>NC_091980.1:204651198-204951198 GCF_044704955.1 Pristiophorus japonicus
TTGAAGTCATTCTATTGGTATCTGGGACAACACATTGCTCAAAGTTGTCCATATGTGAAGGCAGAGTGTTTCTTCTGCAAGAAAACTGGGCATTTTGCGAAGGCCTGCCGACTGAAGAGTAGACCGATGGTCAATGCTATAAGTAGAAGTAGAAAAAGACTACATAGCATCGAAGAGAAACAACAGGATGAGGAGGTTCTGGAGTACACGTCATCAGGAGCACAAGGGTATCTAACAACGATTCGCAATGTATCATCATCCAAGAAAACGTTGCAGGAACCAGGATACCCATGGAAATTGACACTGGTACATCCATGAGCGAAGTACCGGAATCGCTATGTCTCAACAAGTTGAGTGATTTTCCACTGGAAAAATCAAAGATAAAGCTGCGAGGCTACTCGGGAGAACAAATTCCTGTGGTAGGATGCATCACCGTACCAATGAAATACAAAGATCAGTTTCAGAGCTTGCCTTCTTAGTCGTGGCAGGAGACAAGCCTGTCTTATTAGGTAGAAATTGGTTGGGATTACTGAAGCTGGATTGGAATGAAATTTTTCGTGTGGAAACAAAATTTGCATCAAAAGATGACATCATCAAGAGGAGGTAGTTGAGATACTGGATGGGATAAAAATTGATAAAGAGGAGGTACAAGAAAGGCTGGCTATAATTAAAGTGGATAAGTCACCCGAATGGGCTGCATCCTAGGATACTGAGGGAGGTAAGGGTGGAAATTGCAGAGGTACTGGCCATAATCTTCCAATCCTCCTTAGTTACGGGGGTGGTACTAGAGGACTGGAGAATTGTAAATGTTACACCCTTGTTCAAAAAAAGGGTGCACAGATAATCCCAGCAACTACAGGTCAGTCAGTTTAACCCCGGTAGTGGGAAAGCTTTTAGAAACGATAATCCGGGACAAAATTAACAGTCACTTGGGCAAGTGTGGATTAATTAAGGAAAGCCAGCATGGATTTGTCAAAGGTAAATCATGTTTAACCAAATTGATTGAGTTTTTTGAAGAGGTAACAGAGAGGTTTGATGAGGGCAGTATGGTGATGTAGTGTACATGGACTTCCAAAAGGTGTTTGATAAAGTGCCACATAATAGACATACCAGCAAAGTTGAAGTCCATGGAATAAAAGAAACAGTAGCAGCACATTTACGACATTGGCAGATGTTATTTAATGCAGAAATTGTGAAATAATACATTTTGGTAGGAAGAATGAGGAGAGGCAATATAAACTAAAGTGAGTGCAGGAACAGAGAGACCCCGGGGTACATGTGCACAAATCTTTGAAGACAGCAGGGCAGGTTGAGAAAGCAGTTAAAAAAGCATACGGGATCCTGGACTTCAGAAATAGAGACATAGAGTACAAAAGCAAGGAAATTATAATGAACCTTTATAAAACACTGGTTCAGCCTCAACTGGAGTACTGTAGCCAATTCAGGGCACCACACTTTAGGAAGGATGTGAAGGCCTTCAAGAGGGTGCAGAAAATATTTACAAGAATGGTTCCAGGGATGAGGGACTTCAGTTATGTGGATAGAATGGAGAGGCTAGGGTTGTTCTCCTTAGAGCATAGAAGGTTGAGAGGAGATTTGATAGAGATGTTCACAAAATCATGAGGGGTCTGGACAAAGTCTCGAACCAGAGGACACAGATTTAAGGTGATTGGCAGAAGAACCAAAGGCGACATGAGGCAAAACTCTTTTACACAGTGAGTGGTTAGGATCTTGAATGCACTGGTTGAAAGGGTGGTGAAGGCAGATTCAATTGTGGCTTTCAAAAGGGAATTGGATAAGTACCTGACAGAAAAAATTTGTAGGGCTACGGGGAAAGGGCAGGGGCATTGGACTAGCTGAAGTGCTCTTGCAGAGAGCCAACAGTAGTGCAACGGGCCGAATGGCCTCCTTCAGTTCTGTAACCATTCTATGATTCTATCTTTCGGAGGCTGAACACCCCCTCCTATCTCCCCTGGACCATGGCCTCACCACCAACAATGAAGTCATCGTTTCCCAGACTGTCCCTCTGGAGATCTTCCCTCCACGGCCTCCAACTTCACAGTCCCCCAACCCCGCACAGCCCGCTTTTACCTCCGTCACAAGATCTACAAACAGGACTGCTCTGGTAGACCCATTGTTTCAGCCTGGTCTTGCCCCACGGAACTTATTTCTTCTAATCTCGTCACTTTTTTTCTTCTCCCACCACGACCTGTCTCTCCCATCGACATCTGCGACTCTTCCGATGCCCTCCACCACTATAACAGTTTCCAGTTTCCTGGCCCTAACCCCGTCTTCCTTTCATCATGGATGTTCAATCCTTCTATACTGCCGCCCCCCTACTAGGACAGCTTGAGGGCGCTCTGCTTCTTCCTTGAACAGCGGCCCAACCAGTCTCCATCCACCACCACTCTCTTCTGCCTGAAAAATTTCACTAACTTTGCTTCCAATTTTCACCCCTCCTGCACCTTCACATGGTCCATCTCTGACTCTTTCTTTCCCTTCCTTGAGTTCTCTATCTCTATTTCTGGGGATAGGCAGTCGACCAATATCTACTATAAACCCAGTGACTCCCACAGCTACCTTGATTACAGTTCTTTCCACTTTGCTTCCTGGAAGGACTCTATTTCGTTCTCCCAGATTCTCCATCTCCATCACATCTGTTCTGATGATGCCACCTTCCATACAAGTGCTTCCAATATGTCTTCCTTTTCCCTTAACCATGGATTCCCCTCCACCATGGTTATCAGGGCCCATGACCATGCCCATCCCATTTCCTGCACTTCTGCTCTCAGCCCTTCCCCACCCTCACAGTACCATGACAGAGTTCCCCCTGTTCTCATCTTTCACCCCACCAGCCTCCACATTCAACGGATCATCCTCTGCCATTTCTGCCACATTCAGCATGATGCTACCACCAAACACATTTTCCCTTCCCCTCCCCTATCATTCTGAAGGGAGTGTTCCCTCCGCAACATCCTGGTCTACTGTTCAATCACCCACAACACCCCATTCCCATCCCAAGGCACCTTCCTGTGCAAGTGCAGGAGATGCAAATATGCACTTTTTCCTCCTCCCTTCCCACTATCCAGAGAACCAAACTCTCCTTCCAGGTGAAACAGTGATTTACTTGTACTTTGTAGTATACTGTATTCACTGCTCACAAAATGGTCTCCTCTACATTGGAGAGACCAAATGCAGATTGGGTGAGCACTTTGCGTACAGTCTGCAAGCATGACCCTGAGCTTCTGGTCGCTTGTCATTTTAATTCTCTGCCGCATTCCTCCTCTGGCCTTTCTGTCTTCAGCTTCCTATATTGTTCCAATGAAGCTCAATGTAAGCTTGAGGAACAGCACCTCATCTTTCTATTCAGCACATTACAGCCTTCTGGAGTCAACATTGAGTTCAACAATTTCAGATCATAATCACCGCTCCCATTTTTTCCAGACAGCAATTATTCTGCTATTGCCATTTACACCTCCTCTCGATCCATCTTTTATTTCTTTACTTGTCCCATTACCATCCCCTTTTGCCTTAAAAGAAAGACTTACATTTATATAGCACCTTTCATGACCACCAGACATCTCAAAGCGCTTTACAGACAATGAAGTACTTTTTGAAGTGTAGTCACTGTTGTAATGTGGGAAACGCAGAAGCCAATTTGCGCACAAGACAGCTCCCACAAACAGCAATGTGATGATGACCAGATAATCTGTTGTTGTTATGTTGATTGAGGGATAAATATGCACCGGCGATAACTCCCCTGTTCTTCTTTGAAATAGTGGCATGGGATCTTTTATGTCCACCTGAGAGAGCAGACGCGGCCTTAGATGTCTCATCCAAAAGGCAGCACCTCTGACAGTGCAGCACTCCACTGGAATGTCAGCCTAGATTAATGTACTCACATTCTTGGAGTGGGACTTGAACCCACAACCTTCTGATTCAGAAGCAAGTGTGCTATCCACTGAGCCACAGCTGACACTGACTATTACTATCATCACTTTTGTTATTTAATCTCTCCTGCCTTCCACCCTATCACATGCCTTCCCTTTTGCTCGCTCTTCCCCTCCCGCCTTTCCTTGACTATGTAATTGCTTAAAACGTGTTACATCTCTAACTTTTTCCAGTTCTAATGAAAGGCTGAAGCATTAACTTTGTTTCTCTCTCCTCAACAGCTGCCTGACTTGCTATTTCCCACATTTTCTGCTTTATTCTATTTACTTTGTTGATTGCTGTTCCTTCATGGTTGGACATTGGGCACTAAAGTTAAAAAGACTAAAGGAGATGATGAGGCAAATAAGGAGGTAGAGATTAGTTGGTGCCGAGTTTGGGTTATAAAAGCCTAACGATTCCAGAAAACAAGGAAGTCTGAGATAGATAAAGTCTACAGTTTTGACTTTCTGGGAAATAATGAGTTACAGTAGAAGACTGCTGAGCTAAACTGTGTCTACTTCAATTGTTCAGAGAGATGTTGAAGATTCCATGGGATTATTCAAAGATGTGTAGTGAGTTCTCTCGTGTCCCAATGAACAATCCTTCCTCAACCATATTAAAAACTAAAGATGCCTAAAAATGTATATGGTTATGCGATTAAAACTGTGATGCAAAAAATGCTGTTTTTAAATAGTTATGTTTGAATTGCAGCTGAAAAGTTTCCTCGGACCAGATAGATGCTTAGAAATGCTAATATCTTGGTTTCCTGTGGATGGTATGGCTTCTTTGTACTATATACAATCTCTCTGTTACTAAGCAATTATCTGTTGTTTTTAAATTAAGACTTGAACCTTGCGAGGAGGCGGGAGCTCGGAGCAGTGCGAGTCCGGGGTCAGCGAGAGGCCGATAAAGGCCAGCGGGAGTCGAGCAGTCAGTTGAGGAGGCGGGAGCTCGGAGCAGCACGAGTCCAGGGTCGGCAGGAGGCCTAGAAAGGCCAGCGGGAGTCGAGCAGTCAGTCGAGGAGGCGGGAGCTCGGAGCATCGCGAGTCCGGGGTCGGCGAGAGGCATACCGGTGCAGCTGCAGCAGGGACAGAAGGCAAAAAAGTAAAAAGAAATCGAAAGGTGATGTCACAACCAAGTGGGTAAGTGATTGGCTGGTGATTGGTAAGTAGTTTTCATTTTTCTTTTCTATTTCAGTAAAGAACCTTTAGCATTGTTGTTGCCAAATTAAGTTAATCTAGGGGTTAAGTCATGGCAGGAGAGCTCGGACACGTGTTATGCTCCTCCTGTACCATGTGGGAAATCAGGGATGCCTCCGGTTTCCCTGACGACTACGTGTGCGGCAAGGGTATCCGCCTCCAGCTCCTGATGGACCGTGTAGCGGAACTTGAGCTGCGGGTGGATTCACTCTGGAGCATCCACGATGCTGAGAATGACGTGAATAGCACATTTAGCGAGTTGGTCTTACCGCAGGTAAAGGGTACACAGACAGATAGGGAATGGAAGACCAGCAGGAAGAGCAGTGCAAGGAAGGTAGTGCAGGGGTCCCCTGCGGTCATCCCCCTGCAAAACAGATACACCACTTTGGGTACTGTTGAGGGGGATGACTCATCAGGGGAGAGCAGCAGCAGCCAGGTTCATGGCACCGTGGCGGGCTCTGCTGCACAGGAGGGTAGGAAAAAGAGTGGGAGAGCAATAGTGATCGGGGATTCGATTATAAGGGGAATAGATAGGCGTTTCTGTGGCCGCAACCGAGACTCCAGGATGGTATGTTGCCTCCCTGGTGCAAGGGTCAAGGATGTCTCGGAGCGGGTGCAGGACATTCTGAAAAGGGAGGGTGAACAGCCAGTTATAGGTACCAATGATATAGGTAAAAAAACAGGATGAGGTCCTACGAGACGAATTTAGGGAGCTAGGAGTTAAATTAAAAAGTAGGACCTCAAAAGTAGTAATCTCAGGATTGCTACCAGTGCCACGTGCTAGTCAGAATAGGAATCACAGGATAGCTCAGATGAATACGTGGCTTGAGCAGTGATGCAGAGGAGAGGGATTCAAATTCCTGGGACATTGGAACCGGTTCTGGGGGAGGTGGGATCAGTACAAACCGGATGGTCTGCACCTGGACAGGACCGGAACCAATGTCCTAGGGAGAGTGTTTGCTAGTGCTGCTTGGGAGGAGTTAAACTAATATGGCAGGGGGATGGGAACCTATGCAGGGAGACAGAGGGGAATAAAATAGAGACAGAAGCAAAAGATAGAAAGGAGAATAGTAAAAGTGGAGGGCAGAGAAACCCAAGGCAAAAAACAAAAAGAGCCACTTTACAGCAGAATTCTAAAGGGTCAAAGTGTGTTAAAAAGTCAAGCCTGAAGGCTCTGTGCCTCAATGCGAGGAGTATTCAGAATAAGGTGGACAAATTAACTGCGCAGATAGCAGTTAACGGGTATGATGTGATTGGCATCACGGAGACATGGCTCCAGGGTGACCAAGGCTGGGAACTCAACATCCAGGGGTATTCAACATTTAGGAAGGATAGACAGAAAGGAAAAGGACGTGGGGTGGCGTTGCTGGTTAAAGAGGAAATTAATGCAATTGTAAGGAAGGACATTAGCTTGGATGATGTGGAATCGGTATGGGTGGAGCTACGAATACCAAAGGGCAGAAAACACTAGTGGGAGTTGTGCACAGGCCACCACACAGTAGTAGTGAGGTTGGGGACAGCATCAAATAACAAATAAGGGATGTATGCAATAAAGGTACAGCAGTAATCATGGGTGACTTTAATCTACATATTGATTGGGCTAACCTGACTGGTAGCAATGCAGTGGAGGAGGATTTCCTGGAGTGTATTAGGGATGGATTTCTAGACCAATATGTCAAGGAACCAACCAGAGAGCTGGCCATCCTAGGCTGTGTGATGTGTAATGAGAAGGGACTAATTAGCAATCTTGTTGTGCGAGGCCCCTTGGGGAAGAGTGACCATAATATGGTAGAATTCTTTATTAAGATGGAGAGTGACAAAGTTAATTCAGAAACTAGGGTCCTGAACTTAAGGAAAGGTAACTTTGATGGTATGAGGTGCGAATTGGCTGGATTAGACTGGCAAATGATACTTAAAGGGTTGATGGTGGATAGGCAATGGCAAACCTTTAAAGATCATATGGACGAACTTCAACAATTGTACATCCCTGTCTGAAGTAAAAATAAAACGGGGAAGGTGGCTCAACCGTGGCTAACTAGGGGAAATTAAGGATAGTGTTAAATCCAAGGAAGAGGCATACAAATTTGCCAGAAAAAGTAGCAAACCGGAGGACTGGGAGAAATTTAGAATACAGCAGAGGAGGACAAAGGGTTTAATTAAGAGGGGGAAAATAGAGTACGAGAGGAAGCTTGCCGGAAAATGACTGCAAAAGCTTCTATCGGTATGTGAAGAGAAAAAGATTAGTGAAGACAAGCGTTGGTCCCTTGCAGTCGGATTCGGGTCAATTTATAATGGGGAACAAAGAAATGGCAGACCAATTGAACAAATACTTTGGTTCTGTCTTCACAAAGGAAGACACAAATAACCTTCCGGATGTACTAGGGGTCCGAAGGGCTAGTGAGAAGGAGGAACTGAAGGATATCCTTATTAGGCGGGAAATTGTGTTAGGGAAATTGATGGGGTTGAAGGCCGATAAATCCCCAGGGCCTGATCGTCTACATCCCAGAATACTTAAGGAAGTGGCCCTAGAAATAGTGGATGCATTGGTGATAATTTTCCAACAGTCTATCGACTCTGGATCAGTTCCTATGGACTGGAGGGTTGCTAATGTAACACCACTTTTTAAAAAAGGAGGGAGAGAGAAAACGGGTAATTATACACCAGTTAGCCTGGTGGGGAAAATGTTGGAATCAATCATTAAGGATGAAATAGCAGTGCATTTGGAGAGTAGTGATAGGATTGGTCCAAGTCAGCATGGATTTATGAAAGGGAAATCATGCTTGACAAATCTTCTGGAATTTTTTTGAGGATGTAACTAGTAGGGTGGACAAGGGAGAACCAATGGATGTGGTATATTTAGACTTTCAAAAGGCTTTTGACAAGGTCCCACACAAGAGATTGGTGTGCAAAATCAAAGCACATGGTATTGGGGGTAATGTACTGACGTGGATAGAGAACTGGTTGGCAGACAGGAAGCAGAGAGTCGGGATTAACGGGTCCTTTTCGGAATGGCAGGCAGTGACTAGTGGAGTGCCGCAGGGCTCAGTGCTGGGACCCCAGCTCTTTACAATATATATTAATGATTTAGATGAAGGAATTGAGTGTAATATCTCCAAGTTTGCAGATGACACTAAACTTGGTGACGGTGTGATCTGTGAGGAAGACCCTAAGAGGATGCAGGTTGACTTGGACAGGTTAGGCAAGTGGGCAAATACATGGCAGATGCAGTATAATGTGGATAAATGTGAGGTTATCCACTTTGGGGGCAAAAACACGAAGGCAGAATATTATTTGAATGGCGGAAGATGAGGAAAAGGGGAGGTGCAATGAGACCTGGGTGTCATGGTTCATCAGTCATTGAAAGTTGGCATGCAGGTACAGCAGGCGGTGAAGAAGGCAAATGGTATGTTGGCCTTCATAGCAAGGGGATTTGAGTATAGGAGCAGGGAAGTCTTGCTGCAGTTGTACAGGGCCTTGGTGAGGCCCCACCTGGAATATTATGTTCAGTTTTGGTCTCCTAATCTGAGGAAGGACGTTCTGGCTTTTGAGGGAGTGCAGCGAAGGTTCACCAGACTGATTCCAGGCATGGCTGGAATGACATATGAGAAGAGACTGGATCAACTGGGCCTTTATTCACTGGAGTTTAGAAGGATGAGAGGGGATCTCATAGAAACATATAAGATTCTGACTGGACTAGACAGGCTAGATGCGGGAAGAATGTTCCCGATTTTGGGGAAGTCCAGAACCAGGGGACACAGTCTTAGGATAAGGGGCAGGCCGTCTAGGAGAGAAACTTCTTCACTCAGAGAGTTGTTAACCTGTGGAATTCCCTACCGCAGAGAGTTGTTGATGCCAGTT
The DNA here is from genome assembly GCF_044704955.1 of Pristiophorus japonicus. NCBI lineage: Eukaryota > Metazoa > Chordata > Chondrichthyes > Pristiophoridae > Pristiophorus > Pristiophorus japonicus. The sequence goes on from NC_091980.1 coordinate 204,660,186, forward strand.
CATTGGATATATTCAAGTGGGATTTAGATATGGCCCTTACGGTTAAGGGGATCAAGGGGTATGGAGAGAAAGCAGGAAAGGGGTACTGAAGAAATGATCAGCCATGATCTTATCGAATGGCGGTGCAGGCTCAAAGGGCCGAATGGCCTACTCCTGCACCTATTTTCTATGTTTCTATGTTTCTATGTTTCTATGTTTATTTTATGTATAATGCTGAGGTAGGATTTGAAGTTAGCATAACAGAACTGCCTGCGAAGATAATGGAAGGAAGTTGGTAGGATTTAGCATAAACACACGGCATTTTGCTACATCATAAAGGATGTAACATTCTGAAGCGAACAGGTTTCTTGCTTTGGCCTCATGGGATCAAAGGCAGGATACGGACAAAAGAGATAAGATATGAATTTCAAAGGAAAGAAACCCTGGGAAAATAAACAGAGAAAGACATGTGGCCAAGAGCATAAAACATCTTAAGGGAGGGTTAACATAAGAATTAAAAGCAGGAGTAGGCCATTCATCCCCTTGAGCCTGCTCCACCATTCAGTAAGATCATGGCTGATCTTCTACCTCAACTTTACTTTCCTGCACTATCCCCATATCCCTTGATTCCCTTACTATTCAGAAATCTATCGATCTCTGTCTTAAATATACTCAACAACTGAGCCTCCACAGCCCTCTAGGGTAGATAATTCCAATGATTCACCACCCTCTGAGTGAAGAAATTTCTCCTCATCTAAGTCCTAAATGGCCAACCCCTTATTCTGAGACAGTAACCCCTGTTTCTAGACTCCCCAGCCAGGGGAAACATCCTCCCTTTATCTACCCTATCAAACCCTGTAAGAATTTTGTAATTTTCAATGTGATCACCTCTCATTCTTCTAAACTCGAGAGAATACCGGCCCAGTCAACTCAATCTCTCGTCATAGGACAATCCCCCCATCCCAGGAATCAGTCTGATGAACCTTCATTGCACTCCCTCAATGGCAAGTATATCCTTCCTTAGGTAAAGAGACCAAAACTGTACACAATACTCCAGGTGTGGTCTCACCAGGGCCCTATATAATTGTAGTAAGACATCTTTACTCTTTTACGCAAATCCTCTTCTAATAAAGGCCAACATATCACTTGCTTTCTTAATTGCTTGCTGTACCTACACATTAACTTTCAGTGATTCGTGTACAAGGACACCCAGCTGCCTCTGGACACTAACATTTCCCAATCTCTCACTGTTTAAAAAATACTCTGTTTTCCTATTTTTCCTACCAAAGTGGATAACTTCACATTTCTCCACATTATATTCCATTTGCCATGTTCTTGCCCACTCACTTAGCCTGTATATATCCCCTTGAGGTCTCTTTGCATCTTCCTGACAACTTACATTCCCACCTAGCTTTGTATCATCAGCAAATTTGGATATATTACATTTGGTCCCCTCATCCAAATCATTGATATAGATTGTGAATAGCTGAGACCCAAACACTGATCCTTGCAGTACCCCACTAGTTACAGTCTGCCAACCCGAAAATGACCCATTTATTCCTACTCTCTGTTTTCTGTCCGTTAACCAATCTTCAATCCATGCCCGTATATTACCCCCAATCCGATGAGCCCTAATTTTGTTTAATAACCTCTTGTGTGCCTTGTGAAAATCCAAATAACCACATCCACTGGATCTCCCTTATCTATTGAAATCTAGTTTTCTATGTTCTTTCCTTTTCTCTTTCATTTTTCTTACCTCCCTTTTCCTCTCATCTCTTATTTTTCTATTCTCTCTCTCTCCTTCTCAGCCTTTTCTTTGTCCATCTTTCATCATCACACCCATCTTTCTATTTCTGTTCTTCTTAATGCTCAAATGCTCTCCTCTATTTCTAATTTCTTTCTTTCACTTTCTCATGTTCTTCCACCTCTGGCATCTTCTGCATCCCTGATTTCCTTCGCCCCACCATTGGCGGCTGTGCTGTCAGCTGTCTAGGCTCTGAACTCTGGAATTCCGTCCCTAAACCTCTGCGCCTCTTCACCTTTCCCTCCTCCTTTAAGACGCTGCTTAATATCTACTGCTTTGTCCAAACCCTCGGTCACCTGTCCTAATATCTCTTTACGTAGCTTGGAGTCTGTTATGTCTCTAATAAAACAATATAACTGAGTACTGTAGATGTGAGTAAGTGTGATCTTAGTCTCTTTATTCTAACTCTTGAATCTTGGTACAGCATGGGAGGCCTGCTTATATACAGTGCTCCCAATGGATGCTGGGATCTCTTGGGACTCCAAAAGATACACCCTCTGGTGGCGGTAGAATGCTGGTTACATAGTGTTGCATACATAACATCACTCCCTCCCAAAGTCAATAGTATATTTATTTACAGGGTGAGACGATCTGGGGCTTTCCGCTCCCAAGTCGATCGTCTCGGTACAAACACAGTTGTGGGTGAGTTGGTTGGGCCTTCACTGGTCTGCTGCATGGCTGGCCTTGCTGAGCTGCTGGGAATGATGAGTTCAGCTTCGTGGTCAACCGTGATGTCGGTTGCCACTTGTGTGTGTGTTGGAGGGTCAAAGTTGGTGGTGTCCTCTTCAGGTTGCTCGGGACTATCTGTGAATCGCAGTTTGGTTTGGTCCAAATGCTTTCTGCAAGTTAGTCCATTTGTGAGTTTGACCTGAAACACCCTACTCCCTTCTTTGGCTATGACAGTGCCAGCAAGCCATTTGGGACCTGGTCCATAGTTGAGTACATATACAGGGTCATTGACTTCAATATCGCGTGACAAATTTGCGCGATCATGGTTCATGCTTTGTTGATGCTGCCCTTGACATGATCATGGTGATCAGGGTGGACTAGAGAGAGCCTTATTTTGAGTGCCCTTTTCATGAGCAGTTCGGTAGGGGGAACCCCAGTGAGCGAGTGGGGTCTATTGCGGTAGCTGAGCAGGCCTCGGGACAGGTGGGTCTGCAGGGAGCCTTCTGACATGCATTTCAAGCTATGCTTGATTTTTTGGACTGCCCATTCTGCCTGGGCGTTGGATGAGGACTTGAACGGGGCAGATGTGATGTGCTTGATCCCATTGCGGGTCATGAATTCCTTGAATTCAGCGCTGGTGAAGCACGGCCCATTGTCGCTGACAAGGACATCAGGCAGGCCGTGCGTGGCAAACATGGCTCGTAGGTTTTCGATGGTGGCAGTGGACATGCTTACAGACATTATTACACATTCAATCCATTTTGAATAAGCATCCACAACAACCAAGAACATTTTGCCTAGAAACGGGCCAGCGAAGTTAATGTGGATCCTAGACCACGGTTTGGAGGGCCATGACCACAAACTTAGCGGTGCCTCCCTGGGTGCATTGCTCAGTTGAGAGCAAGTGTTGCATTGGCGCACGCAAGACTCCAAATCTGAGTCGATGCCAGGCCACCACACATGGGATCTGGCTATAGCTTTCATCATTACTATGCCTAGATGGGTACTGTGTAGGTCGCGTATGAATGTTTCCCTGCCTTTCTTGGGCAAAACCACGTGATTACCCCATAAAAGACAGTCCGCCTGTATGGACATTTCGTCTTTGTGCTGCTGGAATGGCTTGATCTCTTCATGCTTCTCCACTGGGATGCTAGACCAGCTCCCATGGAGGACACAGTTTTTTACAAGGGGCTGGTCCAGGTCCTGATCTTGTGGGCCATAACGGGTGACTTTTCGTTTTTGAATGCATCCATCACCAACAGCAAGTCTGCAGGCTGTGCCATTTTCACCCCGATGGTGGGCAATGGTAGCCAACTGAGGGCATCAGCGCAGTTCTCTGTGCCTAGCCTGTGGCAAATTACATAGTTATATGCAGACAGTGTGAGCGGCCATCTTTGGATGCGAGCAGAGGCATTGATATTGATACCTTTGCTCTCTGAGAACAGCGATATGAGTGGCTTATGGTCAGTTTCTAACTCGAACTTAAGCCCAAACAGATACTAGTGCATTTTTTTCACCCTGTAAATGCATGCCAGAGCTTCTTTTTCAATCATGCTGTAGGCCCTTTCGGCCTTGGACAAGCTCGTGGACGCATAAGCAACTGGTTGCAATGTTCCCGATTCGTTTGCTTGTTGTAGCACACACCCAACCCCGTACGAAGATGCATTGCAAGCTAGCACTAAACGTTTGCATGGGTCATACAGAACAAGCAGTTTGTTGGAACATTACAGACTTCTGTCTTTCTCAAAAGCAGTCTCCTGTGATTTCCCCCATACCCAGTCATCTCCCTTGCGTAGCAACATGTGTAGAGGTTCTAGCAAGGTGCTTAACCCGGGTAGGAAATTACCAAAATAATTGAGCAGTCCCAGGAATGACCGCAGCTCCGTCACGTTCTGTGGTCTTGGCGAGCTCTTGATGGCCTCCGTCTTGGCGTCGGTGGGTCTGATGCCGTCTGCTGCGATTCTTCTCCCTAAGAACTCGATCTCTGGCGCCAGGAAAACACACCGAGCATTTCAACCTGAGTCCCACATGATCTAGCCGACTTAGAACCTCTTCCAGGTTCTGCAAGTATTCGATGGTGTCCCGACCTGTGCGCGGAACCAACTTTAGCAGACTCTCCATGTTCCTTTGAAAAATAGCCGCGACCAATCGAATCCCAAATGGGAATCTATTGTAGATGAACAGTCCTTTGTGCGTGTTGATGCAGGTGAGGCCTTTCGAAGATTCTGCCAGCTCCTGCGTCATGTAGGCCGAGGTCAGGTCTTCCCTCCTGCCAGCATCGCAAATAGGTCGTCTGCCTTGGGTAGTGGGTACTGGTCCTGCAGCGAAAAATGGTTAATCGTTACTTTATAGTCCCCACAATTTCTGACCGTGCCATCGCCCTTGAGACCAGAACAATTGGACTGGTCCAATCGTTGAACTCCACCGGTGCGATGATGCCCTCTCATTGCAGCCTGTCCAGCTCAATCTCCACTTTCTCTCGCATCATGTATGGTACCGCCTGTGCCTTGTAGTGGATGGGTCATGTACCGGGAATCAAGTGGATCTGCACCTTCACCCGAGAGAAATTTCCGATGCCTGGCTCAAACAACGACGGAAACTTGCTCAGAACCTGGGCACATGAGGCGTCGTCAACGGACGAAAACGCTCGGATGTCGTCCCAGTTCCAGCAGATTTTTCCCAGCTAGCTTCTGCCGAAAAGTGTAGGGCCATCTCCTGGTACAATCCATAGTGGTAGTTCCTGCACTGCTCCATCATAGGAGACTTTTACTGCTGCACTGCCAATTACAGGGATCAGCTCTTATAGTGTAAGTTCTCAGCTTGGGCCTGTGTGCCTTGTTGCACCACAGCCTGTCGAAGGCATTTTTGCTCATGATGGACCGACTCGCACCTGTGTCCAATTCCATGGATACTGGAATTCCGTTCAGTTCAACTTTTAACATGATCGGTGGACATTTCGTGATGAAGGTGTTTAACCTGTACACTTCTTCCTCCTCGGTTTGAGACTCTATGTCTGCACATTCGCTAGAGGTGTCCCAGTGTTCCACAGCCTTTGCATGCATAGTGTTTGAAGCAGCATTGATGGGCTCGATGATCACCTCCACAGCGCCAACAAGGTGTCAATTGCCTTGCATTCACGCTTGATGGCGGACTGTGAGTCATCTGAGATCGTGCAGCTGCTGCCGTTTACGTTCTGCCTTTTGCATTCCTGTCTGAAAACGATGTTACTTTGTGTACAGTACTTGCTGAAGCATCTTTATGCTGTGAAATTTGTTTGGTGTTATCGCTGGTGGACATAAATGCCTGGGCTATCGTTATGGCTTTGCTCAGGTTCGGTGTTTCAACAGTCAGTAGTTTGCGAAGGATAACCTCATGGCCAATGCCAAGCACAAAAAAGTCTCTTAGCAGTTGCTCCAGGAATCCATCGAATTTGCAATGTCCTACAAGGCGCCTTAGTTCGGCAACGTAGCTCGCCACTTCCTGGTCTTCAGACCGTTGACATGTGTAAAATCGATACCTTGCCATCAGAACGCTCTCCTTCGGATTTATGTGCTCCCGGACCAGCGTACTCAGTTCTTCATATGATTTGGTTGCTGGTTTCACCGGAGCAAGAAGATTCTTCATGAGGCCATCGGTTGTTGCCCCGCAGACGATGAGGAGGATCGCCCTTCGTTTGGCAGCGGTCACACTCCCTTCCAGCTCATTGGCCATGAAATATTGGTTGAGTCGCTCCATGAAGGCTTCCCAATCGTCCCCTTCTGAGAATTTCTCCAGGATACCAACAATTCTCTGCATTTTCGCGTGATGGTTTGCTATCTCGTCGCCAGTTGTTATGTCTCTAATAAAGTGATGTGACTGAGTACTGCAGACATGAGTAAGTGTGACCTTAGTCTCTTTATTCTAACTCCAGAGTCTTGGTACAGCATGGAAAGCCTGCTTATATACATTGCTCCCACGGGATGCTGGGATCCCTTGGGACTCCAACAGATACGCCCTCTGGTGGTGGTAGAATGCTGGTTACATAGTGTTGCATACAAAACAGAGTCAAATTCTTGTCTGTGAAGCACCTTGAGACGTTTTACTAAGTTAAAGGTCCTATATAAATGCAAGTGGTTGTTCTCATCTCTCTTAACTGTACTTCCATTTTATGCTGGTCACTCATTTTTCTTTTAATTCTCTCCTCTCAGTATACTTGTTTATTTCTTCCTTTCATCTGTCCTACTCAGGATTGTGTTTTCTTCATCTTATTTCCACTTCCTTTTTTGTTTTTCCCCTGTTCTGTCCTTCTCATACCATTTATGTCTAACGACTTTTACTTCTTCTCTTGTCCCCTTTTTACACTTAATTTTTTGTTCTCCAAAATGCTCACTTATATATTCCTCTTTTTTGTTCCTTTGCAACTTTTAATTTTTACTGAATTTTCCTCTGCAGAACTCCTTTTGTTTCAACTTCCTTTCCTTTCTTCTCTTATTTTCTACAATTCTGAACTGTTTTTTCTGTTTCAATTTTACTCTCCTTTTTCTGCATTGCGCCTCATTTTCATTTAACTATTTTATCTATCGTCTCATCTCAATTCTACTTCGCTTTGTACTGGTTACCATTTCTCTCCGACATTCACTATTTTTGGCTTCTTAAATTTTACAATTTCCCTCCTCACCATTTTTTTATATTTTGTTCCTTAACTCCTCAGGCTCGAAATTCACCATCCCCGAAGGGTTGGGCGGCCAATCGAAAAAATTGATTGGCAGCCGTGGCCCAATGATTTTCCCTCCGTGAGCCATATTCAGTTTGGAGAGAATTTGAGCAGTGTTCACTTCCACCAGAAATGGCGGGGTGAAGCCGCTGTAAAGGTGATTTTCCAGCGGAGAGGGAAGCAGTGTGTGGGCCGCTGGAAAGGGACTACCACAGCTAAATTCACCGAGGCAAAGGTAGGACTTTTCCTGGCAGTGCCCCCACGAGGGTGGTGCAGACTCGAAGGGTTGAACGGCCTACTCCTGCACCTATTTTCTATGTTTCTATGAGTAGGAGGTGGAGGATGAGGAGGATCTCTGTCGCCCCAGAGCAAGGAGGCAGTGACCCATCGCCACCCTGAAAGGACCAGGTGCAGACTGGCCAGCGCCCTCCTGGGCAGGTGCGTCATCACATCATCATCATAGACGGTCCCTCGAACAAGAATGACTTGCTTCCACGAGTTCACAGGTGTTTCGATGAAGGACTCGATGTTCCAGTCCTGAACTCCAATTGAGGGGGTGAAAGATGCCTGTGCGTGAATTTTTTTAACGTGTGGTGACCGTTGCACACCAGCCACCACACGGGCTTGGTAGAGCTAGGTCTTTATCCAGTGGTGAGAATTAACTAGGATGACTGGAGACCTGTTCTGCTGCATGGATCTAGCGCGCACACATATCGCAGTGTGGGCTGGCCCGTGCTGCCCCTGGGCCCTCGGCTCTTCTGGGACCTGTACCCTCATCTGTCGCACCTCCACCACAATCTCTCGCCGCTCATCCACCATAAACATTCACCACATCGCGCCACAAACACTCGCCGCTCATCCACCCTGACCTTCCCTCACCTTTGTAGTGGGCCCCGCCGATGCTCTTCTGGGCCCCGCCGATGCTCCTGTCCACGCTCCAAAGAGTTGTGGCCCCCCTACCTGCGAGAGAACAGCTCCGCAGATTGGGAAGTAAAAGAGCTGGAGTGGCAGGCCTGGGACATCGTGACCCCCCCGAACTGCAAGAGAACAGCTCCGCAGGTCGGGAAGTAAAAAGCTGGAGCGGCATGCCTCTTCCACCTCCAGTATGAGCTGCGATGATTTTGAGATGGGCGACTGGGTGATGTCATCAAAACCCTGGTCCTCACATATATGGAGGTGCCTGACACCTCCCCTGCAATCTCCCTCGATGCATTATGTACTACCTGTCTGCCAGGTCTCCCCACGTCAGGAAACAATATTCTTCTTCTGTCCTCCATACCGTCCATCAGTGTCTCCAGCTCCATATCATGAACCTGTTGGCTCTTCTTGCACCTCTTACACCAGCCATCCTTCTAACCTCCTTCCCCCCTCAGGGCCTTGCTGCAAACCTCAGCCTTTAAAAAGGCCAGGGAGCAGCTGACTTATTAGAAACCCTCACCTGCATGCTGAATTTCTCAGTGGTGATAACGCTCAAATTAAGACAGTCATACTGCTGACAAAACCACTTTGGAAGGGTTCATTAGCGCTGCAACCAATTTGTTCACTTTTGGAGCTAAATATGGGGTGTCATAGCTACGAAACAATTTCAGTGCTAATGGCCACAAAAAGGTGGGGAGAGCATCGGCTTTCCTGCGGTACTGAATTTCGGGTCCCTCATCTCTGACTTTGTATTTACACTGTCTCCTCGCATCTCAATTCCAATTTTTGCTCTTCAGCTTGTCACGTTTTCATCGTTCCATTTTTTTGTATCTTGTTTTTCGAATTGTAACATTAATTTTAATTTGACCATTTCCTCTTCTCTTGCCCTCTTTTTCTATTTACTTTATCAGATACCACACCTCTCATTTTTCTATAGCCATCTTTGCTCCTTTCTATACTCCCCTCCTCTTTTTCTAATTTATTTATGTCTCCTCTTCTTTCTTAATTGCTTACTTATTATTTCGTGCTTATCTCCACCACTTCTCATCTTTCATCATTTTTAGTTCCCTATTTAACTCCACATCTCTCATATTTTACCTACCTTTCCATCCTCATCGTACATTGTTATATTTTGTTTCACTCTTCATCTCTCTTTGTCTACTTGCACCTTTTCCTCACCTCAATTCTAATCTGTTTAACTTCTCCTCTCCACGTAATCTTTCCTGTTCATGTTTCTATGGCCCCGGTTTTCATGAGCTGCAAGGCCCGCCCATTTGCCACCCAAAGGACCGCCGATGTCCGCCAAGAGACTGGGAGGTACTTTGCCTGAAAGATTCCTCTAAAAGAGATGGCAGTACTGCTCGGCGACAAAATAATGGCTCACGCCATCAATCTGGGCGGCAGCGGGCGGGAGCTCTCATTCTCAGCGGCAAAGGAGCTTGCCGCCCAAGTGCCGCCGAGGATGGAGTTGGGCCCAGGGAGGATGGAAGACCTGAAAAGTAAAAACATCACTGTTATATATGCAGACTATCGATATACTCTCTGTGTAGTCACTGTATAGTTGCATAAGATGGAGACTTGTTTACCTGATGTACTATCAGTAAGGTTTACACTGTGTATATACTATGCTGGCACCACTAGAGGGTGCAACTGATGGTGACCGGGGTTTCCTGCTCTGGTGGCAGGGGCTGTATAAAAGGGTAGCCACCATGCAGCTGCCTCACTCTGGAGTTATGAATAAAGGACCAAGGTCACTACAGTTTGAGTACAACACATTGCCGCGTGGAGTCATTCATAGGTATATTACTAAAAGACTTTGCAGAGGGTGATGATTGGGATGCCTTCACGGAAAGGCGCGAGCTATATTTCGTGGCAAACGACCTGGCAGGGAAGATGGACGCATCGGCGGAGAAGCGCAAGGCTATACTGCTGACCAGTTGTGGGCCGAGGTCTACCGCCTCGTCAGGGACTTGCTGGCAGCCATGAAGGATAAGACATACGGTGAACTGACTGAACTAATTCGCGACCAACTAAAATCAAAAGAGCATCCTCACGGCCAGGCACAGATTCTACACTCACCGCAGACCTGAGGGCCAGGAGATTGCAAAATATATTGCCGACCTCAGGAGACTTGCGGCACCGTGTGATTTTGGCATGCACCTCAACGAAGCATTGAGAGACATTTTCGTTGTAGGAATTGGCCATGAGGGCCTCCTTCACAAGCTATTATCTGCCAACATCACAGTCATCAGAAGGCCATCAGCATCAGTCAGGCGTTCATGACCTCGACCTGCAGCACCAAGCAAATGATTTATCCTGTGGACTCAAACCCGGCAAGTACTGTACACAGAATGGTGCCTTTTACAGGCAAGACTGTAGAACGTGGCTCTGCCCAGGGCAGAGAGCACAGACCTCAGGGTTCCAGAACTCAGAGTCCGCCGAGGGATGCTAATCGAGAAGCACCATGCTGGCGTTGCGGAGGAAACCATAGGGCTCACCAGTGTCAGTTTGCTGAGTACGTATGCAAAGCCTGTAACACGAAGGGCCACCACCAGCTTATGTGTAAAAGAAATACGACTCACCATCTAGCAGAGGAGTCGGTAGCTGACTTTGAATCCAGCGGGGAGTATGATGATTTGGTCAGAGAGGCAGCTCAGCCCCAAGAAGAAGTGTATGGAGTGTATACCTGCACCACCGATTGTCCTCCAGTGAAGATGGAATCAAGATAAACGGCGTTCCAGTCTTCATGTAAGTGGACATGGGAGTGAGCCAGTCAGTGATGAGCCAGGATGCCTTTGAGAGGCTATCGAACAAAAAACGACCCAAGCTGGTTCCAGTACAGGAAAAGTTGTGCACCTACACCAAGGAGCTGATCCCAGTCCTTGGTAGTGTGGATGTAAGTGTAATCCATAATGGCGTGGTGCACAAGTTACCTCTATGGATTGTTGCAGGTGATGGTCCAACGCTACTCGGAAGAAGGTGGATGGGGAAGATCTGGTGGAAATGGGAAGACCTCTTCACTCCAACAGTCGATGTCCCACATGCTCAGAGGCAGAGCAAAACCTTACCTTCGCTTGGGCCATGCACCAAAGAACAGACCAGCGCAGCACCTGAGGCACAGACCGTCCATCACGACTGCGTGGCAATGAACTGACCGGAATGACCTAAAAGCACTTTCCCGGCTCCAGTGGCAGGACTCCTGGGGAGGAAGATCGAATTCACAGGCACTCTTCCAGCTTTTGTGGCAGAATCGCAGGAGAGAAGGATCAAGGCAGTCGACCTCGGGGATAGAGGCAAGATGGCGTCCCTGCTGCAGCGAGGTGCAGCGTGGCTGAAAAAAAGATGGCCACGGCCAGACCACGAGGTGCAACACTGAGGGACCAACACGTGGTGTCTAACAAAGGATTTGATTGGGGTAAAGCCAGAAGGGTTCTCTTATAGGATACCTGCAACCAACTGAACTTAAAGAGACATTGTATGCATGGCAATCAATGTAACGAACCGACTAAGATTGTGAACAAAATGTTGTTGCGAGATGTCGGTACTACCCCTAATGTAAAGAACAAAATGTTGTTGCGAGATGTCGGGAATAGAGTGTCCCCAAAAGTAGCAAGCGAGCAAATTCGGGAGGGTAAGGGCGCTGATTCTGATGCCCTGCCCCAGGTGTCCCCACAAGTTATAGCCCAGTGACCTCAGGAGGGTGAAGGCACTGATCCTGATACCCTGCCCCAGGTCTATCCCACGCTGCAGGCACCCGATGGCACTATTCGTCATGGACCTGGAAACAAAAACGATGCCAATACGCGCAGTCGGCCACCGTTACCCACCACCCGGGTGGAGACGGTGCAGCCCCCAGACCCAGTCGCTACCTCGGCCATGTCTGGGAGCAAAAGGTCAGAACCAACGAGTTCCCCAAATGGGACCTGGAACAGCCAGGTTCCCAACAAAGTTAGAGAGCAGACAGAAGATTCTGCAGCCCTCAAAGGAGGACAGGGAGGCCACACACATCTGTGGCTCTGCCCACCACTAGGCAACAGCAAAGGCCCCGAGTCCTGGCAAGGTAAGCGAACCAAGCCCACCCCACTAGCAGGGGGCGCAGCGCTGCCATCAGATGACTCGGACCCCGTCTGGTTGCTCTGGAACCTGCGTCCTCGCATACCTGTACTACTACCTCAGTACTGACCGTGACTGAACTAATTATGCAATCTACCCAATCCTGGCGCACAACCGTAAAACGTAACGAATGTAAGTCACTGAACCCAGGTGTCATGATACAAACTGTAACTTTCTTTCTTTGTACTTTCACTGTGTCTGATCCTGTATGTTAATGTAACGGGCCAGATGCATGATCTGGCTGTGGGGGGTGTGAGGGGGTGGGGGGAGAATGGATGTATGTAGCCATGGACACACACATGGATCACACCCAGAATCCACTGGAACCTCCACTGCATCATCGAACCATCCAAACCGGTAACCACTACCCAAAGTTGTGGCAAAAGGACTTGGGGGTTAACAGGGAGAGAGCCAAGCCAAAGCACAACCAAGATGCAGGAGCTATTGGCACTTAAGTCTGGGGAGAGCTAAGCCAGAGCACATCGTGCAAAGGTAATTGGCACAAAGGACTTGGGGAGAGTGATGTTATATATGCAGACTATAGATATACTCTCTGTGTAGTCACTGTTTAGTTGCATAAGATGGAGACTTGTTTACCTGATGTACTATCAATAAGGTTTACACTGTGTATATACTACGCTGGCACCACTAGAGGGTGCAACTGGTGGTGACCGGGGTTTCCTGCCCTGGTGGCAGGGGCTGTATAAAAGGGTAGCCACCATGTGGCTGCCTCACTCTGGAGTTACGAGTAAAGGACCAAGGTCACTACAGTTTGAATACAACACATTGCCTCGTGGAATCATTCGTAGGTACATTAGAGACATAACAATCACAAAAAAAAATCACCGGAACACCTTCAGGGAACCCCATTCAGGTGAGTCACTGTAAAAAAAAATTAAAAGATGTTCACTAACCTTTTGCAGGTCTTCATACCTACCGTCGGGGTAAGAACAGCCTCCACGCAGTGGTCCTTCCCCCTGCTGGCGCCAACTCCCGCCCGCACCAATCTGCCAGCTCAGCAGGCGGGAGGCCACTTACATGACTTGGTCGCCAGAGGACATCAGCGGGCGGTTCCCGGTGGTACTCCCTTCCCGCCCAAGTGGAAACTGGGAGCGAGAGGAAAACATCAGGAAAACTCAGCGGCAGCAGGCGGCAGTGGACGGTAAGGCCATCAATTTGGGGGTCTATATCTTTTGTTTCTAGTTGTTCTTAATTGTAACTTATTTTTCCCTCAGCTCAATTTCCATTTTTCTATTCCCCATTTAACTCCTTCTCATTCTCCCATTTTCTACTCACCCTTTACAATCCTGCACTGCTTTTTCTGTTTCAATTTTACTATTTTAACTATCTTATCATCTAATTCTTCTTACCTTTGTACAGGTTACTTTTTTCTTTCCTCCTCTCTCGTTTTTAAATTTCCACATCTAACTCCACATCTCTCTCATTTTGTACTTCCCTTTTTACTCAGTAACAGGAGGAGGCCATTCAACCCCTCGAGCCTGTTCAGCCATTCAGTTAGATCATGGCTAATCTGTATCTTTCCTTCAAAAAGGTCCAAATCCGATGCCTACGTCGATGCCGAGTGGTCAGTCCGGTTTTATACTTATTGTACTTTTTTGTTGCGGTTTGCTACAACTGAGTGGCTTGCTAGGCCATTTCAGAGGGCAGTTAAGAGCCAATCACATTGCTGTTGGTCTGAAGTCACATGTAGGTCAGACCAGGATGGCTGATTTCCTTCCTTAAAGGACATTAATGAATCACTTGGGTTTTTACGACAACCAGATAGCTTTTTGGTCACTTTCCAATTATTGTTGAAGCCTCTTGTGTTATCCTGTCTTTGACATCGGGTGTCTTGGTCCCACCAGATCTGCTGTGTAAACCCAGCAACATTTCTCCAGTACAAAAGCAAAATATTGCGGATACGGGAAATCTGAAATAAAAACAGAAACTGCTGGAAATATGCAGCCGGTCAGGCAGCATCTGTGGAGAGAGAAACAGAGTTAACGATTCAGGTCTTCCGTGATTTTTCTCCAGTCTCAGTTAGGGTGGTGATCATTCGGCTTCTCTCTGTCCACCTTCCCGAGATACTGCTCACTCCAAGAAACTATCAATAGAAAAATGAATATATTTCCAATTAATGACATTTGGTTGAATTACTTACTTCATTATTAAATTGTTTTATGCTTTCCTTTCCCATATTTATATGGATTAAACTCACTCACAATATCTGTTGCCAACTCCAGCTCCTTCCTCAGTGACTCCCAGTGATGTTGTGTAACCAGGGGTATAAACCTGTCTCCAGGTGATGTCACAAAGGAGCCAGGAGCCAATCACAACAGCAGCCAGAAACGATGTCACAAAGCAGCCTAAGCCCCTCCCACTTGAGGTATTACACTGGCCCTGAAACTACGGTGTCTTTGACGGCTTACACTTAGTGTATGCCGTCGTAATCCTTCTGATAGGTCCTGCAACCTCTGCGCTTCCGTTTGTGAATGCACAAAAACCTGGAACTTAAGATCTGTAAAAGTTTGCCATGACAGACCTACCCAACTGATTGAAATTTATTTTCGCTGGTGCAGAGTTGGGCTATTTGCAGGCGCAGGACCCGCTTTCATCAGCATGAGGGTTATTATCCAACTTAACATTTAAAAATAAAAAATGATGCACAAAAACTTAAAATTAGTGATTAAAATGATTTAAATTATTTTTCAAAAAATTACATTTTTATTGTTTTAGTGTAATGAAGGTAGTTATGAATAAAATTGATATTCAGAACATTTATATTTATTAGAATTGTCTAAATTGTTTAATTATTGGGGATTCCATTGCATGTCATTAGGGGATTCTGTTCCTAAATGACTGCAATGGAATCCTCCTTTCGCATTGGAGGACCAGGCCCACATGATCCCAGGGATGCTTCTGATCTGCCTGTGTCCCTGGGATGGGTGGATCTTTCTGCTGCTATCCGCATGGAGGCCCGAGACCCAAACTCTCCACAGCTTGTAGGTGCGGAAATGTTTTGCAGATCAGAGGTGTGCTCCGGAGGTACGCCTCCGACCGCAATTTCAGGGCCATGGTCAAAAGACCAAGCTCTGCTCCTGGTGTGCAGTCTGACTAAGCAAGAAAGCAGGTTGTATAATCAGTCCTGCCTCCCGCTCAACTCTCATGTACTGAGACTCAAGACAGGCAACACATCCTCCCAAAATCACCCACCCATTGTGAATTTTCCCGCCTATTCTCTAAACATGAGATCTCACTATTCAATGCAACCCATGTCCACCTCTTGGTTTATATACCTCAAAGTCGCCCTTCTCTTTATAGCGGTATGTCTCCCTCTTGCTTTGCAGTGAGAGGCAGTTTGAGGGAATGGTGTTGGGATGAGGCAGGAATATTACAACCTCCAATGTGTTCTGAAAAAAGCCTATCCCCTGTAGGAGGAAGGGGCATCAGAGGCAATGTGTAGGGATCATCAGGGGAGGTATCGATGGGCAAAAATCGATGGAGGTATCATGGGCAAAAAGGAATAAAGTTCCCTCTTCACAATCCCATCAAACACTCCCAGGACAGGAACAGCACGGGTATGATACAGAATAAAGCTCCCCCTGCATTGGCCCATCAAAAACTCACAGGGCAGATACAGCATGGCTCAGGCACAGAGTAAAGCTCCCTCTACAGAACATATAGAAGGTAGTAATATTCCTGCCTAGATTTTTGTGCTCAAGTCTCTGGAATGGGACTTGAATCCACAACCTTCTGACTCAGAGGCAAGAGAGAGTGCTAGCCATTGAGCCACGGCTGACATATGACTAAGGTCATTAAGATCTTCTGCTACTCCTTGGCTATGAGTTATCAGAATCCTCTGGGATCGGCTAGGAATGTCACTGTTTCCTTAAACATATTTATAGAAATCTTTCACAGAAATATTTGCTGCAATCCTATTTTGTCTCCTAATTGATATAATCATCTCTTTTTCCTTTTTCTTACACTGTGCCCTTTCATTAATCACATTGTTATATTTTGTTTAACTCCTAATCTCTCTTATTCAACATATATCTTTCTATTCACCCTTTACTATCCTGCATTGCCTTTTCTTGTTTCAGTTTTAATAATTTAACTACCTTATCATTTAATTCTATTTACTTTTGTACAGGTTACTTTTCTCCCTCATTGTGTATTTCCCTGCTCATTATTTCTTACCTTTTCGTCTCCTCATCTCTCATTTTTAAATTTTCATATCTATCTCCACATCTCTCTCATTTTGTACTTCCCTTTTTACTCAGTAACATAGGAGCAGGAGGAGACCATTCAGCCCTTCGAGCCTGTTCCGCCATTCAGTTAGATTTTGGCTGATCTGTATCATTCCTTCGGAAAGGTCCAAATCCGATGCCTAGGTCGATGTGGTCCGTTCAGTTTTATACTTATCATACTTTTTTGTAGCGGTTTGGTACAATTGAGTGGCTTGCCAGGCCATTTCAGAGGGCAGTTAAGAGTCAACCACATTGCTGTGAATCTGGAGTCACATATAGGCCAGACTGGGATGGCAGATTTCCTTCCATAAAGGACATTAGTGTTTTTACAACAATCAGATTGCTTTTTGGTCACTTTCCAATCATTGTCGAAGCTTCTTGTGTTATCCTGTCTCCGACACTAGGAGTCTTGGTCCCACCAGATCTGCTGTGTAAACCCAGTGACATTTCTCCAGCGCAAAAGCAAAATATTGCGAATGCTGGAATTCTGAAATAAAAACAGAAACTGCTGGAAATATGCAGAAGATCAGGCAGCATCTGTGGAGAGGGAAACAGAGTTAACGATTCAGATCGATGACCTTCGGTGACTTTTCTCCAGTCCCAGTTAATGATGATTCGGCTTCTCTCTATCCACCATCCCGAGATACTGCTCACTCCAAGAAAGTATCAATAGAAAAATTATTTAATTTGAATCGATTTACAATTAATGAAATTTGGATGTATTACTTACTTGAATATTAAATTATTCCTTTCTTTCCTTTCCCATATTTATATCGACTAAACTTACTCACAATATCTGCTGCCAACTCTAGCTCCTCCTTCAGTGACTCCCACTGATGTTGTGTAACCAGGAGCGTAAACCTGTCTCCAGGTGACATCACAAAGGAGCCAGGAATGATGTCACAAAGCAGCCAAGCCCCTCCCACTCGAGATGTTATGGGCTCACATGACCCAGCTGTGCTCCTTGTGTGCAGTCTCACTTGGCATGAACGCAGGTTTGCATGAGCGCAGGTTTGCACACTCAGGGGCCGATTTTGATCAAGGCTTCCGCCCACCCAAGTACCGCCCAAAGTGCCAACGATGACCGCCGAGGTACCGGATGGTACTTTGAGTGAGATATTCATTGCCGAGGTCCCTTGAAGGTTGGCAGGTGGCAAATGAATGACGTATGCCGTCAATCTGGGCGGCAGCGGGTGGGAGGTGTCATTCTCGGCGGCAGAGGCACTTGCCGCCCAAGTGGATGGAGTCGGACCCATGGAAGGTTGAACAGCTGAAAGAAAAAAATCATCGGTAAAAAATAAAAAAACTATCTGAAGACCTTCAGGGGACCCCATCCAGGTAAGTCGCTGTGGAAAAAGAATAAATAAAATGTTCACTACCCTTTTTTTCAGGATCTTCATACTTACCGTCGGGGACAGATCAGCCTCCAGCCAGCAGTCCACCCTCGTTCTGGCACCGACTCCCGCCTGCATCATTATAGGAGCTCGGCGGGCGGGAGGTTAGTTGCGTCACTCGGCCGTCCGCTGACGTCAGCAGGCGGTTCCCGGCGGCACTACCCTCCAGCCCACCTCAAAAGTGGCACTGGGCGGATCTTCCAGAGGAATGTCGGTGGCACTGGGCGGCAGTCAGCGGCAGTGGCCGGTGAGTTGATCAATTTGGCCCCTCAGTGTGGTCTCCGAGTCCGCTCCCACGTACGGAGACTCCAAAATTAACAGTTGCGAATTCTCTCTCCCATCCTCCAAATGCGAGGTTTCACTATTCAATGGCCCTGATGTTCAGCTCGTGATTTATGCACCTCAAAGTCTCCCTTCTTTTTATATCAGAAAGTGTCTCTCCCTCCTGCTTTGGAATGGTTCTTGATTCAGAATCGAAACAAAGAACTTGATATCGTATTGAATAGCAAGTTTTTAGGGAATCCTCTATAGGTCAAAAGGTCTTGTCAATATCCCAGTTCAGGCCCAGCCCTAAAATTAGAATAAATGTGACCTCCCAAAAGCTTTTACTCACAGATGGAAGAGAGAGAGAGATGAAAGGAGGCTCATGGACGGAAAAGAAAGAGAGAGAGAGAGAGAGAAAGAGCTCACAGACAGAAGAGAGGAAGAGAGAGAAGGAAAAGTTCTAAAAGAAAGGAAGAGAATTGCTCATGTGTCAACCGTCTGTCCGATTGAATTAGTATCAGCTACTTATCACGGTCGTATGGTTTTTGCTGTATAACTAATGTGATATTCTGTCTTAAACTCTGATTAAACACAATATATCCACCAAATTGATTTGCACTCAAACCTGATTATTTAAAGAAATAGCTAGAAAAGAGGTTATTTTGAACAACCAACAGCAGCAAAAAAAAAATAATGTTATCATTACAACAATGCTTTTATTGAGGAATATTGCTGGGTGCAAAAGTGCCTATGATAAGTACTGTACGTCAAAGTAAATCATTGTATGTGAAGCTCTTTGGGACAGCTCTGAGAGATGTGATAGAGCTCTATATGAATGTAAGGCTTTCTTTCCTAAGTTAGAAATATATGCATCACACAATAAGATCTATTATTTATGAGCAAGAGTATTATTTTGTGCCCATGGTGTCTGGCAGCAGTAGAAAATGTTTATGTCATGCGCTGTCCCTCAATGTACTGAGAACGATATTGGGGATTCCATTTTGTGAGAATAGCAAAATCGGGGCTGCATTAAGAACGCATCGGCAGCAGGGCAAAAAAAAGGAAAATAAATTCCTTTCATTACCTCAGGACTTCGCGCGCTTTACAGCCAATTAAATAGTTTTGAAGTGAGGGCAATGTAATAATGTAGGAAATGTCACAGACAATATGCGCACAGCAAGGGCCCACCAGCTGCAATGAGTTAACAACCGGATAACCTGTTTTAGTGATGTTTGTTGAAGGATAACTATTTGCCAAGACACTCACCGAATTTTGAGAGGCAAGCCCCTCTTAATTTTTATATGCTCCCTGCACATGGAAGTTGTGTGCAGGGAGGCAGACTTCATTTTGATCACGGAATTAAGTGAACGAGCAGTTCACCATTAAAAGAAGTTCATCATTTTCTGCTTTGCACAGAAGGAAAGTTTAAAAATTTCAGTTGTGCACATTTCTGTAATTTGAGACTCTCGCATTTAGTAGCGACTGCTTGGAGTTCTTGTTTCAGGAGCTGGAGTGAAAAAGTGTGAAACTCATTGATGCAGAAAGGGCATTGCTAAACTACAGATACAATCTGTATGGATGGAGGTAGCTAAGTGAGTGAATGCAGTCTCCTAGATCCATTGAAAGCGAATGCAAAAGAAATTCAATGGTATCAAAAGAAGTGTCAATATTTGTACATGGGAGGCTCAGCACTCTCGGGGCGACAACTTAAAAGACACGCAACAAGCATTTACTTCTTTTTGTGACACTTCATCACACAACATACGCTGTGGGGCACAATAGTAATAGGGCACTGTGTTTGTTCAAAATTTACCTCACAACAAATTATTTCGGTTTTGTTAAGTGCATTTTCATTTTCTAGACCCAAGTCTGCTTTTCCACAAAAGAACAAGGAAGTCATTCAGATGGCTTGAAATGTTTTGTAGAACCATTCCCCTACTGTGGCAAAGCTGTTTATGACTTCTTGGTTTCTCTTGTGCCAGCTTTTTCAACATACACAGCACAGACATATCTGAAGAGAACTGTGAGCAGCCTTCAGACACTTCACAAACAAAAGTAGTCTTCTGACCATTCTTTAAAGATCATGTCAAAGTTTATGTCATCAATGTGCGACATCAGTCAAATTTTCTATCAACATTCATTCATTTTATGAAAGATATGAGGATTTAATTCCAGTTTCTCAATCCACAACCCTCATTCATTTATCTTGCACTTATATACAGATGTTAAGTGGCACTATCTATTCTCGTGAGTGACATTTTCAGTTATTGGTTGGAGGACACATTGAAGATTATTATTTCATGAATATTATGGGCTAGACTTGCGCCCAGTTACTGCACATTTAAAACTAAGATTTAGTCTAACGCCCATATTTGATTAAAAATGGAAACTTACACCCAAATACCAGAATATTGCCGAGTGTTACTTTCGGCATCTTGCCCATATACCGCCCAAATGATCTCTCGCCCAAAAAGTCGCTCAGAAAAAGCTGCACTCACCTGACCTTAACCCAGCGGTATGGACGCCATTTTGTAATTCGGAGGACTTTTCATAAAAGGCTGCTTCATGGGAGCTTTGAAGTAATTCGTGAGTGCTTTTAAGGTGGTTTTAAATTCTCTTGACAACCATCTAATCATATTGTGGTGAATTTACATTTTTAAATTGTTTTTGGAGTACAATTTAATAATTATGAATACATATAAATAGGGCATTTAGTAATAGTAATAGGGCTTGTAATCTCTCAACCAGTATTGATAACTACTCACATGATGAAGATTAGAGATGGGAGAAGGTTCTTTGAAGAGCATTATGTGCCCAATCAAAGAGGTGGCAGACTGCTGAGGAGGAGGAGACCTTACACCCAATGCACTTACAGGGATAAGCGGTCATACCTGTACTTGTCCGATAACACGTGCCTTAGGAGGCTGTGCTTCCGAAAGGAGGTCATCAGTGAGATATGCCAGCTCATTAAGAGAGATCTGCAGCCTAACAACACCATCAGGACCGCACTGCCCGTTGAGGTCAAGGTTACTGCAGCACTTTCCTTCTATGCATTGGACTCCTTTCAGGCCTCAGCTGGCGACATTTGCAGTATCTCTCAGCACGCTACATATTGCTGCATTCGACAGGTGACTGAAGCCCTTTATGCATGCAGGATGGACTTTATAAGCTTCCCTATGACCAGAGAGGCACAGACTGAGAGGGCTTTGGATTTCTCGAGAATAGTAAACTTCCCCGAGATGCAATAGACTGTACGCACATCGCCCTGTAAGCACCTTTCAGGATGCTGAGGTGTTTTGGAACTGAAAGGGATTTCACTCCCTGAATGTGCAACTCGTTGTCGATCACAAGCAAATAATCATGGCAGTAAATGCAAATTTTCCGGTGAGCATCCATTATATGCACATCTTGCGTTAGTGCACTGTCTCTGATCTGTTTAAGAGTCAGCCACAAGGCCACGGTTGGATGATGGGGGATAAAGGATACGGTCTGGCTGATGACCCCGCCCCGTGTAAGACACAGACGGAAGCCGAGAAGCGCTACAACGAAAGCCACATAGCCACACGCAATATCATCAAAAAGACAATTGGAGTGCTCAAGCAGCGCTTCAGATGCCTGGACCACTCAGGAGGCGACTTACAATACCACCTTTAGCAGGTCGCTCAGTTCATTGTGGTGTGCTGCATGTTGCATAACTTGCATGTTGCATCAGGAGGGGCCAAGAATTGCCAGATGGAACTGTCGGTCCACCTCAGCAGAGAGGAGAGACAGAAGAGGAGGATGAAGGGGTGGACGAGGACCTCAGGGAGGACAATCAGGCTGGTGTTGAAACCATGCCCCCACCCCACCCTAGATCACACGAAAAGCCTCCTGGTAGTTACACAGCTGCAATACTGGTGCGTCAGCAGTTCATAAATGAACGCTTTGTGTGAACATATGTTGGTGGTAGTTACGCAACTGCGACTGTTGTGTCCGCAGCTCATAAATGAATGCTTTGCGTTACGTTGGTGACAGTGACAGTTACAGTTGTGTTACGTAACGTTTTATCTTTGTCTTTCCTGGCCTGGCCTCGCTAGTGTTTGAAAACTTTATATATGCTTAATGTTTCTGCTATTTGAAGACACTGCACAACAATGTTCCCAACAGTGAAAATGTTATTGTAATGATTCAAGAGTCTGGTTACTGTAAACTCACTCAGGTGCAACCTGATTCATCTTTATTCCAGCCCAAGAGTGCTTGCGTGACAAAGACACCCAGCTTATATACAGGTGACCAAACACACATTCCACATGCGTACAGCCTGATGACCTCCGACTGCGGCGCCCTCTGGTGTTTGGTGACCCCCAAGCATTAATACATTACAACATCCCCCTTTTAAAATCGTAACAACAGTCTTTTTACAAATTAAGACGGTTTGGGGCTTTCCTCTCACGAATTGATCGTCTCAGTTCAACTTTGGCTCTGGGCGAGCGTTCTGAGTCCATTGAGACTGAGGGCTGAGTAGCTGATCTGATGGGAGTGGTCATGACTACATCGGAGACTGAAGGTTCAAAGTCAGTAATGTCAGCAGAGCCCTCTGATAAGTGAACAATGGTTGGTTGGTTCCAGTTCATCCGTGTGCCGCAGTTTAACCTGGTCAAGGTGTTTCCTGCATGTTTGCCCATTCTTGAGCACGACAATAAACATTCAGTTACCCTCCTTGGCTGTAACAGTGCCGGCGATCCACTTTTGACCTTGACCATAGTTCAGTAGATAAACCGGATTGCTGACCGAGATGTCACGTGACACGGCAACATGATCATGACACCATTGCTGACTTTGACGTCTGTTTTCAACACGATCATTCAAATCAGAATGAACAAGAGAAAGCCTGGTCTTAAGATTTCTCTTTATCAGTAGTTCAGCAGGAGGAACCCCAGTAAGTGTATGAGGTCTTGACCTGTAACTGAGCAATATACATGACAACCATCTCTGCAGTGAGTCCTGAGTTATACGTTACATACTTTGCTTGATCGTTTGAATGGCACGCTCTGCTTGACCATTAGAAGCAGGCTTCAATGGAGCTGATCTCACATGTCTGATGCCATTGAGTTTCATGAACTCCCTGGAAATCAAGACTTGTGAAGCAAGATCCGTTGTCGCACACAATGTCAGGCAAACCATGAGTAGCAAACATGATACAAAGGCTCTCAATGGTAGCTGTAGATGTGCTGGATGACATAATAACACACTCTATCCACTTAGAATATGCATCTACTGCAACAAAAAACATCTTTCCTAGGAACGGGCCCGCAAAATCAATGTGGATCCTCGACATGGTTTCGATGACCACGACCAAAGACTCAGAGTAGATTCTGCTGGTACTTTACTTAGCTGCATGCAAGTATTGCAGTGATGCACGAATGATTCCAGATCAGAATCAATTTCAGGCCACAACACATGAGACCTAGCAATGGACTTCATCATGACAATACCAGGATTCATGTACAAATTTTTCTCGACCTTTCTTAGGCATGATTACACGATTACCCCACAGTAAACAGTCTGACTGAATGGAGAGCTCATCCTTGCGATTGTTGTAAGGTTTGGTCTCCTCACGCATCTCCATAGGTATGGCAGACCAATCATCACTAAGTATACACCATTTCACAACCGATAAAATAGGATCATGGCTGGTCCAGATCCTAATTTGTTGAGCAGTGACAGGCGTTCCTTCACTCTCAAAAGCATCCATTACTAACAGGAGATCTGCAGGTTGAGGTGTCCCCATCTCAGTTGTGGGTAAGGGCAGATGACTCAGTGCATCGGCACAATTCTCAGCACCAGGTCTATGACGGATGACGTAATCATAGGCAAACAATGTCAGCACCAACCTTTGAATGCGGGGCGATGCATTGGTATTAATACCTTTGTTTTCCGCAAACAATGAAATGAGTGGCTTGTGATCCGTTTCGAGTTCAAAGCGAAGACCAAACAGGTACTGGTGCATTTTTTTTACCCCATACACACAGACCAAAGCTTCTTTCTCTACCATACTGTAAGCTCTTTCCGCTTTAGACAGACTTCTCGAAGCATACGCAACAGGTTGTAGCTTGCCCGATTCATTTGCTTGTTGGAGTATGCAGCCAATTCCATATGATGAAGCATCATAGGCCAATACAAGACGCTTACACGGATCATAATGAACAAGCAACTTGTTTGAACATAGCAGATTCTTGGCTTTCTCAAAGGCTCTATCTTGAGACGCACCCCAGATTCAGTTGTCGCCTTTTCTTAGTAACACATGCAGTGGCTCTAGTAAAGTGCTCAATCTGGATAAGAAATTACCAAAGTAGTTGAGTAGCTCAAGCAACTAATGCAGCTCCGTCACATTCTGAGGCTTGGGTGCATTTTTGATGGACCCAATTTTCGAATCAATGGGCCTGATGCCATCAGCAGCAATCTTCCTCCTGAGGAATTCGACTTCAGGTGCCATGAATACACACTTCGAGTGTTTCAGCCTGAGTCCCACTTTGTCCAGAGACTGTAGGACTTATTCAAGATTTTCCAAATCTTCAGCAGTGTCACAACCTGTGACCAGAATGTCATCTTGAAACACGACAGTTCTAGGAATGGACTTCAGTAAAATCTTCATAATTCTCTGACATATGGCTGCAGCCGAACGAATCCCAAAAGAACACCTGTTGTAGATGAACAGTCCTTTATGGGTGTTGATGCAGGTGAGTTTTTTCGAAGTGTCGACAAGCTCCTGGGTCATATAGACCAACGTCAGATCCAGTTTTGTGAATGACTTTCCACCAGCTAGCATGGCGAACAGGTCATCAACTCTTGGTAACGGATACGGATCCTATTTCGAAAATCGGTTAATCGTAACCTTGTAGTCTCCACAAATCCTGACAGTGCCATCACTCTTCAACACAGGAACAATGGGACGAACCCACTCGTTAAACTTGACCAGTGATATGATCCATTCACGCTGGAGTCTGTCAAGCTCAATTTTAACCTTCTCCCTTATCGTGTACGGAACAGACCAACTTTGTGATAGACAGGCCTTGCATTGGCATCCAGGTAAATCTGCACCTTGGCTCCCGTAAAATTACCAATGCCTGTTTCAAACAAAGAAGGAAACTTGAGCACACGAAGTATCATCCACCGAGGACAACATCTTGCCATCATTCCAGTTCAGCTTGATTTTCTCGAGCCAATTCTTGCCGAACAGCGTTGGACCATTACCTGGGACGATCCATAATGGTAACTCATGAACCACATCATCATATGACACCTCGATTGCTGCACTGCTGAGCACCGGTATGAGTTCCTTAGTGTAAGTAGGCAACCTGGCGTTGACTGGACTCAGCTTCGGTTTCGCAGCCTTAGTGTCCCACAGCTTGTCGAATGTCCTTTGGCTCATTATCGACTGGCTCGCACCTGTGTTACAGGCATGCCATTCAGCTTCACATTAACGACTATCGGCTGGCTCTTGCTCAGGAACGAATACAGTCCATGCACTTCCTCCTCGGGTTGCTTATCTGGGCCATCACCGAACTGGTCCTCATCAAACACATGGTGAGCCACACCATGCTTGCTCCGTTGTGGACACATCCTGTGAAGATGCCCCACTTTCGAACATCCATAGCATGAGTATTGTCTAAATCAACACTGATGAGGCTGATGATTGCCCCCACAACGCCAACAGGGAGAAATCTGGTTCAAACCAGTTGGCGGGCTCTGAGCAGCGGCAGGTTTCGCGTAAGCAGCTCTGCCCGAAGACGACGCCATCTTGTTTACAGTACTTGCCGTGGAACTCCGACTCGTCGATGATAGCTGCCGCAAATGATCATCCGTCGCCATGCATGCCTCAGCAGTCGCGATGGCCTTTTTCAAATCCAGCGTCTCTGCAGCCAACAGCTTCCTGAGGATCGCATCATGGCTGATGCCTATCACGAAGGCATCACGCAGCATGTCTTCCAGCATGTTCCTGAACTTACACAGCTCAGCAAGACGTCGCAGGTCTAGTGACCCCCCCAAGCATTAATACATAATAAAATTTTTGTTAACAGTTAACACCCATGTACCCCCACCCCCACCCCAACAGTGAAAATGTTTTAAATGACAAATAACAATAACAATAAAAACAACAACAAAATACTTTAAAAAACAATTAAATATATAACAAACACCTAATCAACACATTTTTTAACAATAATAATAAGAATTCCCACCCTCCCTACCACACCACTCCTTTCCTTTACCCCCCGTCATCCCCTTCCCCTTGTACCAACTCCAAGCCGCCTTGTAGCAGGGCAACTCGAGCGCTGCTGCTGTGTGGGGGGAGACGGCAGATTAATAGATGGGGCTGGAGATGAAGAGGACGTTTCCTTGGAAACGTCTGCCGAGTCAGAAACAAGAGCTTCCTCCTGACTCGCATGTGTCGGTGGCAATGGCGGAACCACACCTTGGGGTTCAGTGCTGTATTCCGGGACCACTGGCTGCCCTCTGGCATCCACGGACATGGCTATTCTCTCCATCACTGCTACCATCCGTGATATCTCCTGCGAGACTATCGCGGCCAGAGCGGCATCGTGGCCAGTTAATCCGCCCATTGCCTGGAGGAGCTCTTGAGCTATGTCGACGGTCATCCTGGACAGATTCACCATGTCCACACTTAAATCTGCTGGTCTCGGAGCAGTCCGACCTCACCGAACCGACCTCCAGGGGGTCGGCGCAGGCATGGAACCACACATGGTGTCCTGCTGTGAGGAGTTTGGCCCCGCTACTTCCTCGGTGGAAGAGGATGTGGCCACAGGAGTGCACGATGAGACCGCTGCAGGCTCCTCCTCCACCTCCTTACTATCCTCGGTGGATTGGAGGCCCTGCAGAAGGACAGAGGCTCTTGCTTCCTCGCCTCCAGAGAGAACTGGTGGAACCATGGGAACCTGGGGATCCTGCGAAGGCTGACGAGCATGGGGCGTCTGGGGAACCTGGAAAGCCTGTGAGGCCTAGTGACCTAGAAAACATAAATGAAGTTAGTAGAAGAGAAGGGGATGCCAGGGTCACATGAGAATGCTTACGCTACGCAGGCATATGTTCAAGGAGCAACACTACTGCTATAAATATCACTGACAGACATCACATAATTAACATCATGATAGTACAGAATCTGCATTGCATTACAATGATATTTCATGATCCCATCATTATTACATAACATTACATCAATCATATTACACTGAAATGGCATTAAATTAGTTTAAATCACCAATTGTTTATACATTACTCACGTGGCGCAAGAATGGGTTCAGCATCGCCATGGTGGCCGACTGATTGTGGACCCCCACTGAGGCCAACGCCCGCTCCTCAAGGTCCGTCAGTGGGGTCAGATCTGCTGGTCCTCCACCAGTACATCTCTGCTCCGATCGATTCTTCGAAAGCTTCTTCTGCAAAGGTGACAAGAGCATATCATAAGATCATTGCCTAGGTACTATTACAGATATGACAGATATGAGATTACTGACAGAAATCAAATTACTATTATTATTACTATTACACAACACAACACAACACAACACACAGCACATCACACAGAACACAGACAATCCGCAATTAGTCATCCCATGCTATTCATCGTTAATGTTAACATTATATGCTAATACGCTTTGTATGTAATTAAATGCATGGTTATATCTACCGGCTGAGAATAACTTTAATAAGATCGAGGTTAGGATTAAATGCATGACAAATAAGGTTACCAGCCTAAATACAATCCATCAGATCTACATTTAAATCAATCATTGCATCATCACAATTTATTAAATAAATGTAATACTTACTCTGCTGGAACCAACGAGGTCGTTCCAGCGCTTGCGTCCCTGAAAAAAATAGTATCACTAACACTGGAAATATCGCCCATTTTTGGGCGATCTGGACAACAATGCAAAGTCTAGCCCTCTAGAATCCTATGTGAAATTAGATAAATTAAGTCACACTTTATGAGAATTTAATTATCTATTTTTTTACTACAAACGTTAAAACTATTAGCCTAGAAATTGGTGTGTGCCTGACTTTGGCCATGAATTCAATGGTGGGCATGAACCATCACATTGAAACTGATGAGCAACAAGACCTCATGAAATTGGTCCGATTGTGTCATCAAGACCCGACCGGTGTGCTGGGGAACTTGCGCCAGTCCTGAAGAAGACAAAAGTCAGCCGGCAGGGACATCAGCACCAGCACTGAACCCATGGTGATTTTTTTGGAGGGTGTGGGGGTAGGGGTGATGAGATCAGGAGGGGGGTGATTGGTAGCCGACAGCTCCTCTGGCTCTACATTCAGGTAAGTATTGTTTTACGTATCTTTGTGCTAGCAGCCTCTAGTACTCCTTTTTGGCTGAGAAAATTGACATCGGCAGTTGGGAACCAATTTCGAAAAGAGGTCTGAAATGGGCATTAGGCCTCCAATTTGCATATGCAATGGGTCGAATGCCAGTTTCTGATGGGTCCTCTAACCAATTTAGCTTGCAGTGCATACCCAGCTAAGTGTGTTTGGGTCGCACCTTTCAGCACCCCTTGTTGTCTGCTGTACAATCCAATTTCTCGGCCATTGTTTTTGTTGTACCTGTACCAATAGTTTAAATGGATGCAACACCAAGTACAGATTTAGTCTATGAAAAGTCACTAAACAATGAACTCACAAACCCCAATTAATTACATTATGTAACTGATAGTTAAAATAGCAGCAAAAGTGGGTTGGAAAAAAAGACTTGAAATGCAAGTACTGTGATCCATCCAAGTAGAAAATGACTCCTTTCATCTGTATGATCAAAGGGATCCTAATTACCAGAAACATCCAGTCATTGAGTATGGCTTTGAAGAGCTACTGATATGTTTTCCAGGGATATGCAGAATATTCATGCTTCATTGCAGTGAAAATTTTATTATCCACAAGTGGCAGATTATCCCAATGGATCTGTTTGAAGAGGTCCTGACCATTTTTGGTACAAATGTGTAAAATTTTGTCCTTGATGAGCTTAGCTTTCTGAATAGTTATTGGGTTTAAGCTTGAGAACTATTATTGTTCAAAGGATACTTTACACTTTGAATTTATTGATTTGACTGGTGGAATTTAATTGACAGCAATGATCGCTTGATTCAAATCGAACTTTATTTAATAAGTCGCTGTATACTAGCTACTATTTATCTCAATTAAAGTATTTTAAAGGCAAAGACTAATGGGTTAAAATCATCTGGCACTGCTGACTGTGAACTTGAAAATCTCAAGCACTATTTGTGTGGTGCCTCCTCCAGGGCAGGTTTGTTCCATATGTAAAGGCTGAAGCAGTTCTCACAGCCACAAGTGACAATGACAACATAGTTAAAGAAACAAAAGAGATTAAACAGGAGTTCTTTGGTGACTATTGTTCTTTAATTAAGATCAACTATTTCATACATAAGATTCAAGATACTTATGGGTAGACACTAAAAACTACTCAGAGAGCAGCATTGATGATTAAATTAATGTGATTATATCCCCAAATAGAAAAAAGAATTATATAATGTAGGTTATTAAATAATAAATGATATTCGATAATGAGAAATGTGAGATAATGTGAAACGTGAGATAATGTATAATAGGGCTAAAAATAAAAAAATACAGCATTAAGGATATATTATTAAGTAAGGTTAGTTAGGAAAAGATCTGGGTGTAACAGTTGATCAAGCACAAGTTTTTTTCTTAAAACCAGCACAAACTACACATCTATCTATTGAATGTAACACATTCATTATCAGGGTTATGTGGTGGGAATTTGGGTAGAAGACAGCAAGAATAGAACCTTAACATTAAACAGTTCAATTAGACTAAGAAGATACCTATATCTTTGAAGCAAAGAATACAAAACCAATAAAAACAATGCAGACAATTTTGTATCAAGGGGCTTCAAGGTATATATATCATGTTTTTAATATAGAAAATATTAAGAGTTCCTTCACAGAGTATGTCATTCAGTAGTACCAGAGTTGGGAAAGATGACCGAAAGTATAATCAAAAACTCAGGGTTTGGGGAGGCTCATAAAGGCAGGGAAAAACTAGCAAGATTAAAGGGTTTGGAGAGAGTTCCAAAGAGTACAGCCAAGATATCTGAAGGCTCTGCCAGCAATTATAGAGTGGAGGTAGGGAGGGGTGTACAGAAGACCAAGAATCAGAGGCTGGAATGTGGGACTGCAGGAAGTTGAAGAATTAGATAAGTGCTGAGGCCATGGAGTGATTTGTAAATAATAATTTTGAATTTAATGTGTTAAAGGTGAGAGAACCATTGGAGGTCATCCAGACCATGAGTATTGGGATTTTTTTTTATGCTCAAGAAGACAAAAGCACAGTTAGGGATTTCAGTTGGTTTGAGGCTCAGGCTGGTACAGGACAACAAGATTTTGATTCAGACAGAGAGCAGTGGTGGGGGAGGGATGGAATTAAGAGCAACAGGAGACAAATTAGATGGCTTCAATCTTCCCAATTTTCCATTTAAAGAAATTCTGTCTCATTAATGACTTGATGTAGGCATTTCAGTTTAAATTTGTGAAAAGATTGAATCAAATTCCCATGTAAACAAGAGTCCTCCCTTAATCCCCTTACAAGCCAATGCATACCTAAAACATTGGGGGCTAGACTTTCCACTTTTGTGCAGATCGCCCACAAATGGGCATTATTTCCAACGTTGGCGGCAAATATGGGTTTTGAGATCGCCGGATTATCACCCATTTTCAAAATCCCAACTTTCCATTTTATAAAATGGGCGTTACTGCGAGTGATCTGAAATAGGCGTTAGCGTAAAATTTTTTTGAACTTCTGCCGTAGTGTCGGTGTCCATAGCAACGGCATGGCAATGGTCGTTTCCCGCGTTTCAGGAGGTCAAGGGTCATCGGTACATGTGCATAGAAACATAGAAACATAGAAAATAGGTGCAGGAGCAGGCCATTCAGCCTTTTTAGCCTGCACCGCCATTGAATGAGTTCATGGCTGAACATGAAACTTCAGTACCCCCTTCATGCTTTCACGCCATACCCCTTGATCCCCCAAGTAGTAAGGACTTCATCTAACTCCCTTTTGAATATACAGAACAGGAGAGAGAGAGAGAGGGAGCAGAGAGTAACTGAAAGCGTGCATGGGTGTGTTGTGTGCATGTTTGGCTGTTTTGGGAGGCAGCAGGGAGATTTACCAGCAGCAAAAAGACTGCTGAGCACAAAGAACGTTGTTACCACTGAGTTTCTGTCGAAAAAATAATGTTTAAAAAGGAAGGGATGGAGGAGGTGACACAGCATGCTCTGGAGACTGAGGACGCTGGTAAAAGCAGTGAGATGGGAGAGGAACAATTGGGAGGACGCAAATGAGCGAGGAGATTCTCCGACGAGGTAAATGCCTCCCTCTTGGAGGAGGTGGAGTCACGCTGGGGTCAATTGACGCAGGTTGGGCATGGGAAGCCAACCCCAAAGGTTTATCAGAGGATATGGGCTGACATAGCTGGAGTGTTCTTGTTGGCGGCCCAAGCACTGGAACGAATTTGTCGGATCCGCCAGAGTAAGTATTACATTTATTTACATGTACTTATATATTTATATAATTTGATTTTCAAGTATAATGATTGATTAAAGTCAGATGTGATGTCTTGCACTTATACCGGGAATCTTTTACTCAAAGCCTGCGTTTACAGTGTACATCTTTAGGTAAAGAATCATAATTATCATAATAATCATGATTACATGTGTTGTATCACTCCCTGTAACAGTACCTAGCAATGATTTCACGCAATGATCTCATGCCATGTCGTGCTGGTGTTACCTTTTACAGAAGAAGCTTTCGAAGAATAGGGCCGGGCAGAGGCGAACGGGTGGCAGATCACCAGTCATCAGCGAGCTCACTGACATCGAGGAGCGGGTGCTGGCACTAGTGGGGAGCCACCCCCGGTTGGCCATGCATGCAGCTACAGAACCTGATGTGATGCCACGTGAGTAAAGTATTCACCATTGCATGATGTAAAGTCAATAGATGCCACACCCACTCATATCCAAACAATAATATATGATAGATGATTGATAAAAGTGTTATATAAATAATGATGGCCTCATGAGAAGCATTGCAATGCAGAATTTTGTCATGGTTATGAAATGTGATGTCTGTGATGATGTTGATAGCGGTGATGCTTTTGTCGTGCATATGCTGTGTGTAGCGTTGGAATCACCTTGTGACCCCAGCACCCCCTTCTCCTCTAATAACTTCATTTATGTTTTGTAGCTCAGCTCTCAGCGCGGCCCCATGCAACACCACCGAGCCCAGAAGCTGGGGGTGTGGGGGGCCGGAGTCGCCAGACGATCGAACATCTGGTGCTGAGGAGCCCCGATTCTCACCCGTGGAGCTGCTGGGTGCCTTCTCCATGGAAGAGAGTGCGGACTTCGAAGAGCCTGAATCGCCAAACTCCATAATGCAGTCGACACCTATGACATCTAGTGCTCCTGCGGCCATTCCCTCCTCCACCGTGGATGTACCGGGCCCAAGCACCTTGCCACAGGGCACCTGAGGTGCCTCCAGGATGGCACCGACCATGTGGAGGTTGGCTCGACGCAGCAGGTCTGCTCCACGAGTAGCAGATCTGAACAGTGACATGGTACACTTATGCAGGAGGAGTGCTGACATAGGTCAGCGGATCTTACAGATAATGGTGGACATATCCCAATAGATGGCCAGCATGTCCGTCACCATGAGCGAGCATGTGCCGCGGATGGTGGAGGCCCTGGAGGTGATAGCCAGGAACATTGGTGGCAGAGGCCTCCCAGTGGTCCCAGAGCACAGCACTGGACTCCAAGATGCCACACCCCCATTGCCAATGACACATGACAGCCAGGAGGAAGATCTTGCTTCTGGCTTGGAAAACATTCCCACTTCGGGACCATCCTCATCTGTATCGGTCCAAGCAGCGGTTCTGCCGTCATCCCCCCCAATGAAGCAACACCTGAGGAGCTCCTCGGCCAGGCAGTTTGGAGTCAGGAGAGGAAGGGGTAGAGGTGGGGTGGGAAAAGCATGGGGAAAGGAAAGTGAGATGCATGGCCGTAGGTGTTGTCTTGATCACGGTATTTTAATGTTGTTGCTGCTATTTTGTTGGGAGGTTTGGGGGGAGGGGGGCACCTTGTTTTTTTGCATTTGTGTTCTATCTTTATGAAGTGTTGTTGGAAATGTTAAACATTGAATGAATTATATAAATGTTGTAAATTTGTTGTGGGGTGGGGTGTTTTTTATAGTTATAATTATGATTTCATGCAAATGTTCTCATTAAATGTTTTTTATTTAACATAACCTTGTTGCGCATTGTCTCAGATAGCTGCACCATTACACACTGGTGATTCCTTACCATGAAAGGGGATAATTAAACTTAACTTGAATCAACTTAAACTTTAACTGTCACCAAGGTAATGCACACCATTCATGTATGAGCTACAGACACATCAGTCTTGCAGCTTTGTAAATACAACCAACATTATTTCAAGCAAAGCACTTATTTATGAGCTGCTGACGTAAGAGTCTTGAGCTATGTAGCCACCACAGGCCCTTTCTTGCAGTCTAGAGGGGGGGTGGGGGCATGGTTTCATTGTCAGCCTGATTGTTTGGCCTGAGGTCAGCGTCCACCTCCTCGTCCTCCTCTTCCTCTCTCTTCTGAGGTGGACCATCAGTCCTTTCTGGCAATTCTTGTCCCCTGCTGATAGCCAAGTTGTGCAGCATGCAGCACACCACCACAAATTGAGCTCCCTGCTCAGGGTGGTACTGTAACTCGCCTCCTGAGTGGTCCAGGCATCTAAAGCGCTGCTTAAGCACTCCAAAGGTCTTCTTGACGATATTGCGTGTGGCTCTGTGGCTCTCGTTGTATCGCTTCTCGGCTTTTGTGTGGGTGTTACGCAGGGGGTCATCAGCCAGGTGGCCATATCCTTTGTCACCAAGCATCCAGCATTGACCTTGTGACTGACTGGTAAATAAGTCAGATACAGTGCTCTCACGCAGGATGTGATCATCATGGATGCTGCCTGGAAATTTTGTATTTACTGCCATTATAATTTGCTGGTGGTCGACAACGAGTTGCACATTCAGGGAGTGGAATCCCTTTCGGTTCCGAAAATCCTCTGCATTCTGAAAAAGTGCCCACATGGCGATTGCGCCCTGTACCTTGGGGAAGTTTTCCATTCTGGAGAATCCAAAAGCCCTCTCAGTCTATGCCTCCCTGGTCATAGGGAAGCTGATAAAGTCCATCCTGCATGCTTAAAGGGCTTCAGTGACCAGTCGAATGCAGCAATGTGTGGCATGCTGAGATATAGCACAAATGTCACCAGCTGAGGCCTGAAAGGAACCCAATGCGTAGAAGGCAATGACCTCGACGGATAGTGCGGTCTTGATGGTGCTGACAGGCTGTGCATCTCTCCTGATGAGCTGGCATATCTCACTGATAACCTCTTTCCGGAATCGCAGTAGTTCAGCTTCTCCCTATTAGTGCGTGGGGTGTAAGGTCTCATCCTCCTCAGCAATCTGGCATGTCTTTGGTTGGGCACATAATGTTGAATATACCTTCTGCCATCTCTAGTCTGCAGCATGTGCGTGGTCATCAAGACAGGCTGAGAAATTACAGGTCCCATTACAATAACTCTCAGTATTATACCTATTGTTCACAAACAATAAATTTACCTACTAAGACACCTAAAATAACTTCAAATCATCCACATTATGATGAGATGTTTGTTCAAATCACCTTATAAGACCTCCAAAATACATCCAAACTCCCCAGAATTTGAAGCAGCCTTTTATATGAACCGACCTCCGATTTACAAAATGGTTTAGTTCAGGTGAGAGCAACTTTTACTCAGCAGGTTTATCAGCGAGCGATATTTTCGGCGATATGTGGTCGAGGTGCCGAAATTAATGCTCGGCAATATTATGGGCGGTCGTTTCGGCAAATCTGACCCTAATGGCAAAAAAAAGTGGGCAGGCAGTATTATTATTTCTTGACGTTAATTACATGCCGAAAGTAATGCTGGACGATAAGTGGGCGTTAGTTTCCATTTTGTGCCTAAATGGGCGATATCTGAGCATTATACCTCATCTCATTGTTAAAATGGACATTAAGTGGACAGTATCAATGCAAAAAAAATGGCAAGTCTAGCCTTGGGACTTTGGTTATGTGGAGAGACTAGAGAAGCTGGAATTGTTCTACTTGGGGCAGAGAAGGTTATGGGGAGATTTAATACAGCCATTCAAAATTATAAGGGGTTTGGATAAAGTAAATAAAGAAATCCTGTTTCTACTGGTGGAAGAGTCAGTAACCAGAGGACACAGATTTAAGACAATTGGCAAAAGAACCAGAGGTCTTATGTGGATACTTTTTAATGCAGTGAGTTGTTATGATCTGGAACGCACTAGCTGAAAGGGTGGTGGAAATAGATTCAATACCAAGGTTCAAAAGGGAATTGGATAAATACTTAAAAAGGAAAGGAAACATTTACATGGCTACGGGGAAAGAGCAGGGGAGTGGGATAAATTGGATAGCACTTTCAAAGAGCCGACACAGGCACAATGGCCTGAATGGCCTGCTTCTGTGCTGTAAGATCCTGTGAACATCTCAACTCCCCTCAATGGTGAGAGAAGACCTGTATTTCCTTTCCATTTTTGGTGAGTTTGGGGTTAAAAGCACCGAATCAACTATTATGTAGATCGATTCTGGGGCAGCAACAGTTTCCGATACCTTTCAATCCCCTAATGGCAGCATTATTGTTTCCATCGCAGTCTTGGGTTGTCCACGTGTGTGCTCACGAATATGGCTGGAAGCTCATTATCATATCAAAAGGAAGATGACCAGTGTTGGCATGCCCCAAACATGTGACTTACACTCCCATTACACCAATGGTATTCAACAAGGAGTTAAAAGTAACTTTTGCTTGCATCAGCTGAGACTGATGGTGGTGACTTAATTTGGAACCTGCTGCCTCGAGAAACCTTGAGAAATGTTTTCTGGAATTACAGAAGAGCTTTAATTTTTTTTTGATTGTCTTGCATCCTGAATAGAGCCGTCCTTTCCTTTGACAGCCTGAGAGACCATCAGAATATATTTACCCTCAGTCTCAATAGGAGGTCCTCAATACCAGGTGTGGAATTCCTAATGTTGCAGTCCATTATTTAACGAAGGAGAAGGGGGAGCATTACAGGATGGAGGAAAGGAGAGCGAGGCATCACATAAGTAGAATGCCCCTATGAGATAATACTCCTCTCTTCCCAAAGAACTTATAGAGCACGCAGATTCTACGAAGACCCAAAAAGGTCATCGAGGCTGTGCCAGCTACTACATGAAGACTT
Organism: Pristiophorus japonicus; assembly: GCF_044704955.1. Classification (NCBI taxonomy): domain Eukaryota; kingdom Metazoa; phylum Chordata; class Chondrichthyes; family Pristiophoridae; genus Pristiophorus; species Pristiophorus japonicus. Next base: position 204,696,642 of record NC_091980.1, read on the forward strand.
GTGGCCAAGATCATGGGTCCTGACATTCACTTGATCCTGCACTTGGTGATGTATTTTAAAAGTGATATGTCCTCACTATACAATATAAATGCACACGAGGCCCATACCTGAGAGAAGGTCACTCAGTGACCAGTTACATTTATTACCAAGACCTCAAGTGAAGAAGGTGAGTGGAACTTCTCCTTTTATACCTGAAAGTCCAGGTTAGGAGTGTCTCCCACAAGTTCACCCCTTTGTGGTTAATGTTCTCAAGGTATACAACTTAGGTCAGCTTATACATGGGTTACAATGATAGTTGAATACATGTCATCACCTCCCCGCCAAAGTCTTATTGGGATACCAGGTTAAGTCTCTCTGGTGGTTTACGCTCTCTTGTAGAGCGCCTGAGTTGGGGCTCCAGTTGTTGGGCGCTGGCCTGAGTGTCTGCTGTTTGCGGTGCCTCAGGCCTGTCCGGACTGTCCACAGTGGTTGGGCTCTCTTCCACTTGGTTCCGGTAATCGGTCACCTGTGGTGGAGTAAACTCTACGTCGTGTTCTTCCTCTGCTTCTTCTATGGGGTTGCTGAACCTCCTTTTAGTTTGATCCACGTGTTTGTGGCAGATTTGTCCATTGGTAAGTTTAACTACCAAAACCCTATTCCCCTCTTTGGCAATCACAGTGCCTGCGAGCCATTTGGGCCCTGCAGCATAATTAAGGACAAAAACAGGGTCATTGACATCAATACATCGCACCCTCGCATTCCTGTCATGGTAGTCACATTGTGACTGACGCCTGCTCTCAACAATTTCTTTCATATTCGAGTGTATAAGGGATAACCTGGTTTTGAGTGTCCTTTTCATTAGCAGCTCTGCGGGCGAAACCCCTGTGAGCGAGTGTGGTCGGGATCTATTGGCCAACAGGAGGCGTGATAAGCGGCCTTGTAGGAAACCCCCTTGGATTCTGAGCATCCCCTGTTTGATTATCTGCACTGCTCGTTCCACCTGGCTGTTTGAGGCCGGCTTGAACGGTGCTGTTCTGACATGGTTGATTCTATTGTCTGCCATGAAGTCCTGGAATTCAGTGCTTGTGAAGCACGGGCCATTGTCGCTGACCATTGTCCAGTAGACCATGGGCGGCGAACATTGCCCGTAGACTTTCTACCGTGGCAGAGGATGTGCTTGAATTTAAAATGGCACACTCAATCCATTTGGAGTAGGCGTCTATTACAACCAAAAACATTTTTCCCATGAAATGACCTGCATAGTCCACATGGATGCGTGACCATGGCTTGGCCGGCCAGGACCAGGGGCTAAGGGGGGCTTCCCTGGGTGCGTTGCCCAGCTGAGCACACGTGTTGCACCTGCGAATACAAAGTTCCAGGTCTGCATCTATCCCTGGCCACCAAACGTGTGACCTGGCAATTGCCTTCATCATGACAATGCCCGGGTGCTCATTGTGAAGGTCTCTGATAAACACCTCTCTGCCCCTCTGGGGTATGACTATTCAGTTTCCCCACAGTAGGCAATCGGCCTGAATCGAGAGTTCATCCTTGCGCCTATGAAACGGTTTAAATTCCTCAGGGCATGCCCCGTACGTGGCTGCCCAGTCCCCATTCAGGACACATTTATTAACTAAAGACAGTAGCGGGTCTTTATTTGTCCAGACTTTAATCTGACGGGCTGTCACAGGTGAGCCTTCACTTTTCAAAGCTTCAACAGCCATGACCATCTCAGCATCATGCTCAGTTTCCCCCTCAGTTGAGGTTAGTGGGAGCCTCCTGAGTGCATCGGCACAGTTTTCAGTGCCCGGTCTGTGCCGAATTGTGTAGTCATAGGCGGCTAACGTAAGTGCCCACCTCTGTATGCGGGCCGATACATTCGCATTTATGGCCTTGTTGTCGGCCAAAAGGGACGTTAGGGGTTTGTGATCTGCCTCCAGCTCAAATTTCCTGCCAAACAGGTACTGATGCATTTTTTTTACTGCATATACACATGCTAGCGCTTCCTTTTCTACCATCCCATAGCCCCTTTCTGCCTGGGACAGGCTTCTGGAGGCATAAGCTACCAGCTGTAACTGACCATTGGCATTCACATGCTGCAACACACACCCGACCCGACAAGACGACGCATCGCATGTTGGAACAAGTTTCTTACACGGGTCATATAACGTTAACAGTTTGTTGGAGCATAACAAGTTGCGTGCTCTATCAAAACTCCTTTCCTGGCTGTCCTCCCAGACCCATTCGCGACCTTTGCGTAGGAGCACGTGTAGCGACTCAAACAGCGTGCTCAATTTGGGAAGAAAGTTACCAAAATAGTTCAGGAGCCCCAGGAACGAATGCAGCTCCGTCGTGTTACGGGGTCTGGGTGCTCTCTGGATCGCTTCCGTTTTGGACGCAGTGGGTCTGATTCCGTCTGCTGTTACCCTCCTCCCCAGGAATTCTACCTCTGGGGCTAGGAAGATGCACTTCGCCTTTTTCAGTCGCAGTCCTACCCGGTCCAGTCTGCATAGCATCTCCTCCAGATTGTGGAGGTGTTCTTCAGTATCGCGACCCCTGATGAGGATGTCGTCTTGAAAAACCACCATCCTTGGAATCGACTTGAGGAGGCTTTCCATGTTTCGCTGAAAGATCACAGTGGCCGAACGAATCCCGAACGGACATCTGTTATACTCAAACAACCCCTTGTGTGTCGTGATGGTGGTCAGCTTCTTCGACTCACTCGCCAGCTCCTGGGTCATGTAAGCTGAGGTCAGGTCCAATTTTGAAAAAAGTTGGCCACCGGATAGCGTCGCAAAGAGGACCTCCGCTCTCGGTACGGGTACTGGTCTTGGAGTGACACCCGATTGATGGTGGCCTTGTAATCGCCACATATCCTGACTGACCCATCCGCCTTGAGCACCGGCATGATCGGGCTCGCCCAGTCACTGAATTCGACTGGCGAGATGATGCCTTCCCTCAGCAGGCGGTCCAATTCACATTTTATCTTTTCCCACACCACGTACGGCACTGCTCTGGCCTTGTGGTGTACTGGCCTGGAGTCTGGGTTTATGTGAATCACGACCTTGGCCCCCATGAAAGTGCCGATGCCGGGTTGAAATAATGAGTCAAATTTGTCCAGGACCTGTGAGCATGATACTCGCTCCACAGAAGAAATTGCATTGACATCGCCCCATTTCCAGTTCATGACAGCAAGCCAACTCCTTCCCAGTAGTGCGGGACCGTCCCCCGGGACAATCCAGAGTGGCAACCTGTTCTCCGAATCTTTGTGTGTCACGACTACTGAGGCGCTGCCTAGCACCGGAATGATCTCCTTTGTATATGTCCGTAGCTGTGCGTCAATCGGCAATAATTTTGGTCTCCTGGCCTTGGACACCCACAACCTTTCAAACTGTTTGATACTCCTCAGGGACTGGCTGGCCCCTGTGTCTAGCTCCATTAATACTGGGATGCCATTGAGGAGCACTTTCATCATTATCAGTGGCATCCTGGTATATGAACTGTATATGCGCTCCACATGAACTCGCTGAACTTCAGCTTCCAGCGATTTCCCCCAGTATTCCTTTGGCCTCGTAGGGCTTACATTGGGCCCGTCCTCCTCATACATCAACCTGGCTGCAGGCTTCCTGCACATACGCGCCAAGTGACCGCTGACGTTGCAGTTTCTGCAGGTATATTGCTGATACGTGCAAGCTCTGACTGGGTGTTTGCCTCCACACCTCCAGCATGAGCTGGAGGCCCCATTGTAGGAAACAAAAGGTCCATTACCAATCGATCATCTCTGACTCTCTCTGTAACTGTCATTAAGTGCACCATTAACAGGTGTTGATGCCCCATTACTGGCTGCATTGTCCATTGCGATGGCATGAATCGCCGTTCAGCTAGCCATTGTCTCTGTTGAATTCCCCCTTTGGGTTCGACTACAAGCTGGGGCATGTCCGATTGCCCTTGTCTGCCTCGAGAACTGTGTGCCGTGTTAACAATGTTGACTCCCTGGTCGTTTGCCGCATTTGAGCCATGATTTTTGTCATACATCAGTCTGGTCTCTTCCTCCCCTGAGATAAATGTCTGGGCTATCAGAGCTGCTGCTTCCCAGGTCAAGTCTTTGGTCTCAATCAGTTTCCTGAAAACCCCAGCGTGCCCAATGCCCTCAATAAAAAAGTCTCGCAGCAACTCCGCTCTGCATGCATCTGTGAACTTACATAGGCTCGCCAGTCGCCGGAGATATGCCATGAAATCAGGAACGCTTTGCCCTTCTCGCCGCCGGTGCATGTAAAACCGGTGTCTCGCCATGTGCATGCTGCTCACCGGTTTAAGGTGTTCCCCGATCAACTTACTGAGATCTTCGAACGTCTTGTCCGCCGGCTTCTCTGGCGCTAGAAGGTCCTTCATCAGGGAGTACATTCTGGATCTACAAACCGTCAAGAGATGAGCCCTGCGTTTGTCGTCCGAATCCTGTCCCAACCATTCCTTAGTGACAAAACTTTGCTGTAGTCTCTCAATAAAGTCATCCCAATCATCACCAACACGGTACCTCTCTTCTGTGCTGCTAGTGGCCGTGCTCACGTGGTTTAACTCCCAGTTTCTCGTCGCCAATGATATGTCCTTACTATACAGTATAAATGCACACAAGGCCCATACTTGAGAGAAGGTCACTCTGTGACCAGTTACCTTTAGTACCAAGACCTCAAGTGATGAAGGTGGGTGGAGCTTCCCCTTTTATACCTGCAAGTCCAGGTTAGGAGTGTCTCCCACAAGTTCACCCCCTTGTTGTCAATGTACAACTTAAGTCAGCTTATACATGGGTTACAATGATAGTTGAATACATGACAAAAAGTGCAACAAAATCTCACATTTTCACAAAATCCTGACAGTTACCTCAGTCTGGCAACATGGTGATTACTTGCCAGCTGCTGCATCTTCAGAATTTCAAAGGTCTATACCTGCAATTTCCATTCCCAGCCCCTCCCTCAGCACTTCAGTGTTACACGGCAGTTGCGCTCAGCCAATGAAAACATAGAAACATAGAAACATAGAAAAATAGGTATAGGAGTAGGCCATTCGGCCCTTCTAGCCTGCACCGCCATTCAATGAGTTCATGGCTGAACATGCAACTTCAGTACCCCCTTCCTGCTTTCATGCCATACCCCTTGATCCCCCTAGTAGTAAGGACTTCATCTAACTCCCTTTTGAATATATTTAGTGAATTGGCCTCATTAACTTTCTATAGTAGAGAATTCCACAGGTTCACCACTCTCTGGGTGAAGAAATTTCTCCTCATCTCAGTCCTAAATGGCTTACCCCTTATCCTTAGACTGTGACCCCTGGTTCTGAACTTCCCCAACATTGGGAACATTCTTCTTGCATCTAACCTGTCTAAACCCGTCAGAATTTTAAACGTTTCTATGAGGTCCCCTCTCATTCTTCTGAACTCCAGTGAATACAAGCCCGGTTGATCCAGTCTTTCTTGATAGGTCAGTCCCACCATCCCGGGAATCAGTCTGGTGAACCTTCGCTGCACTCCCTCAATAGCAAGAATGTCCTTCCTCAAGTTAGGAGACCAAAACTGTACACAATACTCCAGGTGTGGCCTCACCAAGACCCTGTACAACTGTAGCAACACCTCCCTACCCCTGTACTCAAATCCCCTCGCTATGAAGGCCAACATGCCATTTGCTTTCTTAACCGCCTGCTGTACCTGCATGCCAACCTTCAATGACTGATGTACCATGACACCCAGGTCTCGTTGCACCTCTCCTTTTCCTAATCTGTCACCATTCAGATAATAGTCTGTCTCTCTGTTTTTACCACCAAAGTGGATAACCTCACATTTATCCACATTATATTTCATCTGCCATGCATTTGCCCACTCACCTAACCTATCCAAGTCACTCTGCAGCCTCATAGCATCCTCCTCGCAGCTCACACTGCCACCCAACTTCGTATCATCCGCAAATTTGGAGATACTACATTTAATCCCCTCGTCTAAATCATTAATGTACAGTGTAAACAGCTGAGGCCCCAGCACAGAACCTTGCGGTACCCCACTAGTCATTGCCTGCCATTCTGAAAAGTACCCATTTACTCCTACTCTTTGCTTCCTGTCTGACAACCAGTTCTCAATCTATGTCAGCACACTAACCCAATCCCATGTGCTTTAACTTTGCACATTAATCTCTTGTGTGGGACCTTGTCGAAAGCCTTCTGAAAGTCCAAATATACCACATCAACTGGTTCTCCCTTGTCCACTCTACTGGAAACATCCTCAAAAAATTCCAGAAGATTTGTCAAGCATGATTTCCCTTTCACAAATCCATGCCTACTTGGACCTATCATGTCACCTCTTTCCAAATGCGCTGCTATGACATCCTTAATAATTGATTCCATCATTTTACCCACTACTGATGTCAGGCTGACCGGTCTATAATTCCCTGTTTTCTCTCTCCCTCCTGTTTTAAAAAGTGGGGTTACATTGGCTACCCTCCACTCGATAGGAACTGATCCAGAGTCAATGGAATGTTGGAAAATGACTGTCAATGCATCCGCTATTTCCAAGGCCACCTCCTTAAGTACTCTGGGATGCAGTCCATCAGGCCCTGGGGATTTATCGGCCTTCAATCCCATCAATTTCCCCAACACAATTTCCTGACTAATAAAGATTTCCCTCAGTTCCTCCTCCTTACTAGACCCTCTGACCCCTTTTATATCCGGAAGGTTGTTTGTGTCCTCCTTAGTGAATACCGAACCAAAGTACTTGTTCAATTGGTCTGCCATTTCTTTGTTCCCCGTTATGACTGCCCCTGATTCTGACTGCAGGGGACCTACGTTTGTCTTTACTAACCTTTTTCTCTTTACATATCAATAGAAACTTTTGCAATCCGTCTTAATGTTCCCTGCAAGCTTCTTCTCGTACTCAATTTTCCCTGCCCTAATCAAACTCTTTGTCCTCCTCTGCTGAGTTCTAAATTTCTCCCAGTCCCCGGGTTCGCTGCTATTTCTGGCCAATTTGTATGCCACTTCCTTGGCTTTAATATTATCCCTGATTTCCCTTGATAGCCACGGTTGAGCCACGTTCCCTTTTTTATTTTTACGCCAGACAGGAATGTACAATTGTTGTAGTTCATCCATGCGGTCTCTAAATGTCTGCCATTGCCCATCCACAGTCAACCCCTTAAGTATCATTCACCAATCTATCCTAGCCAATTCACGCCTCATACCTTCAAAGTTACCCTTCTTTAAGTTCTGGACCATGGTCTCTGAATTAACTGTTTCATTCTCCATCCTAATGCAGAATTCCACCATATTATGGTCACTCTTCCCCAAGGGGCCTCGCACAACGAGCTTGCTAATGAATCCTCTCTCATTACACAACACTCAGTCGAAGATGGCCTCCCCCCTAGTTGGTTCCTCGACATATTGGTCTAGAAAACCATCCCTTATGCACTCCAGGAAATCGTCCTCCACCGTATTGCTTCCAGTTTGGTTAGCCCAATCTATGTGCATATTAAAGTCACACATTATAACTGCTGCACCTTTATTGCATGCACCCCTAATTTCCTGTTTGATGCCCTCCCCAACATCACTACTACTGTTTGGAGGTCTGTACACAACTCCCACTAACGTTTTTTGCCCTTTGGTGTTCTGCAGCTCTACCCATATAGATTCCACATCATCCAAGCTAATGTCCTTCCTAACTATTGCATTAATCTCCTCTTTAACCAGCAATGCTACCCCACCTCCTTTTCCTTTTATTCTATCCTTCCTGAATGTTGAATACGCCTGGATGTTGAGTTCCCAGCCCTGATCATCCTGGAGCCACGTCTCCGTAATCCCGATCACATCATATTTGTTAACATCTATTTGCACAGTTAATTCATCCACCTTATTACGGATACTCCTTGCATACAAAATAACATGCAAATGAGACGAGCTTGCGATTTATGATGGGGTCACTGCTGGAGCGAATCGGCAGGCGGAAGTGTCTCCTTCCAACAAATACTGGCGTAAAAGGGCCCTGGAACTTTATAATTTCTTGAAGCATTCACTTAGTGACAAAATTACCTGAAGCACTCCCAGGAAAATGTCCTCACCCAATTATTGCAAAACTCACTGATTAGCTGGGGATTTCCTTCAGTGATGAAGAGCAGTAATCTGTAGACACAAAGAATTACTCACAGAACACTGCTGTTCCTTGCTCTCTCACTGCGAACAGCACATTGCACCATTACAATTGGGGGCATGTGGCAATGTTAACCTGCTGACCTAAGCTGCACTGCTGGTAGCAAATGCCAGATAGAGGCTCGGAGAACAAATCAGGAAGAGTTATTTCTCTGGGCTAGAATTTCCATGGCACGTCCTCCCGGTTTCTCGATGGTATTGGTTGGTTTGGGCGGCAAGCCACCCGGCGGAAATTTCGGAAAACAGTTCTGCCGGCGATTTTGAAATGCCGCTAAGGAGCCGACCGCCGGCGAGCACCATCCAAAAACCAACACCGCCTAACTTTTGTCCCAGCAGTGACCTGTAGGTAAGTAAAAAAAAAACGCCAACGAGAAACCAGCCGAAACCCTGCAAAAAAAGGTCAGTGAAAGTGTTCTTTTACTTACTTTTTCAGCGATTATGTGTAAAAGGGTCCTGAGAATGTATGAATGTATTGTTATTATTTATTTTTTGTATATTGAAAAAATTATATTTTGTGTTTTCCCCCCTCCAACCCGCAGCCTCGGTCTAAATTTTAGTAAGTACCGCCTAATTAGATTAAGTTACGCCCAATCGGCCCAAGATCGCGGTTACCGCCGAGAATCGGGGTGGAAGGTCCATTTTTTCCGTCGGGCGGAATTTTTTCCTTTTTTGTGGAACTTTTCACCCACGGTAATTTTAAAATCTTAGCAGTATTTTGTGCGGCAATCCGGCGGTGGCGGACTTTTTTGGAAATTCTAGCCCTATGTCTCCCAGTTGCTGGCTCAGACCACGACTGTCAGAGGCCTGCAGGCAGATTGCTAATCTTCCTTCTCAGCCACAGGCACTGGTTGGGATGAGGAGGAGGGGAAGTTGTGGAGATTTTTGTACTCTTACAAAAATACATATATTTAACTTAAAGGAGAAAGCAGTTCTATCATCATTAAATGCTTATCTGTAGATTATCTCCACATTTTTGTTCAGTTTCTGCTGAGCTACATTCTATCTGAGCAAATATTGTGAAGAATAATGGGGAACAGAATGTCTGTGATCATTTTTTAAACAGGTTGATCCAAATGGCACCGATTAAGAAAAGGCTCCGATTGACAGAATCATAACCTAAGACCTCATTGCTGTGTAACACTCTGCTCCCATACATTTCACTGGAAAGGCAGAGATTGCTGAGCAGCAGGAGAACCGGCGGAAGTTAGCACAGATGGTTTCACAAGACAATGCCACATCTGTCCTACCCAGCCGTACCACTCAAATAACTAGCGATGTGTGAGACTGTAAGTATTTCGAGAGGCGCTCATTGCCAAACAACTGCCAGCTAATACGTTACATACAACAGAAGTTAGGCTCATTGGCCTGTAGTTGCCTTTGTCTTTGCCCTGCCCCTTTTTAACAGGCTGTTGTTAGCTGAACTTTGGTTTTAACATTTCATCATCATCATCATAGGCGGTCCCTCGAAATCGAGGAAGACTTACTTCCACTCCAAAGATGAGTTCTTAGGTGACTGAACAGTCCAATACGGGAATTACAGTCTCCGTCACAGGTGGGACAGACAGTTGCTGAAGGAAAGGGTTGTTAGGACTGGTTTGCTGCACGCTCCTTCCGCTGCCTGTGCTTGGCTTCTGCATGGTTCCACGATGATCCTGGTCGCTGTGTATATTGCTGTTCTGCTCACGTTCATGGTGGTCTCAAGTGGCGTATTACATTGTATTTGCATCACAGAAACAGGCCATTAGGCCCATGTCCATGCCAGTGTTTATGCTCCATATTAGCCTCCTCCTACCCTTCTTCATCTAATCCCATCAGCATATCTTTCTCTTCCTTTCTCCCTCATGAGTTTATCTAGCTTCCCCTTAAATGGATCTATGCTAGTCGCTTCAACCATTTCTTGGGTAAAGAAGTTCTCCTGAATTCCCTATCGGATTTATTAGTGACGATCTTATATTTATGGCCCCTGTTTTAGTTTCCCCCACAAGTGGAAACATCTTCTCTGCATCTACCCTATCAAACCCTTTCTGTTATGTTCAGAATAACTCCACAAGACTGTATACTGTAAGCTTAAACTGTTGTGACCTTGGTCTCTTTAATGTAACTCCAGAGTGAAGAAGCAACATGGTAGACTGCCTTTTATACCTGCTTGCCCAGGATGTGCAGGTGACCCTTATTTACAAGTTGAGGCGATCCGGGGCTCTATGTTCCCGGGTTGATCACCTGAGTTGAAGTCCTGGCATGGGTGAATTGGTTGGATCATTGCTGCACTGCAGCGCAGCTGGTCTGATCGGACTGTAGGGCATGGTGGGTTCATCCTAGTGGTTGACCGCGAGGTCGATTGCTGGTTGGGTGTGTGTTGGTGGATCAATGATGGTAATTGTTATATATGTGGACTTGTATTTACTCTGTACAGCCACCAGAGGGCTCATCCCATGGAGTCCCAAGGGATCCCATAATCCCTTGGGAGCACAGGTATTTAAGGGGGCTTCACAGGTTGGAGAGGCACTCTGGAGTCTTGCAATAAAAGACTAAGGTCACACTTTACTTTGAGCTCACAGTGTTCAGTCTGACTCTTTCTCCATACATAATAACTGGCGACGAGATATAGATAGCGAACCCAAAGATGCCGAGAACAGTGGGCATCCTGGAAAAATTTTTGAAGGGAGATGATTGGGAAACCTTTGTGTAGTGACTCGACCAATACTTTGTGGCCAATGAGCTAAATGGGGAAGAGAGCGCTGCCAAACGAAGGGCGATCCTCCTCACCGTCTGTGGGGCACCAACATATGGCCTCATGAAGAATCTGCTCACTCCAGCGAAATCCACGGAGAAATCGTACAACGATTTGTGCACACTGGTCCGAGAGCATTTGAACCCGAAGGAAAGCATTCTGATGGTGAGGTACCGGTTCTACACCTACAAAAGGTCTGAAAGTCAGGAAGTGGCGAGTTATGTCGGCGAGCTAAGACACCTTGCAGGACATTGCGAATTTGAAGAACATTGCGAGCATATGCTCAGAGACTTTTTCATACTTGGCATTGGCCACAAATCCAAACTTTGCAAACTTTTGACTGTAGAGACCCCAACCTTGAGTAAGGCCATAGTGATAGCCCAGGCATTGATTGCCACCAGGAGGAGTGTTGTTATATATGTGGACTTGTATTTACTCTGTACAGCCACCAGAGGGCTCATCCCTTGGAGTCCCAAGAGATCCCATTATCCCTTGGGAGCACAGGTATTTAAGAAGGCTTCACAGGTTGGAGAGGCACTCTGGAGACCTGCAATAAAAGACGAAGGTCACACTTTACTTTGAGCTCACAGTGATCAGTCTGACTCTTTCTCCATACACAACAGTAATGTCCTCTTCAAACTGTTCTTGGTTGTCAGTGAATCACAATTTGGTCTGATCCGAGCGCTTTCTGCATGTTTGTCCATTCAAAAGTTTGACAACAAACATTCTATTCCCCTCCTTGGCGAAAACAGTGCCAGCAACACATTTGGGACCATGATCGTAAGTAAGAAGAAACATAGGGTCATTAACCTCAGTGTCACAGGATACAGCCGTGCGATCGTGGTACAAGTTATGCCGGTGATGGCAGGTTTCTACATGATCATTGAGATCCGGGTGGACTAAGGAGAGCCTGGTTTTGAGTGCTCTCTTCATTAACAATTCTACAGGAGAAACACCAGTAAGCGAGTGGGGTCGCGTCTGGTAGCTGAGCAGAATCCAAGATAACCGGGTCTGCAGGGAACCATCCATCTCACGTTTCAAGCTCTGCTTGATAATTTGGACTATCCGTTTGCTTGACCATTGGATGCGGGCTTAAATGGGACAGATCTGACATCCTTGATGCCTTTGCGGGTCATGAACTCGTTGAATTCCGAGCTGGTGAAACATGGTCCATTGTCACTAACAAGGATGTCGGGCAAACCATGGGTGGCGAACATGGCCCGGAGGCTTTCAATGATGGCAGTGGAAGTACATGATGACATTATTATACATTCAATAATGTATAATAACGTATAATGCAAAGAGACCTGGGTGTCATGGTACATCAGTCATTGAAGGTTGGCATGCAGGTACAGCAGGCGGTTAAGAAAGCAAATGGCATGTTGGCCTTCATAGCGAGGGGATTTGAGTACAGGGGCAGGGAGGTCTTGCTACAGTTGTACAGGGCATTGGTGAGGCCACATCTGGAGTATTGTGTACAGTTTTGGTCTCCTAACCTGAGGAAGGACATTCTTGCTATTGAGGAAGTGCAGCGAAGGTTCACCAGACTGATTCCCGGGATGGCGGGACTGACCTATCAAGAAAGACTGGATCAACTGGGCTTGTATTCACTGGAGTTCAGAAGAATGAGAGGGGACCTCATAGAAACGTTTAAAATTCTGATGGGGTTAGACAGGTTAGATGCAGGAAGAATGTTCCCAATGTTGGGGAAGTCCAGAACCAGGGGACACAGTCTAAGGATAAGGGGTAAGCCATTTAGGACCGAGATGAGGAGGAATTTCTTCACCCAGAGAGTGGTGAACCTGTGGAATTCTCTACCACAGAAAGTTGTTGAGGCCAGTTCACTGAATATATTCAAAAAGGAGTTAGATGAAGTCCTTATTACTAGGGGAATCAAGGGGTATGGTGAGAAAGCAGGAATGGGGTACTGAAGTTGCATGTTCAGCCATGAACTCATTGAATGGCGGTGCAGGCTAGAAGGGCCGAATGGCCTACTCCTGCACCTATTTTCTATGTTTCTATGTTTCTAATCCATTTAGAGTAAGCATCCACTGCTACTAGGAACATCTTTCCTAGAAAGGGGCCAGCGAAATCAACGTGGACCCTGGACCACGGTTTGGAGGGCCATGACCACAGACTCAGTGGGGCCTCCATTGGTGCATTGCTCCACTGTGAGCAAGTGTTACATTGGTGTACGCATGACTCCAATTCTGAGTCAATGCCGGGACACCAAACATGTGACCTGGCGATAGCCTTCATCATGACTATGCCTGGGTGGGTACTGTGTAGGTCACATCGAAACATTTCCAAGCCTTTTTTTGGCAAAACTATGCGATTCCCCCATAGGAAACAATCCGAATGGGTGGACATCTCATCCTTGTGTCGGTAAAACGGCTTAATTTCATCTTGCATTTCCCCGGGAACCGCCGACCAGCTCCCATTAAGGACGCAGCATTTTACTAGTGATAGCACCGGGTCCTGGCTAGTCCAGGTCCTGATCTGGCGAGCCGCGACAGGTGACCCCTCGCTCTCAAAAGCATCCATTGCAAGAAGCAAGTCTGCGGGTTGCGCCATTTCCACCCCGGTTGTGGACAATGGTAGCCGACTGAGGTCATCAGCACAGTTCTCAGTGCCTGGTCTGTGGCAGATTACATAATCATATGCCGACAATGTTCGTGCCCATCTTTGGATGCGGGACGAAGCATTGGTGTTAATACCTTTGCTTTCTGAAAATAGCGAAATGAGCGGTTTATGGTCGGTTTCCAGCTCGAACCGGAGTCCAAATAGGTATTGATGCATTTTCTTAACCCCATATACACATGCTAATGCTTCTTTCTCAACCATACTGTAGGCTCTTTCAGCCTTAGATAAACTTCTGGGCGCATACGCAACCGATTGTAGTTTGCCTGACACATTAGCTTGCTGTAACACACAACCGACCCCGTACAACGATGCATCACAAGCTAATACTAAACATTTACACGGATCATACAATACAAGTAACTTGTTAGAACATAGTAGATTTCTGGCCTTATTAAAGGCTGTCTCTTGAGATTTACCCCAAACCCAGTCGTCCTCCTTGCATAGCAATAAATGCAAGGGTTCCAGCAAAGTGCTCAACCCCGGTAGAAAGTTAACAAAATAGTTGAGGAGTCCCAGGAACGAATGCAGCTCCATCACATTCTGTGGTCTGGGTGCATTCTTGATGGCCTCCGTCTTGGAGTCCGTGGGTCTGATGCCATCTGCGGCAATCGTTCTCCCCAGAAATTCGACCTCTGGCACCAGGAAAACACACTTGGAGTGTTTCAGCCTGAGTCCGACTCTGTCCAGTTGCTTTAGAACCTCTTCCAGGTTGTGCAAGTGTTCGGTGATGTTGCTGCCAGTGATCAGGATGTCGTCTTGAAACACCACGGTGCGCGGAACTGACTCTCTATGTTCCTCTGGAAGATGGCCGCAGCCGAGCGAATCCCAAAAGGACATCAGTGGCATATGAACAGTCCTTTTTGCGTATTGATGCATGTCAATATTTTCGAAGGTTCAGCCAGCTCCTGTGTTATCTAAGCAGAGATTAGATCCAGCTTGGTGAATGACTTCCCCCCTGCTAGTGTTGCGAACAGGTCATCCGCTTTGGGTAGTGGGTACTAGTCCTGTAACGAGACTCGGTTGATCGTTATCTTGTAGTCCCCGCAGATTCTGACTATCCCATCGCTTTTCAACATAGGAACAATTGGACTGGCTCACTCGTTGAACTCGACTGGCGATATGATCCCCTCTCGTTGAAGTCTGTCCAACTTGATCTCGACTTTCTCTCGCATCATATATGGAACTACTCAGTCCTTGTGATGAACGGGTCATGCATCATGGACCAGATGGATCTGCACGTGGCGCCTGTGAAGTTGCCGATGTCTGGCTCGAATAACGACGGGAATTTGTTTAGCACTTGGGCACACGAGGCGTCCTCCACCGAAGACAGTGCTTTGACGTCATCCCAGTTCCATCGTATCTTTCCTAGCCAGCTTCTGCCGAACAGCGTTGGGCCATCGCCTGGTACAATCCATAGTGATAAATCATGCACAGTTCCATCGTACGATACCTTCACTGCCGCACTGCCAATGACTGGTATGAGCTCTTTGGTGTAAGTGCGCAGCTTGGTGTGAATCGGGCTTAGTTTTGGCCTTTGTGCCTTGTTGCCCCACAGTTTCTCAAAAGCCTTCTGGCTCATAATTGACTGATTCGCCCCCGTGTCCAATTCCATGAAAACTGGAATGCAGTTTACTTTGACTTTCAACATTATCGGAGGGCTTTTGGTGGTGAAGGTGTGTTCCCCATACACTTCCTCTTTAGCCTCGGGTTGAGTTGCCTCTCTTACTCATTCAGCGGGATCCACGCCGGATCGGTCATCTTCTGCCGACTCTGCCATGTGGTGAGTCGTAGCACGTTTGCACATTCGCTGGTGGTGCCACATTATTCCGCAGTCTTTGCACACGTAGTGTTGAATTGACATTCAAGGGCCCGATGATTACCCCACAGCGCAAAAATAGTGTTAATGGATTCGCATTCACGCCCCACAACGGACTCTGAGTTATCCTAGGTCTGGCCTCTGCAGGCGTGTAGGCCCTGCCATGTACAGTTCTGCCTGCTGAAGGCATTTTAAAATATACGGTGAGTTTCGATGCTGCAAAGATAGCTGTTTAGTGTTATCGTTGGTGGACATGAAAGCCTGGGCTATCGTGATGGCCTTGCTCAGATCTAGGGATTCGACAGACAGCAGTTTTTGAAGAATGACCTTGTGGCCGATTCCAAGCACGAAAAAGTCCCGCAAGGCGTCTTAGGTCAGCAACATATCTCGCCACGTTCTGGCCCTTGGAGCGATGGTGGGTGTAAAAGCGATACCTGGCCATTAAGATGCTCTGCTTCGGCTTGAGGTGTTCTCGAACCAGCGTGCACAACTCTGCGTATGTCTTCTCCGTTAGTTTCTTCAGTGCTAGCAGATTTTTGATGGGTCCATGAATCGTGGACCCACAAATGATGAGGAGAATCGACCGCAGTCTCTTCCTTTTCCAGCTTGTTGGCCACGAAGTACTGGCCAAGATGCTCAACGAAGGCTTCCCAATCATCACCCTCAACAAATCTCTCAAGAATACCAACGGCAGCCATAATCGCGTGAACGTTCGTGATCTGTTACTTGTCACCAATTGTTATGTTCAGAATAACTCCACAAGACTGTGGGCCCAAGTTTCCACATGATTTGCGCCTGATTTTTAGGAGCAACTGGTGGAGAACGGACTGTCTTAGAAATTCTCCACATTTTTTTTTCTGCAGTTCTCGGCAGGTAGAACAGTTCCACTTTGGAACAGAATTTTTTCTTCAAAAGGGGGCGTGTCCGGCCACTGACGCCTGATTTCAAAGTTTCCACAGTGAAAACGTACTCCAAACTAACTTAGAATGGAGCAAGTGAAGATTTTTGTAGAACTGAAAAAACATGTTTTACACATTAAAAAATCAGGCGCAGGTTACAAATTAGGCGTCCAGAACGAGGTGGGGGGGGAGGGGAGAGGGGAAGGGAAGTCATTAAATTCTATAATAAATCCTTATTTATACTTCTACAAATATTATACAAATAAATCCAATCTGAATAAACATTTATAAGCAAAGAAAAGATTAAATAAACCATCTTCCTACCTGTGTGAAAATGCTTCAGCCATCGTTCGTTCCCGCGGGGGGGGGGGAGTCGTTCCGTTCGTTCCCGTGGGTGGGGTGCCATTCCGTTCGTTCCCGCGGGGGGGAGCCGTTCCGTTCGTTCCCGCGGGGGGGGGGGAGCCATTCCGTTCGTTCCCGCGGGGGGGAGCCGTTCCGTTCGTTCCCGCGGGGGGGGGGGAGTCGTTCCGTTCGTTCCCGTGGGTGGGGTGCCATTCCGTTCGTTCCCGCGGGGGGGAGCCGTTCCGTTCGTTCCCGCGGGGGGGAGTCGTTCCGTTCGTTCCCGTGGGTGGGGTGCCGTTCCGTTCGTTCCCGCAGGGGGGGGAGGCGGGGGGGAGCCGTTACGTTCGTTCCCGACGGCGGGCGGGGGTGGGGAGGGAAACGGCTGCCTCAACTTTCTGAGGCTTCCTGCACCTTCTCACTGCTGCAAGAAGCCTCAGTGCTGATCATGGAAGGGCAATGTGCTTTTATTAAAAAATGTTCAAAAATTAAACAGCAACAAAGAACTACAAAAATGGCCGAGTGCCAATGTTTCCTTCGCACTGCGCGTGCGCGAACCCTCCAACGCGCACGCGCAGTGTTGCCGGCAGGAAAAAAACTAATTTAAATGGTACCTGCCCCCTCCCACTTACAAAATCGGCGCGAGTGTAGGTTCTGCCCCCCTGGGCGCCGCGCCAGGCAGACAAGGAGCTGCAGGGCGCTCGAGAATAGCGCGTTTTTTTTAGGCACGAAAAATGGGCGCCCAGCTCGGTGGGGCGCCCGTTTTTTATCGTGTGGAAACTTGGGCCCTGTATGCTGTAAGCTCAAACTGTTGTGACCTTGGTCTCTTTAATGTAACTCCAGAGTGAGGAAGCAGCATGGTAGACTTCCTTTTATACCTGTTTGCCCGGGGTGGGCAGGTGACGCATGGGTCTCCCACAGGTGCGCCCCCTGGTGGCAAGTCTTACACACTAGTAAAGTTTGCATACATAACATCTTCATAATCTTAAACACCTCTATCAGATCACCCCTCAGTCTTCCCTTTTCTAGAGAAAAGAGTCCCAGCCTGCTCAATCTTGCCTGATCGGTATAACCTCGCAGTTCTGGTATCATTCTATTAAATCTTTTTTGCACCTTCTCCAGGGCCTCTATATCCTTTTCATAATATGGAGACCAGACCTGTTCACATTACTCCAAGTGTGGTCTAACCAAGGTTCTATACATGCTTAACATAGCTTCTCTGTTTTTAAATTCTATCACTTTAGAAATGAATCCCAGTGCTTTGTCTGCTTTTTTATGGCCTTATTAACCTGCATCACTACTTTTAGTGATTTGTGTATCTGTACTTCCGATCTCTAGATCCCTCTGCTCCTCCACCCCATTTAGGCATTTATTTTTCAAGGAGTATTTGAGTTCTTTATTCTTCCCACCGAAATGCACCACCTCTCACATATCTATATTGAAGTTTATTTGCCAATTTCACACCTATTCTGCAAGTATATTTACGTCGAACTGCATTTTGTCACAGTCTTCCTCTTACCAGCTTGCTACTTGCCCCTGACTCCACATGTTCTGACCTCAGTCATGAGTCTACTGTATGGTATCTTATCGAAGGCCTTTAGAAAATCCAAAATATATTTTGTCTATTATCTACTTTATCTACCCTTTTACTTCTTCAAAGAATTCAATAAGCTTGGTCAAGCATGACCTTCCCTTTTGAAGTCCATG
Organism: Pristiophorus japonicus; assembly: GCF_044704955.1. Taxonomy (NCBI): domain Eukaryota; kingdom Metazoa; phylum Chordata; class Chondrichthyes; family Pristiophoridae; genus Pristiophorus; species Pristiophorus japonicus. The sequence goes on from NC_091980.1 coordinate 204,714,931, forward strand.
CTGACTATTTTTTAATGGCGTGGTATTTGCGGTCAGCAGCGAAGTGAAGGTATGTGCTGCTGGCCCTGAAGTACGCTCCGCACAAAGATCTCGCGATCCCTGTGTCGAGAACTTTGTGTTTTCCGACCTTGAATTCAAAACAACAAAGTTTCGTGGGAATTCCCTTGTGCGAATTGCTGTGATGTCAACAAGCTGTCCAAGCAGCCAATCAAAATGCAGAATTCTCACAGACTGCGAACAAGGAAGTGAGTAAGCTCTTGAAATTCTAACTTTTAAAAAATGTTCAAGAGAGCAAAACAAAGATTGGGGCACTCACATGGGGGAAAGGCAAACCTAAAAAGGGAATTAAGGGTTATGGGGAGCGGGCGGGTAAGTGGAGCTGAGTCCACGGCCAGATCAGCCATGATCTTGTTGAATGGCGGAGCAGGCTCGAGGGGCTAGATGGCCTACTCCTGTTCCTAATTCTTATGTACTTATGTAAATTAAAGATGGACAAACTGTAAAAAAAAAAGTAAAGTTTTTTTGAAAAGTTTCGTAAAAAATTACATTCTTATTATAATGGACAAATTTCACAGTGCACAAAATTAAAATTAGTTTTCCAGGCTCTTAACATTTATTTAGCAGTAATAACGCTGTCAAATTCCCAGTTACACCTAATCACTTTGGGTCTAACTTTTAATGACGAATTTAAGAGCTGCCAGTTTGCCATCATCCTGACTACATATGTCAGGCAATTATAATTTCAGTTTCTAGGACCTGACTTTGGTGGACCGCCCAATTCTCAGCGGTCTCGCGGTGGTCGGTCAATCTTCATTGCCCGGCACCGCTGGGGCGGAGTGCTGGCAACATTGGTCCGAGCGGTCCTGAGCGGTGCGTTAGCGGAGTGCGATGGACGGTCTGTTCCGGCGGTGCAGGGTAAGTTGTCTGGGACTTAAAAGAGATGGCGGAAGTTATAGCAGATGCATTCATTATAATCTACCAAAATTCTCTGGACTCTGGGGAGGTACCAGCGGATTGGAAAGCAGCTAATGTAACGCCTCTGTTTAAAAAAGGGGGCAGACAAAAGGCAGGTAACTATAGGCCGGTTAGTTTAACATCTGTAGTGGGGAAAATGCTTGAAGCTATCATTAAGGAAGAAATAGCGGGACATCTAGATAGGAATAGTGCAATCAAGCAGACGGAGCATGGATTCATGAAGGGGAAATCATGTTTAACTAATTTACTGGAATTCTTTGAGGATATAACGAGCATGGTGGATAGAGGTGTACCGATGGATGTGGTGTATTTAGATTTTCAAAAGGCATTCGATAAGCTGCCACACAAAAGGTTACTGCAGAAGATAAAGGTACGCGGGGTCAGTGGAAATGTATTAACATGGATAGAGAATTGGCTGGCTAACAGAAAGCAGAGAGTCGGGATAAATGAGTCCTTTTCGGGTTGGAAATCGGTGGTTAGTGGTGTGCCACAGGGATCGGTACTGGGACCACAACTGTTTACAAGAAACATAGATGACCTGGAAGAGGGGACAGAGTGTAGTGCAACAAAATTTGCAGATGGCACAAAGATTAGTGGGAAAGCGGGTTGTGTAGAGGACACAGAGAGGCTGCAAAGAGATTTAGATAGGTTAAGCGAATGGACTAAGGTTTGGCAGATGGAATACAATGTCGGAAAGTGTGAGGTCATCCACCTTGGGAAAACAAACAGTAACAGGGAATATTATTTGAATGGGGAGAAATTACAACATGCTGCGGTGCAGAAGGACCTGGGGGTCCTTGTACATGAATCCCAAAAAGTTAGTTTGCAGGTGCAGCAGGTAATCAGGATGGCGAATGGAATGTTGGCCTTCATTGCAAGAGGGATGGAGTACAAAAGCAGGAAGGTCCTGCTGCAGTTGTACAGGGTATTGTTGAGGCTGCACCTGGAGTACTGCATGCAGTTTTGGTCACCTTACTTAAGGAAGAATATACTAGCCTTGGAGGGGGTACAGAGACGATTCACTAGGCTGATTCCAGAGATGAGGGGGTTACCTTATGATGCTAGATTGAGTAGACTGGGTCTTTACTCGTTGGAGTTCAGAAGGATGAGGGGTGATCTTATAGAAACATTTAAAATAATGAAAGGGATAGACAAGATAGAGGCAGAGAGGTTGTTTCCACTGGTCGGGGAGACTAGAACTAGGGGGCACAGCCTCAAAATACAGGGGAGCCAATTTAAAACCGAGTTGAGAAGGAATTTCTTCTCCCAGAGGGTTGTGAATCTGTGGAATTCTCTGCCCAAGGAAGCAGTTGAGGCTAGCTCATTGAATGTATTCAAATCACAGATAGATAGATTTTTAACCAATAAGGGAATTAAGGGTTATGGGGAGCGGGCGGGTAAGTGGAGCTGAGTCCATGGCCAGATCAGCCATGATCTTGTTGAATGGCGGAGCAGGCTCGAGGGGCTAGATGGCCTACTCCTGTTCCTAATTCTTATGTTCTTATGTTCTTATGTAACATATAAAATTCTGATGGGATTGGACAGGTTGGATGCAGGAGGAATGTTCCCGATGTTGGGGAAGTCCAGAACCAGGGGTGACAATCTAAGGATAAGGGGTAAGCCATTTAGGACCGAGATGAGTAGAAACTTCTTCACTCAGAGAGTTGTGAACCTGTGGAATTCTCTACCACAGAAAGTTGTTGAGGCCAGTTCGTTAGATATATTCAAAGGAGAGTTAGATGTGGCCCTTATGGCTAAAGGGAACAAGGGGTATGAAGAGAAAGCAGGAATGGGGTACTGAAGTTGCATGATCAGCCATGATCATATTGAATGGTGGTGCAGGCTCGAAGGGCCAAATGGCCTACTCCTGCACCTATTTTCTATGTTTCTGTTATATATGTAAACTTATATTTACTCTGTACAGCCACCAGAGGGCTCATCCCCTGGAGTCCCAAGGGATCCCATAATCCTTTGGGAGCACAGGTATTTAAGAAGCCTCACAGATTGGAGAGGCACTCTGGAGACCTTCAATAAAAGACTAAGGTCACAATTTACTTTGAGCTCACAGTGTTCAGTCTGACTCTTTCTCCATACATAACAACTGGCGACGAGTTACAGATAGCGAACCCAAAGATGCAGAGAACAGTGGGCATCCTGGAGAAATTCTCAGAGAGAGATGATTGGCAAACATTTGTGGAGCGATTCAACCAATACTTCATAGCCAACGAGCTAGATGGAGAAGAGAATGCAGCCAAACAAAGGGCGATCCTCCTCACCGTCTGTGGGGCACCAACGTATGGCTTCATGAAAAACCTGCTTACTCCAGCAAAACCCACGGAAAAATCGTACGATGATTTGTGCACACTGGTCCGTGAGCATTTGAACCTTTAGGAAAGTGTTCTGATGGCGAGGTACCGGTTCTACACCTACAAAAGATCTGAAGGCCAGAAAGTGGCGAGTTATGTCGCCGAGCTAAGACGCCTTGCAGGACATTGCGAATTTGAAGGACATTTGGAGCACATGCTCATAGATATTTTCGTACTTGGCATTGGCCACGAAACCATACTTCGCAAACTTTTGACTGTAGAGACCTAACCTTGAGTAAGACCATAACGATAGCCCAGGCGTTCATTGCCACCAGTGACAATACTAAGCAAATCTCTCAGCACACAAGTGCTGCTACAAGTACTGTGAACAAAGTGATGTTGTTCGAGTAGTGGTTCCCAAGAAGGGCAGAGACACCTTCATCAGTGACCTCCACAATACCCACCCAGGCATCGTAATGATGAAAGCAATAGCCAGATCCCACGTGTGGTGGCCTGGTATCGATGCGGACTTAGAGTCCTGCGTGCACAGATGTAATACATGCTCACAGTTAAGCAATGCATCCAGGGAGGCGCCGCTAAGTTTATGGTCTTGGCCCTCCAAACCGTGGTCTAGGGTACATGTCGACTATGCAGGCCCGTTCTTGGGTAAAATATTCCTTGTGGTTGTAGATGCGTACTCCAAATGGATTGAATGTGATATAATTTCGGCTAGCATGTCCGCTGCCACTACTGAAAGCCACACACGACCTACCCGATGTCCTGGTGAGCGACAATGGGCCATGTTTTACCAGTGCTGAGTTCAAAGAATTCATGACCCGCAACGGGATCAAACCTGTCACAACTGCCCCGTTTCAACCAGCATCCAATGGTCAGGCAGCGAGAGCAGTGCAAACCATCAAGCAGGGCTTGAAGAGGGTAACGGAAGGCTCACTGCAGACTCGCCTATCCCGTGTCCTGCTTTGCTACTGCACGAGACCCCATTCGCTCACTGGGATCCCACCTGCTGAACTGCTCACTTAAGACAAGGCTCTCGTTAGTTCACCCTGATCTACATGAACAGGTAGAGAGCAGGTGGCTTCACCAAAGTACATATCATGATAGCGCAAATGTGCCACGCGAGATTGAAATCAATGATCCTGTATTTGTGTTGAATTATGGACAAGGTCCCAAGTGGCTTCCCAACACTATCGTGGCCAAAGAGGGAAGCAGGGTGTTTCGGGTCAAACTTTCAAATGGACTCATTCAACGGAAACACTTGGGCCAAATCAAACTCAGATTTACGGACTATCCAGAGGAACCCATTTTGGACCCTACCTTCTTTGACCCCGCAACATACACACCAGTGGCAACTGGTACTGCGGTTGGCCACGAAGCAGAACCCATCATCCACAGCAGCCCAGCAGGACCCAGCACACCAGGCAGCCCAACAAGGCCTGCTGCACAGCGGCCCAGCGAGGGCCCAACATTTGATTCACCAATACCAGCTTTCACACCGAGATGATCAACCAGGGCAAGAAGGGCCCCAAATCGACTCACCTTGTAAATAGTTGCATTGTTGACTTTGATGGGGAGCGTTGTTATATATGTAAACTTGTATTTACTCTGTACAGCCACAAGAGGGCTGATACCCTGGAGTTCCAAGAGATCCCATAATTCCTTGAGAGCACAGGTATTTAAGGAGGCCTCACAGGTTGGAGAGGCACTCTGGAGACCTGCAATAAAAGACCAAGGTCACACTTTACTTTGAGCTCACATTGTTCGGTCTGACTCTTTCTCCATACATAACAGTCTCTATGTCTTCATTTGACAGTCACGACAGCAGTTAGAGCTTCTATAATCTTGAACACTGCATATTTCTCTCCCTACATGTACATTTAAAAAATATCGCAGGTTGAATTCTATTGCTAACTGATGTATTACAACCACACCATTGCATTCTGCCTTGCAATACCTCAAGGAACTATTTTGCCTCTTTTATTGTTTTAAATTTCAATAGTCATTAGTTGAGTTCATATATTTCTGGCATGCTCCCCTGTCAGCCCACTGAGAGGAAATGGCCTTAGAGACTATTTTCCTCAGGATCAAAAGGAACCATAAATGTCTTTGAACAGGAGATCCATCGTGGCCATTTAAACCATTTCTTCCAGGTTTCTTCTAATTTTCTGCCACAATTATGGCGGGACATTGAGGAACCCCTGCAGAAATTTCACTGCTAACTTTTTACTATCTCCTTACCGATACTTCACTTGTTTATGGAATGATGTGCAACACAATAGTGATTAGAGATGAGTTTTCTTACAGCAAAATAGAATATTTATTGTGGCACCTCAAGTCATGCATTAATACAGGCTCCCTCTATTTTTCTTGAACATGATGTAGCACAACAAGATGCAACCTTAACACGAACAATTTTCTCACATAATTGGATTTAGCTGGGAAAACAAAAAGAGAGAGGAAGTTGCACAGATGACTGAAATGGTTTCTTGTTGCATAATGCATGCTGAATTATCAAATGGCTCAAAATACAAGGTTGAAAATATTTGACTGCATACAGGGGATACTATTGGGGATATAATTTCATAATTGGGGTGGAATTCCACAGAAAAGAGAAATGGTGTAGCTAGTGTCACTATGGGCTGAATCTTTACCTTTCTGTCAGTTTGGGTTGCGGGGGGCGGGGGCTGGCGGGGGAGGGGGAGGTGAGGGTGTAACGGGTCACTATCCCGGGCGTTCTATCAGCGTGCTCTGCGGTATCTTTTTAACTAAACTACTCCAATTGAATAAGTCATGTGGTTTTCACAGGTTTGATGATGTCACGGATGACGGAACTTCATCTCAGCTATTAAAGGAGCAATGCACAGATGAAGATTGAAGATTGATGGAGGTGCTGCAGAGGTTGGAGGGGGAGACAGTGGTTGGTGTGAGAGGAAGCAAGTTGTTTGATTATAGGTTTAAAGATTTGTAACCAAATTCAGTGATGCGTTCCTGGAAATCCTGCTCTAGGGAGTGAGAGGGCGTAGGGAGGTCCTCTTCCCTGGTGATGGGAGGAAGAGGCCAGCGACAGAGACAAAGAGGGCATGGCTGGTCATCGCTGACAAAGTGACCTACAGGAGTGTTGTGACCAGGTCCTGGATACAGTGCAGGAAAAGATTTAATGACCTCATGAGGTCAGGAAAGGTGAGTACAATTACATCCTGACGTATGTGTCACCTCAAACCCAACACTCTGCCTTCGCAAGCTTACTCCTGCATATAACTCCTCACACCAACCTACCTTGCAGATTCACCCATCCCTGACTGTTTATGCATCTACTCATATCCCCATCTGAATATCCATCACTAATCCTCATCCTCATCCTAATGCAATCATAGAATCATAGAAATTAACGCCACAGAAGGAGACTATTTGGCAATGTCACACCACTCCCTCATAGTTGCCCTCTACAGATGTTGTCCATCCATGTCTTACACTCATTCCATGACTCTCAATCCAAGGTCTTTTGTTTCCCTCCTTTCAGAACAGAGCACAGAACACGTAGGAGAGGCACAGAACTGTGGTGGCTCTCCAGTAACCACACCATTGACGGCAGCAAAGGAGGAGGTACTAGACATTAGTGGAGTTGTGGAGCTGCTGGTAGCAGGAGATGGAGAGAGGGGGACCTTCCAGCAACCCGGTGACAGAATTAAATATCATACAGCTACATGACATACACCAGTTACCCAATAGTATGTTTAGTTCTTTGTCTCAATTTGATGATGAAGACCCATCCCAAAGGAGGGGTCTTTACAACCATTACACAGCTTTTCTTGTTTATAGTTTTGAAGGTCAATCCATCCATCTGAACTGCTAATCTTGTCCTGCCTTGTTCCCTCATAGCTATAGGGGCCGAAAGTGCCCCCCATCTTTAAGGTCCATTACCGCCCTGGCGGCAATGGATCTTAAAGAGGGGGGCAATTTCTAAGAAGCAGTAATGGGGCGGTAAAGCCTTTCCGACTGGGGCCAGATGGATGGTTTTACCCATCCGAAATTGGCGATGGAAACAGGTTTCCATCTGCACCCCGTGTACCTGCCCCATCTGGCATGCATGGGCCCCTTACTGTCTGGCGGCGATCCCTTTTTGCCCCGAGAGGGAAATTGTCCCACGGGAGTGGAGCCGCCACCGCTCGGTGCCCCCGACAGTTTTTCCTGGTGGGAAGCTGCCAGTGGCTGGGCGGCGTGTCCACCCTTAAAGGGGAGGGCACACTGCCGCGGCTGCCATTTTATTTTAATTGTCAGCTGACTCTGAAGTCAGCTCGACAATGGCGGTTTCGGCCGGGCCTCCAACAGCGTGTCCACCAGGTGCACTTGGCAACAAGTCTTCTTCTAGCAAGCTACAAATTTCTGCCATGACCTGACATGATAGCCTGAGCCCCCTGAGGCACTGGTGATCAGCCAAGTTCAGAAATCTTTCGTCTGCCTATATACCGTGTTGGGGGCATTGCCTCCAGCAAGGTGCACCCCTGTGCTCATTCCTTCTCCTGTGGAGCAGCAGATCAATGAGGAGAAGGATGCTGCTGCTCCTGCTGGTGTTACTAGTATTGTTGCTGCTGGGGCTCATCTTAGTCCAAATCTGAGGTCCAAGGTGAAACAGCATAAGCAGCACCAATGCTGATCGAATAGATCAATTGTTAAAGACATAATAGCAGCGCATTTGGAAAGCAGTGACAGGATCGGTCCAAGTCAACATGGATTTATGAAAGGGAAATCACGTTTGACAAATCTTCTAGAATTTTTTGAGGATGTAACTAGTAGAGTGGACAAGGGAGAACCAGTGGATGTGGTGTATTTGGACTTTCAAAAGGCATTTGACAAGGTCCCACACAAGAGATTAATGTGCAAAATTAAAGCATATGGTATTGGGAGTAATGTACTGATGTGGATAGAGAACTGTTTGGCAGACAGGAAGCAGAGAGTAGGAATAAATGGGTCCTTTTCAGAATGGCAGGCAGTGACTCGTGGTGTACCACAAGGTTCAGTGCTGGGACCCCAGCTATTTACAAGAGACATTAATGATTTGGACGAAGGAATTGAATGTAATATCTCCAAGTTTGCAGATGACACGAAGCTGGGTGGCAGTGTGAGCTGTGAGGAGGATGCTAAGAGGCTGCAGGTTGACTAGGTGAGTGGGCAACTGCATGGCAAATGCAGTATAATGTGGATAAATGTGAGGTTATCCACTTTGGTGGCAAAAACAGGAAGGTAGAATATTATCTGAATGGTGACAGATTAGGAAAAGGGGAGGTGCAGCGAGACCTGAGTGTCATGGTACATCAGTCATTGAAAGTTGGCATGCAGGTACAGCAGGCGGTGAAGAAGGCAAATGGCATGTTGACCTTCATAGGGAGGTCTTGCTGTAGTTGTACAGGGCCTTCGTGAGATCACAGCTTGAGTATTGTGTACAGTTTTGGTCTCCTAATCTGAGGAAGAACATTCTTGCTATTGAGGGAGTGCAGCGAAGGTTCACCAGACTGATTCCCGGGAAAAGACTGGATTGACTAGGCTTATATTCATTGGAATTTAGAAGAATGACAGGGGATCTCATAGAAAGCAATAGTGCAATCAAGCAGACGCAACATGGATTCGTGAAGGGGAAATCATGTTTAACTAATTTACTGGAATTCTTTGAGGATATAACGAGCATGATGGATCGAGGTGTACTGATGGATGTGGTGTATTTAGATTTCCAAAAGGCATTCGATAAGGTGCCACACAAAAGGTTACTGCAGAAGATAAAGGTACGCGGAGTCAGAGGAAATGTATTAGCATGGATCGAGAATTGGCTGGCTAACAGAAAGCAGAGAGTCGGGATAAATGGGTCCTTTTCAGGTTGGAAATCGGTGGTTAGTGGTGTGCCACAGGGATCGGTACTGGGACCACAACTGTTTACAATATACATAGATGACCTGGAAGAAGGGACAGGGTGTAGTGTAACAACATTTGCGGATGACACAAAGATTAGTGGGAAACGGGTGGTGTAGAGGACACAGAGAGGCTACAAAGAGATTTAGATAGGTTAAGCGAATGGGCTAAGGTTTGGCAGATGGAATACAATGTCGGAAAGTGTGAGGTCATCCACCTTGGGGAAAAAAAACAGTAAAAGGGAATAGTATTTGAATGTGGAGAAATTACAACATGCTGCGGTGCAGAGGGACCTGGGGGTCCTTGTGCATGAATCCCAAAAAGTTAGTTTGCAGGTGCAGCAGGTAATCAGGATGGCGAATGGAATGTTGGCCTTCATTGCAAGAGGGATGGAGTACAAAAGCAGGGAGGTCCTGCTGCAGTTGTACAGGGTATTGTTGAGGCTGCACCTGGAGTACTGCGTGCAGTTTTGGTCACCTTACTTAAGGAAGAATATACTAGCCTTGGAGGGGGTACAGAGACGATTCACTAGGCTGATTCCGGAGATGAGGGGGTTACCTTATGATGCTAGATTGAGTAGACTGGGTCTTTACTCGTTGGAGTTCAGAAGGATGAGGGGTGATCTTATAGAAACATTTAAAATCATGAAAGGGATAGACAAGATAGAGGCAGAGAGGTTGTTTCCACTGGTCGGGGAGACTAGAACTAGGGGGCACAGCCTCAAAATACGGGGGAGCCAATTTAAACCTGAGTTGAGAAGGAATTTCTTCTCCCAGAGGGTTGTGAATCTGTGGAATTCTCTGCCCAAGGAAGCAGTTGAGGCTAGCTCATTGAATGTATTCAAATCACAGGTAGATAGATTTTTAACCAATAAGGGAATTAAGGGTTATGGGGAGCGGGCGGGTAAGTGGAGCTGAGTCCATGGCCAGATCAGCCATGATCTTGTTGAATGGCGGAGCAGGCTCGAGGGGCTAGATGGCCTACTCCTGTTCCTAATTCTTATGTTCTTATGTTCTTATGTAACATATAAAATTCTGACGGGATTGGACAGGCTGGATGCAGGAGGAATGTTCCCGATGTTGGGGAAGTCCAGAACCAGGGGTGACAATCTAAGGATAAGGGGTAAGCCATTTAGGACCAAGATGAGTAGAAACTTCTTCACTCAGAGAGTTGTGAACCTGTGGAATTCTCTACCACAGAAAGTTGTTGAGCCAGATCGTTAGATATATTCAAAGGAGAGTTAGATGTGGCCCTTACGGCTAAAGGGAACAAGGGGTATGAAAAGAAAGCAGGAATGGGGTACTGAAGTTGCATGATCAGCCATGATCATATTGAATGGTGGTGTAGGCTCGAAGGGCCAAATGGCCTACTCCTGCACCTATTTTCTATGTTTCTGTTATATATGTAAACTTATATTTACTCTGTACAGCCACCAGAGGGCTGATCCCCTGGAGTCCCAAGGGATCCCATAATCCCTTGGGAGCACAAGTATTTAAGAAGGCCTCACAGATTGGAGAGGCACTCTGGAGACCTTCAATAAAAGACCAAGGTTCAATTTACTTTGAGTTCACAGTGTTCAGTCTGATTCTTTCTACATACATAACAACTGGCGACGAGATACAGATAGCGAACCCAAAGATGCAGAGAACAGTGGGCATCCTGGAGAAATTCTCGGAGAGAGATGATTGGCAAACTTTTGTGGAGCGACTCAACCAATACTTCATAGCCAACGAGCTAGATAGAGAAGAGTATGCTGCCAAACGAAGGGTGATCCTCCTCACCGTCTGTGGGGCACCAACGTATGGCTTCATGAAAAACCTGCTTACTCCAGCAAAACCCACGGAAAAATCGTACGATGATTTGTGCACACTGGTCCGAGAGCATTTGAACCTTTAGGAAAGTGTTCTGATGGCGAGGTACCGGTTCTACACCTACAAAAGATCTGAAGGCCAGGAAGTGGCGAGTTATGTCGCCGAGCTAAGACGCCTTGCAGGACATTGCGAATTTGAAGGACATTTGGAGCACATGCTCATAGATATTTTCGTACTTGGCATTGGCCACGAAACCATACTTCGCAAACTTTTGACTGTAGAGACCTAACGATAGTCCAGGCATTCATTACCACCAGTGACAATACTAAGCAAATCTCTCAGCACACAAGTGCCGCTACAAGTACTGTGAACAAAGTGATGTTGTTCGAGTAGTGGTTCCCAAGAAGAGTAGGGACACCTTCATCAGTGACCTCCACAATACCCACCCAGGCATCGTAATGATGAAAGCAATAGCCAGATCCCACGTATGGTGGCCTGGTATCGATGCGGACTTAGAGACCTGCGTGCACAGATGTAATACATGCTCACAGTTAAGCAATGCATCCAGGGAGGTGCCGCTAAGTTTATGGTCTTGGCCCTCCAAACCGTGGTCTAGGGTACATGTCGACTATGCAGGCCCGTTCTTGGGTAAAATATTCCTTGTGGTTGTAGATGCGTACTCCAAATGGATTGAATGTGATATAATATCGGCTAGCATGTCCGCTGCCACTACTGAAAGCCACACACGACCTACCCGATGTCCTGGTGAGCGACAATGGGCCATGTTTTACCAGTGCTGAATTCAAAGAATTCATGACCCGCAACGGGATCAAACCTGTCACAACTGCCCCGTTTCAACCAGCATCCAATGGTCAGGCAGCGAGAGCAGTGCAAACCATCAAGCAGGGCTTGAAGAGGGTAACGGAAGGCTCACTGCAGACTCGCCTATCCCGTGTCCTGCTTTGCTACTGCACGAGACCCCATTCGCTCACTGGGATCCCACCTGCTGAACTGCTCACTTAAGACAAGGCTCTCGTTAGTTCACCCTGATCTACATGAACAGGTAGAGAGCAGGTGGCTTCACCAAAGTACATATCATGATAGCGCAAATGTGCCACGCGAGATTGAAATCAATGATCCTGTATTTGTGTTGAATTATGGACAAGGTCCCAAGTGGCTTCCCAACACTATCGTGGCCAAAGAGGGAAGCAGGGTGTTTCAGGTCAAACTTTCAAATGGACTCATTCAACGGAAACACTTGGGCAAAATCAAACTCAGATTTACGGACTATCCAGAGCAACCCATTTTGGACCCTACCTTCTTTGACCCCCCAACATACACACCAGTGGCAAGTGGCACTGCGGTTGGCCACGAAGCAGAACCCATCATCCACAGCAGCCCAGCAGGACCCAGCACACCAGGCAGCCCAGCAAGGCCAGCTGCACAGCGGCCCAGCGAGGGCCCAACATTTGATTCACCAATACCAGCTTTCACACCGAGACGATCAACCAGGGCAAGAAGGGCCCCAGATCGACTCACCTTGTAAATAGTTGCATTGTTGACTTTGGTGGGGAGCGTTGTTATATATGTAAACTTGTATTTACTCTGTACAGCCACCAGAGGGCTGATACCCTGGAGTTCCAAGAGATCCCATAATTCCTTGAGAGCACAGATATTTAAGGAGGCCTCACAGGTTGGAGAGGCACTCTGGAGACCTGCAATAAAAGACCAAGGTCACACTTTACTTTGAGCTCACATTGTTCGGTCTGACTCTTTCTCCATACATAACAGTCTCTATGTCTTCATTTGACAGTCACGACAGCAGTTAGAGCTTCTATAATCTTGAACACTGCAGATTTCTCTCCCTACATGTACATTTAAAAAATATCGCAGGTTGAATTCTATTGCTAATTGATGTATTACAACCACACCATTGCATTCTGCCTTGCAATACCTCAAGGAACTATTATGCCTCTTTTATTGTTTTAAATTTCAATAGTCATTAGTTGAGTTCATATATTTCTGGCATGCTCCCCTGTCAGCCCACTGAGAGGAAATGGCCTTAGAGACTATTTTCCTCAGGATCAAAAGGAACCATAAATGTCTTTGAACAGGAGATCCATCGTGGCCGTTTAAACCATTTCTTCCAGGTTTCTTCCAATTTTCTGCCACAATTATGGTGGGACATTGAGGAACCCCTGCAGAAATTTCACTGCTAACTTTTTACTATCTCCTTACTGATACTTCACTTGTTTATGGAATGATGTGCAATACAATAGTGATTAGAGATGAGTTTTCTTACAGCAAAATAGAATATTTATTGTGGCACCTCAAGTCATGCATTAATACAGGCTCCCTCTATTTTTCTTGAACATGATGTAGCACAATAAGATGCAATCTTAACACGAACAATTTTCTCACATAATTGGATTTAGCTGGGAAAACAAAAAGAGAGAGGAATTGGTTCAGAGTTGCACAGATGACTGAAATGGTTTCTTGTTGCATAATGCATGCTGAATTATCAAATGGCTCAAAATACAAGGTTGAAAATATTTGACTGCATACAGGGGATACTATTGGGGATATAATTTCATAATTGGGGTGGAATTCCACAGAAAAGAGAAATGGTATAGCTAGTGTCACTATGGGCTGAATCTTTACCTTTCTGTCAGTTTGGGTTGGGGGGGGCGGGGGCTGGCGGGGGAGGGGGAGGTGAGGGTGCAGCGGGTCACTATCCCGGACGTTCTATCAGCGTGCTCTGCGGTATCTTTTTAAATAACTAAGAGGAAGCAAGTTGTTTGATTATAGGTTTAAAGATTTGTCGCCAAATTCAGTGATGCGTTCCTGGAAATCCTGCTCTACGGAGTGAGAGGGCGTAGGGAGGTCCTCTCCCCTGGTGATGGAGGAAGAGACCAGCGACAGAGACAAAGAGGGCATGGCTGGTCATCGCTGACAAAGTGACCTATAGGAGTGTTGTGACCAGGTCCTGGATACAGTGCAGGTAAAGATTTAATGACCTCATGAGGTCAGGAAAGGTGAGTACAATGCCACATTCAACTACATCCTGACGTATGTGTCATCTCAAACCCAACACTCTGCCTTCGCAAGCTTACTTCTGCATATAACTCCTCACACCAACCTACCTTGCAGATTCACCCATCCCTGACTGTTTATGCATCTACTCATATCCCCATCTGAATATCCATCACTGACACTCACCCTCATCCTAATGCAATCATAGAATCATAGAAATTAACGCCACAGAAGGAGACTATTTGGCAATGTCACACCACTCCCTCATAGTCGCCCTCTATCGATGTTGTACATCCATGTCTTACACTCATTCCATGACTCTCAATCCAAGGTCTTTTGTTTCCCTCCTTTCAGAACAGAGCACAGAATACGTAGGAGAGGCAGAGAACCGGGAATGGCTCTCCAGTAACCACACCATTGACGGCAGCAGAGGAGGAGGTGCTAGACATCAGTGGAGTTGTGGAGCTGCTGGTAGCGGGAGATGGAGAGAGGGGGACCTTCCAGCAACCTGGTGACAGAATTAAATATCATACAGCCACATGACATACAACAGTCACTCATTGTTACTGATGTCAGCAGCCAGTGAAATATGATCATATGCACAATGGTCACTTAAAACATTCTTATCATAACAGTTCTAATTCATGTCTTTACTCTCTCACAGGTCCATCAAGTGTCCCACTGCACTCCACTGACCAGCCAGAGGAAAATGACTCTTCAGCGGAAGCTCCAGTCTCAAAGGATGCACTGTCAGCAGACCCAAGTGCACCCAGTCCCAGTGCAGATACGAACACATCGGTGGGTCCAGTGAGACAGAGTAATGTCACCTGGTGTCTCACAGATCACAAGTGAGCAACAGCAGATGGTGGAGACAAGGACAGCAGTGGAGATCCTTCGCCGGAGGGTGCAGGACTCTACAAGCTCTGCTCAGCTGGACACAGATGCTTAACCTCAAGGGCCATTGACAATGTGGATGATATTGGAGGAGCTGCACAAAATGCAGGAGACTCGGGCAGCCTTTCCAGTCATAATGTGCGCGATTGTAGGGAGAATGGAGGAGTCCATCTCCAACATGAGCACCACCATATCGCAGGCAATGGCGATGATGTGCTCTTCCATGGAAATGGTGACCTCCTGCAGGTTGCAGCTAATGCTCCAGTCAAACGAGTGCTTGCTGTGAACAACAGCTTGCAGACTCTGATTGTAGCCATATCTGGAAGGGATACAAACCTAGACTTGGACATTCATCGCCTCACTGATGTGCAGCAAGGTGCTCTCCAGGTCCATGCTAGGGGGAAAGTGTGGCTGGCCCATGAGAAGGATGATGGTGAGAGGGGACATAGAAGTGAGGGCTCTGCTCAAAGCACTCCCACTTCTCCCCCTATGCCTCCCTATCAGTCAGAGCCCCACATGCTGCCACGGATCCCAATGGCCAAGTTTGCACCTGCATAGGTGCAGGAGGAGTAGTCTTTGGTGGGGCCCTCACAGGCTCCAAAACCCAGAGGACATCTGCCAAAATTGTCTAAGCAGTCAGAGCGGGGAAGTAAGCAGTCTGTTTATACCTCTGCTGAAGCCATAGGGGATGCACATCGTAGAAGTACTGGAAAAGAAAAATTACCCAATTGCAGATGCAAAAGTGTATGCACGTGGGAGTGTTCCAAAATGTTCGAGAGTTAAGTTTCAATTGTATTTATGAACCACATAAATTCATTTATTTGCACCACTTTCTTGTCTTGTCCATTTTTCCCTGCTGCCTTGGAAGTGGCCTTGTCAATTGAAGTGAATGGTGAGACCTAACTTAATCTCCAGCAATGGTGTGACAGGAATGGTATGATCATTTTAGGAGTACACTTTTTTTTTGAGGGGGAGGGAAATTAGTTTAGCATCTGGGTGCCATATGGGTGCACTGATGCAACTTAACTAAATCATGCCATTATGAGGCCATCCCAGGGCTCCTAGGCAGCAATATGAGCCGCTGCTGGTGCCATCTCCACCTCAGGTTCCTCCTCTTCCTCCTCGTGTTCCACCTGGTTCTCCTCCTCCTCATCCTCCTCTGAAGAAGCTCTGTGCCTTGCTCCTCCTGCAGCTCCAATCCTCGCTGCTGCACTGTGTTGTGCAGCGCACAGTATATGTCGATCATTCTGGAGACCCTGGCTAGTGCGTATTGAAGAGCTCCTGCAGATCTGTCCGGGCATCTGAAGCACATCTTCAGCATCTCGATTGATTGCTCTATTACACATCTGGTCATCATGTAGGTTTGATTATAGAGCTCCCCGCCCTCATTTCTTGGCCTCCGCAAGGGTGCCATCAGCCATGTCTTCAATGGATAGCCCTTGTGTCCAAGCAGCCAGCTGGTTACTCTGGTTGGAGCTGCAAAGAGATGAGGGAGGGTGGACTGGCGCAGTATGAAAGAGTCCTGACAACTCCCTGGGAATCTGGCACACGCATGCATGCTGATCTTTTTGTGGTTGCAGATGAACTGCACACTGAGGGAGTGGAAGCCCTTGAGGTTCACAAATGCTCCTCGGTAATCTGGGGGTGCCTTGACGGGCACCTGTGTGCAGCTGATGATGCCCTGTGGGCGGCCAGCCTGAGCCACAAAGACGAGTGTCTGCTCAGTAACATTGGCTTCATCAGTGGAAAAGCTTACATAAGAGCCTGACTTGTGAAACATGGCATCGGTCACCTGTGTGATACATCTGAGTGTGGCCGACTGTGAGATCCTGCAAATGTCTGCGGCAGATCCCTGGAAGGAGCCTGAGACGAAGAAGTTGAGAGCAGTGGTGACTTTGGCGGCCACTGGTAAGCCGTGTCCACCAGGTTCGAGTGCAAACCAACATGGTGGATATATTGTGTTTATTCAGAGTTTAGGACGGAATATAACACAAGAATTATAAAGCAAAAGCATACGACCGTGACAAACAGTTCGCCGGCTTTTGGCCTCTCTTGCTTTCATGTAGAACCCCAAGAGTGATTCACTTCAATGAGCGGGATCCACTCTCGAAAGAGCGTTTAACCAGTTCACACTTGTGTGGTTCTCCCTTCCCAATCTGTCTGAATGAGCCCTCATGGGGTTTCTTCTATCCACTTTTTAGGGATGGGCCTGGGGTCGATTTATTGACAGTACTATTCGACCTATGGAGGCTCCCTTAAAAACTTATTACCCAATAGTATGTTTAGTTCTTTGTCTCAATTTGAAGATGAAGACTCATCCCAAAAGAGGGGTCTTTACAACCATTACACAGCTTTTCTTGTTTATAGTTTTGAAGGTCAATCCATCCATCTGGACTGCTAATCTTGTCCTGCCTTGTTCCCTCATAGCTATAGGGGCCGAAATTGCCCCCCCTCTTTAAGGTCCATTGCCGCCCTGGCGGTAATGGATCTTAAAGAGGGGGGCAATTTCTAAGAAGCAGCAATGGGGCGGTAAAGCCTTTCCGACTGGGGCCAGATGGATGGTTTTACCCATCCGAAATTGGCGGTGGAAACAGGTTTCCATCTGCACCCCGTGTACCTGCCCCATTGGCATGCATGGGCCCCTTACTGTCTGGTGGCGATCCCTTTTTGCCCCGAGAGGGATATTGTCCCGCGGGAGCGGAGCCGCCACCGCTCGGTGCCCCCGACAGTTTTTCCTGGTGGGAAGCTGCCAGTGGCTGGGCGGCATGTCCGCCCTTAAAGGGGAGGACGCACCGCCGCGGCCGCCATTTTATTTTAATTGTCAGCTGACTCTGAAGTCAGCTCGACAATGGCGGTTTCAGCCGGGCCTCCAACAGCGTGTCCACCAGGTGCACTTGGCAACAAGTCTTCTTCTAGCAAGCTACAAATTTCTGCCATGACCTGACATGATAGCCTGAGTCCCCTGAGGCACTGGTGTTCAGCCAAGTTCAGAAGTCTTTCGTCTGCCTATATACCCTGTGTTGGGGGCTTTGCCTCCAGCAAGGTGCACCCCTGTGCTCATTCCCTCTCTCCTGTGGAGCAGCAGATCAGTGAGAAGAAGAATGCTGCTGCTCCTGCTGATGTTACTGGTATTGTTGCTGCTGGGGCTCATCTTAGTCCAAATCTGAGGTCCAAGGTGAAACAGCATAAGCAGCACCAATGCTGATCGAATAGATGTCAGGGAAAGTGCAGATCTGAGGCACAATCCTCCAATATAGTGAAAGTGACATCCAATGTAGTGAGAGTCACTTCCGAGGTTGTAGAAATCACCATGTAGAAAGCAAATTCTCTGCACAAATGGTGTCAGCAACAGCCTTTCCCTTAGGCAAGGAAGCAGGTGTGAAATGAGAGTATTTATATGATTTTTTCAACTGTCAGTTGATCAGCTCACATATTGGCCGCTCAGCTCTCACCTCGCTTTCACAGGCAAGGTTCAGGAAGCCCATGAATCCCGTGCCCAGCCAGTCAACGCTGCAACATCAGATTAAAAAGCCTGTTACCGAGTTCTTAAATACTTTAATTAGGTCACCCGCCTCTCCCAAGTGGATTTCTTACGGGCTGAGAAATGTGCCGGAGTTAAAGGCTGGTCGGTGGGATGCACCCGCACTCATATCAAAAGGAATATTCCAGCCTATCATGTTGCTTCATGTTGATCCTTTAAATAGATACCGAATGTTCAGGCACTGTTATAGCACAAATGCAGAGGCCGTATTTGTACACGAGAGACTTGTAGTGCTGCTCCATTCATGATTTAATGGCTCAGTCACATACCTGCAATGTTGTAGAAGTGAGATTGTGGCATGAACTAGCTGAGTTCCAGTACAATGGCCATAGTGACTTCAGCTGCGTTGAGTCCAGGAGCAAGAGAAGGGCCTTCTGCCGCCCCATTGCAGCCTGCCAAACAGCAGTATTCCATCACTGGGGAGAAGCCGACTTTGTTGGCTGTTGATCTTGTTGATTGTGACACATGGAGTTGACTGTATCACTCCTCTGCCAGTTTTTAAAGTTATCTTCTCCACCTATTTGCCCCATAGCTTAGATATCATTTCAAAGCCAAGGACCTGAATATTTTTAACTGAACACAGTCTGGAACCTTTATAGAAGAGGGATGGGTGGACAATCGCTGTCGAGCTTTCTTGGCAGAGTTATTGACTTAATCTTCTCTGCACTAAAGATAACACACCATTTGTCAGCTCACTGTCCAATTCTGTCGAAATCTGCCGACTGTGATTTAGTTCGGTTTGTCTTCCAGTTTGGGAGTTGACAGCTCTCTAGAGGGGTTAGTAATCAGCAGCCAACAAAAATATCGAAAAGTGTCATTTTTTGAGGACATCCCCCAAGTTATTGAAGACAAGCCACAGAATAGGTTCAGATGCACCTGAAAGATCCCAATACAGATGTTGTGATATTGATCTGGCATTTCCATCCTATCACATATTTAAATCAGAATGTCATCTGAGCAAATTATTTTTGAAATAAATCGAGTCTACAAGCCACAGTGGAGGACGGTGGGAGAATGAGCATTTAACTTCAGATTCAGGCTTCACTCTACAAACAGCAACAGACAGAACGTAAATCAAAGCAAATACTGTGCTGTAGATATGGTAAAACCTTCAATTACTGTACACAACAATATTCTTTGTAACACCATGTGAGAGGTCCAAGTAGTAGAGCAATGACAAAGTCATTATAATGGCACTAAAGGTCTGTGAGTGACAATGGGCAATAAGCCAGGCCATTAAATGGGCTGTCCTGGTACAGTTAAACTGACTGTAGTCTGAGATATAAGTTAGACCTCTCTCTATGTATGTTTATGCAGTGGAAAAATATATAACATTAATATAAAATGTATAACATTATCTCAACATCTATACAGGGGTGTCTGATCCCACTCTGTATTTATTATAGCTTCAATAACATGTATTTCTTTGTTACTCTTATTTTTTTCACCCAGAGGGTGGCGGGAGTCTGGAATTCACTGCCTGAAAGGGTGGTAAAGGCTGAAACTCTCATAGCATTTAAAAAGTACTTGGATGTGCACTTGAAGTGCCATAGCCTACAAGGCTAACAACCAAGAGCTGGAAAGTGGGATTAGGCTGGATAGCTCTTTGTTGGCTGGCACGGACACGATTGGCAGAATGTATCTTCAAAAATAAATTTGTTCTGGGATATGGACGTCGCTGGCAGGGCCAGCATTTATTGCCCATCCCTAATTGCCCTTGAGAAGGTGGTGGTTCTTGAACCGCTGCAGTCCTTGTGGCGAAGGAACTCCCACAGTGCTGTTAGGGAGGGAGTTCCAGGACTTTGATCCAACGACGATGAAGCTACAACAATATATTTCCAAGTCAGGATGGTGTGTAACTTGGAGGGGGTCATGCAGGTGATGATGCTCCCATGCACCTGCTGCCCTTGTCCTTCTAGGTGGTAGAGGTCAAGGGTTTGGGAAGTGCAGTTGAAGAAGACTTAGCAAGTTGCTGCAGTGCATCTTGTAGATGGTACATATTACAGCCATGGTACGCTGGTGGTGGAAGGAATGAATGTTGAAAGTGGTGGATGGGGTGCCAATCCAGCGGGCTGCTTTGTCCTGGATGGTGTCGAGCTTCTTGAGTGCCGTTGGCAAATGGAGAGTATTCCATCACAATCCTGACTTGTGCCTTGCAGATGATGGAAAGGCTTTAGGGAGTCAGGAGGTGAGACACTCGCTGCAGAATACCCAGCCTCTGACCTGCTCTTGTTGCCATGGTATTTATGTGGCTGGTCCAGTTAAGTTTCTGGCCGATGGTAACCCCTAGGATGTTGATGATGGAGGATTCGGCAATGGTAATGCGGTTGACTATCAAGGGGAACTGGTTAGACTCTCACTTGTTGGAGATGGTCATTGCCTGGCACTTGTGTGGCATGTATGTTACTTGCCACTAATCGGCCCAAGCCTGAATGTCATCCAGGTCTTGCTGTATGTGGACATGGATTGCTTCATTATCTGAGAAGTTATGAATGGAACTGAACACTATGCAATCATCAGCAAACATCCCGACTTCTGATCTTATGATGGTGGGTAGGTCATTGATGAGGCAGCTGAAGATGATTGAGCCCAGGTCACTCCCTGAGGAACTTCTGCAACAATGTCCTGGGGCTGGGATGATTGACCTCCAACAATCATAACCATTTCCCTTTGTGCTAGGTATGACTCCAGCCAGTGGAGAGTTTTCCTCCTGATTCCCATTGACTTAACTTTTCCTTGATACCACACTCGGTCAGATGCTGCCTTGATGTCAAGGGCAGTCACTCTCACCTCATCTCTGGAAGTCAGCTCTTTTGTCCATGTTTGTACCAAGGCTGTAATGAAGTCCAGAGCTGAGTGGTTCTGGCAGAATCCAAACTGGGCATCAGTGAGCAGGTTATTGGTGAGTGTCGTTTGATAGCACCGTTGATGACACCTTCCATCACTTTGCTGATGATTTAGAGTGCTGTTCAGATTGAGTTGATGGGGCAATAATTGAGTGGATTGGATTTGTCCTGCATTTTGTGGACAGGTCGTACTTGGGCAGTTTTCCACATTGTTGTATAGATGTCAGTGTTGTAGCTGTATTGGAACAGCTTGGCTAGAGGTGTGGTTTGTTCTGGAGCACAAGTCTTCAGCACGGCAGCCTAGATGTTATTGGGGCCCATAGCCTTTGCTGTATCCAGTGCGGTCAGCGCTTCCTGATATCACGTGAAGTGAATCGAATTTGCTGAAGACTGGCTTCTGTGATGGTGGGGACCTCAGGAGGAGGCCGAGATGGATCATCCACTCGACACTTCCAGCTGAAGAAAGTTGCAAAAACTTCAGCCTTGTCTTTTGCACTTGCTTGCTGGGCTCCACCATCATTGAGGATGGGGATATTCATGGAGCTTCCTCCTCCCGTTAGTTGTTTAATTTTCCACCACCATTTAAGACGTTGATCTGATCCTTTGATTGTGGGATCGCTTATCTCGGTTTTTAGCATGACGCTTCCGCTGTTTAGCATGCATGTAGTCCTGTGTTATAGCTTCCCCAGGTCGGCACCTCATTTTTAGGTATTACTGGCTGCTCCTGGCCTTCTCTTCTACACTCCTCATTGAACCAGGGTTGGTCCCCTGGCTTGATGGTAATGGTAGAGTGAGGTTGCAGATTGTGCTGGAATACAATTCTGCTGCTGCTGATGGCCCACAACACCTCAGGGATGCCCAGTTTTGAGCTGCTAGATCTGTTCTGAATCTGTCCCATTTGGCACGGTGGTAGTGCCACACAACACGATGGAGGGTGTCTTTAATGTAAAGATGAGACTTCGTCTCCACTATGACTGTGCTGTGATCACTGTAATAGATTTCTTACGACATCACAAACACACAGATATTACACAAGATGGCTCTTACTGGAAACTGGCACCTTGTTTTTATTTTTTAATTCTTTTTCAGCGATTTAGTAGGTCAGAGTTTTGCAAATGTTTTGTGAATTTTTTTTGGTTTTTTAGAAAAAAAGTGTTGGGTGTTTTCCCCCCTCCCTAGGTCCAACTCGCAGTGGAATAATTGGAGGTATTTTTGGTGAAAAAATACCACCATAGCCACTTAAAAAAAAATGGCCGGATTTCGGAACATTTCCTGGATTCCGGACGACCCTTCCACAGATCCCAGATTTTGGAACATTCTGAATTTCGGAACTCCGGACTTCGGATGCTCACCCTGTACCCCTTCAATACCTTGCAAAATCTGATTCATCGCCCCTTGGAATATGGCAGGGGCGGAAGAGATTCCAAATGGTAACCTATTAAAGCCTGGAAGACACAAAAACCATGCCAAAAATTGCTGGTCACGGGAATGTGGGAAGGGAGGACCTTGAGACAATCACTATCACTCGGGGGGTAGTGCTGGACAGGCTAATGGATCTCAAGGTAGACAAGTCCCCTGATCCTGATGAAATGCATCCCAGGGTATTAAAAGAGATGGCGGAAGTTATAGCAGATGCATTTGTTATAATCTACCAAAATTCTCTGGACTCTGGGGAGGTACCATCGGATTGGAAAGCAGCTAATGTAACGCCTCTGTTTAAAAAAGGGGGCAGACAAAAGGCAGGTAACTATTGGCCGGTTAGTTTAACATCTGTAGTGGGGAAAATGCTTGAAGCTATCATTAAGGAAGAAATAGAGGGACATCTAGATAGGAATAGTGCAATCAAGCAGACGCAACATGGATTCATGAAGGGGAAATCATGTTTAACTAATTTACTGAAATTCTTTGAGGATATAATGAGCATGGTGGATAGAGGTGTACCGATGGATGTGGTGTATTTAGATTACTAAAAGGCATTCGATAAGGTGCCACACAAAAGGTTACTGCAGAAGATAAAGGTACGCGGAGTCAGAGGAAATATATTAGCATGGATCGAGAATTGGCTGGCTAACAAAAAGCAAAATGGGTCCTTTTCAGATTGGAAATCGGTGGTTAGTGGTGTGCCACAGGGAGCGGTGCTGGGACCACAACCGTTTACAATATACATAGATAACCTGGAAGAGGGGACAGAGTGTAGTGTAACAAACTTTGCAGATGACACAAAGATTAGTGGGAAAGCGGGTTGTGTAGAGGACACAGAGAGGCTGCAAAGAGATTTAGATAGGTTAAGCGAATGGGCTAAGGTTTGGCAGATGGAATACAATGTCGGAAAATGTGAGGTCATCCACCTTGGAAAAAAAAACAGTAAAAGGGAATATTATTTGAATGGGGAGAAATTACAACATGCTGCGGTGCAGAGGGACCTGGGGGTTCTTGTGCATGAAACTCTTTTGAGTTTTCCTGAAAAAAAAACAAACATTAAACCATGCCACCCGCCTGGGTGACACAGCAGACATTTTCAAGGCCCCTTTTATTTTTTTCCTTTTTTTGTGTTTTTTTTTTTTTCTTCTTCTTTTTGGTTTTTGTTTTGGGCGCTAAGATCACATTTTTCCAAGTGCCCCCTATAAAAGGGGAGGGGGACACTAAAATCCCCGGCAATTAAAACAAATTAAGCTTTAAAACGTAAAATCAAATTAAAATTTGGTTGTCGGGCGTGATGATGCACTCCAGTCCCTCCGGTGCCCACCTCTCGCGGAAGGCCGCGAGCGTACCGGTGGACACCGCGTGCTCCATCTCCAAGGACACCCTGGACCGGATGTAAGAGCGGAAGAGAGGCAGGCAGTCAGGTTGAACGACCCCTTCGACCGCCCGCTGCCTGGACCGGCTGATGGCACCCTTGGCCGTGCCCAGGAGCAGTCCTACGAGGAGGCCTTCGGACCTACCCGCTCCCCTCCGCACAGGGTGCCCAAAGATCAGGAGAGTGGGACTGAAGTGCAGCCAGAATTTCAGGAGCAGCCCCTTCAAATAATAAAACAGGGGCTGCAACCTTGTGCATTCCATAAAAACATGGAACACGGACTCCTCCAGACCGCAGAAATTGCAGGCGGCCTGGGAGTCCGTGAACCGGCTTAAAAATTTGTTGCACGGCACTGCTCCGTGCACCACCCTCCAGGCCAAGTCCCCGATGAATAGTGGGAGGACCCCTGCGTAGAGTGCCCTCCATCGGGGACCCCCGCCTCCTCCGGACGGCAAGATGGTACGCCATGGCGTGTCCGGACGGCCGGCGAGGATGGCAAAGTTGAGAGTGTGCAGGAGCAGCCCATACAGGAAACCCCTCCGCGCGGAACTGAAGGGCATGGAGGGGATTTCCCCGAGGCGGCTCAAGTTGTGAGGTGCCGGCCCCCGAGGGAGGTTCCGGGGTTTGGCGCCGATGAGGAATTCCGTCCGGACGGGGGTCAGTTCGGACGGGATCTCCCCACGTGCTTGAGCCTCCTCGATGCACCTAACGGAGTCAGGGCCCAAAGCTGTTTTTAGCGACTCGATGGCATCGGCCGCGTGGCCAGGGCCAGGGACACCGCTCGCTCCGACCCCAGGAAGAACACAGCCTTCCCAGACATCTTGGAGGCTGCGACAATGGCCGAGGGGCCGACTACCCCAGCCATCGCCCGCACGCACTCCTCGATGCTCATTGTGGGGTGAGTGTAGCTCTTGACCCCGTGTTTCCTGGTTATAAGTCTGAATGGTGGCAGGGCAGCGGGTGGCGCAGGAGGCGCCGTGGAAGCGGTTGCCACCTGCGCATATGTCCTTGCTGGCCCTGCCACCGGCGTGGATGGGGTCGCCATCACGGGGTCCCTTTAAGGGCTACACCCACCCCAAAGTCACAGGCCTTAATGGTCTTTATTGGCCTCGTATATTGACTGAGCAGAGGAGCTCTTAACGAGGCACACCTCTCCCCTAGTTGGCAATTGGGGAGGGGCCTTGCTCCCTCTGCTCAGTTGTCTCAATTGTTCTGTTTTTTTTTAAATTAGGAGGAAGGGGTCTCAGAGAGAGAGGGGAGAGACAGAGAGAGAGAGATAGAGAGAGGGGGGTGGGAAGGGGGGGGAACTGCGAGGGCAGGTCTCCCCTCGCAGCTGTGGGTGGGTGCAATCCCCAGATGGCAAAAATCAAATAGTCTTTGGAGTGGTCTTCGGGTGAGGGGAGAAGACGTCTTCACCTGGGGCAGCTCGAGCCACCAGGCACACGCTCCTAACGATGTTAATAGGGTGATTAAGAAAAATCTTCAGCCTGGTAGCTCCAGCTATCCCAGGCTAGGCAATTGGGTGGGGGGGGGGGGTTCAATTGTGTGTGGGGCCCAGTTGTAAGCAAGGCCCCCACACACACTTCCACACACACACACCCCCCGCGATGTTCCGGCCCTCAGTGGTCTTCTTTCCTCCCCCCACCGATACAACAAAGTCTTTTTGGGAAATGCACCCACACCCACCTGTAGAAATGGTAGAGTCTCCCTCCTTCCATACTGGATGTTTGTTGTTGGTCTTTCCCCCTCTCTCCAACTCTTTGCAGAAATGGTAAAAAGTAGTAAAAGTTTTCTGCCTTTTCCTCCTCTCCCTCTGGGTGAAAGTTGGTGGTGAAGCCCCTTCCTTCCTTCTCTTCCTGGGCTGTTCTCAGGGCTCTCCAGGCAGGAGCAAAAGTTGGTAGCTGCTCTCCTCACTGCAGCTCAGCTCCTACTGTGCAGGACACGCCTCCACTGCTCCACAATTGGTCCTTGTGCATGAAACTCTTTTAGAGTCTACCAAAAAACATTAAACATTAAACCGTGCCACCCGACCTGGGTGACACACCAGACATTTACAAGGCCCTTTTTTCCTTTTTTTTTTTGGCACTAAAATCACAATTTTCCCAGTGCCCCCAATAAAAGGGAAGGGGACACTAAAAGCACCGGCAATTAAAACAAATTAAACTTTAAAACGTAAAATCAAATTAAAATTTGGTTGCCGGGCGTGATGATGCACTCCAGTCCCTCCGGTGCCCACCTCTCGCGGAAGGCCGCGAGCGTACCGGTGGACACCACGTGCTCCATCTCCAAGGACACCCTGGACCGGATGTAAGAGCGGAAGAGAGGCAGGCAGTCAGGTTGAACGACCCCCTCGACCGCCCGCTGCCTGGACCGGCTGATGGCACCCTTGGCCGTGCCCAGGAGCAGTCCTACGAGGAGGCCTTCGGACCTACCCGCTCCCCTCCGCACAGGGTGCCCAAAGATCAGGAGAGTGGGACTGAAGTGCAGCCAGAATTTCAGGAGCAGCCCCTTCAAATAATGGAACAGGGGCTGCAACCTCGTGCACTCAATAAAAACATGGAACACGGACTCCTCCAGACCGCAGAAATTGCAGGCGACCTGGGAGTCCGTGAACCGGCTTAAAAATTTGTTGCACGGCACTGCTCCGTGCACCACCCTCCAGGCCAAGTCCCCGACGAATAGTGGGAGGACCCCTGCGTAGAGTGCCCTCCATCGAGGACCCCCGCCTCCTCCGGACGGCAAGATGGTACGCCATGGCGTGTCCGGACGGCATCGAGGATGGCAAAGTTGAGAGTGTGCAGGAGCAGCCCGTACAAGAAACCCCTCCGCGCGGAACTGAAAGGCACGGAGGGGATTTCCCCGAGGCGGCTCAAGTTGTGAGGCGCCGGCCCCCGAGGGAGGTTCCAGGGTTTGGCGCCGATGAGGAATTCCGTCCGGACGGGGGTCAGTTCGGACGGGATCTCCCCACGTGCTTGAGCCTCCTCGATGCACCTAACCGAGTCAGGGCCCAGAGCTGTTTTTAGCGACTCGATGGCATCGGCCGCGTGGCGGACATTGGCAAAATTTAGGCGCCGCGCCAGCGTGTCTGGCGCCATCCAGCCCGCTCCTCCGCCATCGAGCAGGTCCCTGACCCTGGTCACCTCACCAGCCACAGCCCTCTCTTCCGACCGCCACATAAAACCTCGGTCGTGGAGGTACGGATTCCCGAGCAGCGGCTCCTGCAGGACGGCCGCCACTCCAGCCGGCGGAGAGCTGCGCTTGGTGGAGACTTTGTTCCAGACCCTGATGAGTTCCCTGTAAAAGACAGGCAGCTCCCGGAGGGCGGTCCTGACACCCCCCAAGTTCACAAACAGGAGCTGCGTGTCATAATTGAGGTCGCGCTGCTGGCGGAAGAAATACGTCGCCAGAGCACACCACCTAGGAGGGGGCTCGACGTAAAGGTATCTCTGCAGGGTTTGAAGACGGAAAGTCGTGAGCTGGGCGCTGACGCACACCAACGACTGACCGCCCTCCTCAAGCGGGAGACTCAAGACCGCGGCAGAGACCCAGTGCTTCCTGTTGTTCCAGAAGAAGTCCACCAGTTTCTTCTGTATCTTGGCGACAAACGCAGGGGGAGGGGTCAAAGTGACCAGCCGGTACCACAACATTGCGGCCACCAGCTGGTTTATGACTAGTGCTCGACCCCTGTAGGACAGCACTCGGAGCAGTCCTGTCCAGCGCCCTAGGCGAGCGGCGACCTTGGCCTCCAGCTCCTGCCAGTTCGCCGGCCAGGCTCCCTCGTCGGGGCTAAGGTAGACTCCCAGATAGAGGAGATGAGTCGTGCTCCAGGCAAAAGGCCTGAGCTCCTCCGGCAGGGTGTCCACCCGCCACTGACCCACCAGGAGTCCGGAACATTTCTCCCAGTTGATCCTGGCGGAGGACGCGGCCGAGTAAATCTCCTGGCACTCACGCATCCTCCGCAGGTCAGCGGGATCCTCTACCGCGAGGAGCACGTCATCGGCGTAAGCCGAGAGAACGACCTCCACGCCCGGCCCTTGCAGAGCCAGTCCCGTCAACCTCGTCCGCAAGAGGCGCAGGAAAGGCTCCACGCAAACGGCGTATAACTGGCCGGACATGGGGCATCCCTGGCGCACCCCTCTCCTAAAGCGAAGGGGCGCCATCAAGGACCCGTTAACCTTAATCAGACACTCCACGGCGGCGTACAAAAGTCGGATCCGGGCGACGAAATGCGTCCCGAACCCGAAAGCGCGCAGAGTTCCCAGCAGATAGTCGTGATCCACCCTGTCGAACGCCTTCTCTTGGTCGAGGGATAGGAAGGCGACCGACAGACCAGCCTCCTGGGAACAATGGATGAGGTCCCGGACCAGATGGATGTTATCGTGGATTGTCCGGCCCGGGACCGTGTAGGACTGGTCGGGGTGGATCATGTGGTCCAGCACGGCACCAAGGCGAGCAGACATCGCCCTGGCGAAGATTTTGTAGTCCGTGCTGAGGAGGGAGACCGGGCGCCAGTTCTTAAGGAGGCGGAGATCGCCCTTCTTAGGCAGCAGGACGATGACTGCCCTGCGCCAAGAGAGGGGCATCTCCCCGGTCGCCAGACTTTCCCCCAGGACCCGCGCGTAGTCGCTCCCCAGGATGTCCCAGAACGCCCTGTGGAACTCCACGGTCAGCCCGTCCAGCCCCGGGGATTTTCCCCTCGAGAGCCGGTCGAGGGCACCGGTCAGCTCCGCCAGGCTTAGCGGAGCTTCCAGATTTTCGGCGCCCTCCGGGCTGACCTTCGGCAGGTCCTCCCACAAAACTCTACGCGCTTCCTCGCTGGACGGATCCGGAGAGAACAGAGCCCCATAATATTCACGGGCCCTGTTGTTGACGCCCTCCGGATCCGAGACGAGAAAGCCGTCGTCGGCCAGCAGCGTCAAGAGCTGCTTACGGACACTCTGCCTTTTTTCCAGCGAGTAGAAGAAGGGGGTGCCGCGGTCCAGATCCCGCAGGAACCGGATCCGCGACCTCACGAACGCGCCTCGGGACCCGACGAGCTGCAGGTCCTTCAGCGCGGCCTTCTTCGCTTCGTACACCGTCCGCAGGGCCGGGTCCTGGACGACTTGACTGAGACGGGATTCCAGGTCGAGCACCTCTTTTTCTAGGCGCCCGACTCTGGCCGCCCGCCTCTTGGTCGACCCCCTCGCGTACTCTTGACAGAAGACGCGGACGTGAGCCTTGCCCACGTCCCACCATAGCCTCAAGGAGGGGAAGCCCCCCTGCTTCCTTCTCCAGGCGGACCAGAATCGACGGAACGAGTCCTGGAACCGCACGTCCTCCAGCAGCTGGTTGTTAAAATGCCAGTACGCGGACCCCGTCCTCGCGCGGAGCGAAGCGAGCTCCGCCCACACCAGGTGGTGGTCCGAACACGGCACCGGCCGCATGGAGGCCGCCGGGACGCAGGAAACGTACGCCCGAGACACGTAAAGGCGGTCGACTCTAGACCATCCTACTCCGGGCCTCACCCAAGTAAAGGCGCTGGAGTCGGGGTGGAGATTTCGCCAGACGTCCACCAAGTCGAAGGACCCGACCAGGTCCCTCAACTTCTCCATCGCCGTCATGCACTGCGGGGCACCGGAGCGGTCCCTCGCCTCGAGGGTGCAGTTAAAATCCCCCCCGAGGACAATGCAGTCGCCGACGTCGACGGAGCCAAGAAGAGCGGACACTTCTTCGAAGAAGCGCGTTTGCTGCGGGCCGGGCTGAGGGGCGTACACGTTCACGAGATGGAGCGGCACGTCCCCCAGGCGAACCGTTACGTGCAGCAAGTGGCCTGGCACGGGCTCCTCGACCCCCAAGATCTCCGGCTGAAAATGCGGGCCCAGCAAGATGGCCACCCCACTAGAAGTAGCGGTGAGGTGGCTCAAGCGGACCTCTCCTTGCCATTCCAGGAACCACGTGGCTTCGTCTCCCGGAACGGTGTGGGTTTCTTGCAGGAAGCACACCGCATATTTCCCCTCCCGCAGGAGCGAAAAATTGTTAAATCTACGGCGTGCCTCTCTGCTGCCGTTGATGTTGAGGCTGGCTATGGTTATCTTCATGGCAAAAGCATAGTGCAACCTCTACCTAGCCTATTGTGGGGGGGGGAGTGGAGTCGTTTGTTGACCTCCACTCCTTCAGCAGCCCAGCGAGGAACTTTTTGAGCCGGCGCAGCTCAAGGCCTTGAGCCTTTGATAAGGGCCCGCCCGCGGCCATGGTTTTAGCGGCGGCGCGGACGGACGCGATGAGCAGCCCCGGCTCGGACCATCTTTCCAGGGCCAGACAGGCTTGGTCGTGGCGACCCCGGCACTGGACCAAAAAGTCCCGGCGTTCCTCTACGGGAATGAGGAGGGACTCAGTGGCGGCCGCGAGCAGATCCACCGCCTCACTGGCGATGGACTCGAGATCTTCACCCGCGTCCTCCACCGAGTCCCCGTCCCCCTCCGGGAGGTCGCCGCTAGCAGCCGACCCGTCGACCGCACGAGGTACGGCAAACGGCCCGGCCGCTCCATCTGGCCCTGGCTCTGCCCCGATCCCACCCCCAGGATCGTCGGCAGAGGAGTCCCCACTGGGCTCTTTTAAAATTGGTGCTGGGTCGGGAAGCGACAGCGGAAGGGGTTGCCCCTCTGCCCCAGGAACCGGGGAACAGGGAGAGACCTGGTCAAAGTAATGTTCCAGGTCCTCCAATTCCCCCAGCTCCACAGTAGGGGGCGAGGGTTGTTGTTCTTCTCCCTCACCGCCGCCACCCCCCAGCCCAGCGTGTACGGATTCATTAAAATTATTCATATTTTCAGTTTCTGACGAGTTGAGCAAATCCCGGGGGAAGTTGGGTATTGGCTGGGCGGGCTCAGGTTCGGCCTTTTCGGCCCCGCCCGCCTCAGTCCCCGGGACGCTCGACCCGGCGGCTACGCTTTCCTCCGCTGGCCCCACGCCCCCCACGACAGGCAGATCTTCCACGCCATCCCCAGGAGGCAGCGGCTGGGCAGCCTCGACTGCCTCACCCTCCCCGGGGTCAGACTCCTCGCGCCTGCAGCGCAATTTGGGGGCGCTGGTGGGGGACGCGGGACACGCGGCGGGCACCGCCTCCTCCGCGGTGGGATGTTGTTCCCCCTCCGCCTCATTGGGGCGGTGCCTCTTTTTGTTCCTGGGGGTGCGCGAAAGCACGGAGACCTCCATACTGCCGAGGCCTCCCGCTCCGCCCCCCCCTTTTCCTTTTCTTGCCCGCGCCCGGGCCCCTCTGCGGTGTTGTTCAAGGGCTCGGGCACGGGCTCAGGGCACCCCGCGCTCGCCGGTGGCTGGGTTGGGCCGAGCGCGGTGGTCAATCTTTCTTGCGCACTGAGGGGACCCGCCTCTAGATGTTTCTCCTTGTTCCGCGCCTTCTTTCCGGTCGGACGCTCTCCCTCCCCCCCGCTGGAGGCCCTGAAAACAAAGGCCCCCGACGATGCCCGCGCACCTACGGCTCCCGGCACGCGGACGCAACTAGGGGGAGGGGTGGCGGCGGCGAAAGCCTTGGCCGCCCTCGGTGGTTTGGCGGCCTTGGAGGCGGGGCAGTTCTTACGAACATGCCCCACCTCCCTACAGGCATGGCACCGCACGCCGTCCGACGTCCAGAAGACGCGGTAGGCAGTCCCCTCGTGCACCACATTAAAACTACCCTCCGTCGTCTCCTCCCGGACAAAGAGCTGGCGGCGGAAGGAGAACACGTGGCGCAGGCTGTTCTCCCTGAGGCCGAGCGGTATGGGGTTGATCCCCGATCTTACCTCCCCCAGTTGTTGTAGGTGAGGGAGGAGGAGCTCAGCGGGAACAAAGGGCGGGACGTTCGACACGATGACCCTCTGCGCGGTGGCCTCGAGAGGATCCACCGGCAGGAACGTCCCGCCCACCGTGAGCCCCTTTTCGAGGGCCAGGGACACCGCTCGCTCCGACCCCAGGAAGAACACAGCCTTCCCAGACATCTTGGAGGCTGCGACAATGGCCGAGGGGCCGACTACCCCAGCCATCACCCGCACGCACTCCTCGATGCTCATTGTGGGGTGAGTGTAGCTCTTGACCCCGTGTTTCCTGGTTATAAGTCTGAATGTTGGCAGGGCAGCGGGTGGCGCAGGAGGTGCCGTGGAAGCGGTTGCCACCTGCGCATATGTCCTTGCTGGCCCTGCCACCGGCGTGGATGGGGTCGCCATCACGGGGTCCCTTTAAGGGCTACACCCACCCCAAAGTCACAGGCCTTAATGGTCTTTATTGGCCTCGTATATTGACTGAGCAGAGGAGCTCTTAACGAGGCACACCTCTCCCCTAGTTGGCAATTGGGGAGGGGCCTTGCTCCCTCTGCTCAGTTGTCTCAATTGTTCTGTTTTTTTTTAAATTAGGAGGAAGGGGTCTCAGAGAGAGAGGGGAGAGACAGAGAGAGAGAGATAGAGAGAGGGGGGTGGGAAGGGGGGGGAACTGCGAGGGCAGGTCTCCCCTCGCAGCTGTGGGTGGGTGCAATCCCCAGATGGCAAAAATCAAATAGTCTTTGGGGTGGTCTTCGGGTGAGGGGAGAAGACGTCTTCACCCGGGGCAGCTCGAGCCACCAGGCACACGCTCCTAACGATGTTAATAGGGTGATTAAGAAAAATCTTCAGCCTGGTAGCTCCAGCTATCCCAGGCTAGGCAATTGGGTGGGGGGGGGGTTCAATTGTGTGTGGGGCCCAGTTGTAAGCAAGGCCCCCACACACACTTCCACACACACACACCCCCCGCGATGTTCCGGCCCTCAGTGGTCTTCTTTCCTCCCCCCACCGATACAACAAAGTCTTTTTGGGAAATGCACCCACACCCACCTGTAGAAATGGTAGAGTCTCCCTCCTTCCACACTGGATGTTTGTTGTTGGTCTTTCCCCCTCTCTCCAACTCTTTGCAGAAATGGTAAAAAGTAGTAAAAGTTTTCTGCCTTTTCCTCCTCTCCCTCTGGGTGAAAGTTGGTGGTGAAGCCCCTTCCTTCCTTCTCTTCCTGGGCTGTTCTCAGGGCTCTCCAGGCAGGAGCAAAAGTTGGTAGCTGCTCTCCTCACTGCAGCTCAGCTCCTACTGTGCAGGACACGCCTCCACTGCTCCACAATTGGTCCTTGTGCATGAATCCCAAAAAGTTAGTTTGCAGGTGCAGCAGGTAATCAGGAAGGCGAATGGAATGTTGGCATTCATTGTGAGAGGGATGGAGTACAAAAGCAGGGAGGTCGTGCTGCAACTGTATAGGGTATTGGTGAGGCCGCACCTGGAGTACTGCGTGCAGTTTTGGTCACCTTACTTAAGGAAGGATATACTGGCTTTGGAGGGGGTACAGAGACGATTCACTAGGCTGATTCCGGAGATGAGGCGGTTACCTTATGATGATAGATTGAGTAGACTGGGTCTTTACTCGTTGGAGTTCAGAAGGATAAGGGGTGATCTTATAGAAACATTTAAAATAATGAAAGGGATATACAAGATAGAAGCAGGGAGGTTGTTTCCACTGGTCGGGGAGACTAGAATTAGGGGGCACAGCCTCAAAATACGGGGGAGCCAATTTAAAACCGAGTTGAGAAGGAATTTCTTCTCCCAGAGGGTTGTGAATCTGTGGAATTCTCTGCCCAGGGAAGCAGTTGAGGCTAGCTCATTGAATGTATTCAAATCACAGATAGATAGATTTTTAACCAATAAGGGAATTAAGGGTTACGGGGAGCGGGCGGGTAAGTGGAGCTGAGTCCACGGCCAGATCAGCCATGATCTTGTTGAGTGGCGGAGCAGGCTCGAGGGGCTAGATGGCCTACTCCTGTTCCTAATTCTTATGTTCTTATGTTCTTATGTTCTTAAATTGATATAGGCCGAGATGAGTATTTATAGTGAAGCATGACTTAGACTCCTCATCTAGTTCAAGTTTTAAGTAGGCATTTGTGAGATCTAACTTTGAGAAGATCTGGCCACCTGTCATCTTCTACATTTGGCATTGTATTGGGGAGATTACCCTCTGAACCTGGTTTACGGTCACTTTATAATCACCACACAACCTTACCTTACCATCTGACTTAGGTACAACAACAATGGGTGTAGCCTAAATACTTAGATCTATATTAGAGATAATGTTCTCAGTCCCTAGTCTTTTGAGTTGTTGCTCAACTTTTTCCTTGAGCGCGTATGGTACGGGACGTGACTTGCAATACACTGGTCTGGCGTCCTTCTGTACTCTGGAGGGTGTCTTCAGTATAAAGATGCGACTTCGTCTCCACAATGACTGTGCTGTGATCACTGTGATATATTTCTTAGGACATCACATACAGATACTACACAAGATGACTCTTACTAGAAACTGTCATCATGTGACTTGTCACACAACACTTTTATTGTTATACACCAGTAATTGCATTACCACAGTAGTCCATTAGGTGGCGCAATAGTCCATTAGCTCTCTATTACAATCACTGCTACCAATGCTGTCATGGACAGATGCATCTGAGACAGGTAAATGGGTGAGGACGAGGTCAAGTCGGGTTTTCCCTTGTGTTGGTTCTTTCACCACCTGCTGCAGGCGCAGTCTGGCAGATATGTTCTTCAAGACTCGGCCAGCTCAGTCAGTAGTGGTGCTACCGAGCCACTGATGGACATTGAAGTCCTCCACCCAGAGTACATTCTGTGCCCTTGCTTCTTCCAAGTGGTGTTCAAAATGGAGGAGCACTGATTCAGCTGTTGATGGAGGGTGGTAGGTGGTAATCAGCAGGAGGTTTCCTTGCCCATGCTTGACCTGAAGCCATGAGACTTCATGGGGTCCGGAGTCAAATGTTAAGGACTCCCAGGGGCATTCCGTCCATACTGTATATCACTGTGCCGCCACCCCTGGTGGGTCTGTCCTGCCGGTGGGACAGGACATATCCAGGGATGGTGATGGAGGAGTCTGAGACATTGGCTGAAAGTATAATTCTGTGACTATAACTTTGTCAGGCTGTTTCTTGACTAGTCTGTGGGACAACTCTCCCACTTTTGGCACAAGTCTCCAGCTATTGGTGAGGAGGACTTTGCAGGGTCGACTGAGCTGGGTGTGCCATTGTCATGTCCGAAGCTGGTGCCGAGCTCGATGCCGGGTAGCCTGGTTTTATTATTAATATTGTTTTCTGTTGCATTTTTTTTACAACTGAGTGGCTTGCTAGGCCATTTCAGCGAGCAATTAGGAGTCAACTACATTGGTGTGGGTCTGGAGTCACATATAGGCCAGACCAGTTAAGTGCAACAGAATTCCTTCCCTAAAGGCCTCCTTCTGTGCTATAAATTTCTATGATTCTATGATTATCGAAGTGACTTGATAAATATATGCTAATTTCCAGAGGTTAATGAAGGAAAATCAGTACCTATTACCATGGCTTAAACTTTAAAATGATCTCTGACATTTTTAAAGTCCTTTCTTCATGTTGGCTTCTTAGCGTTTACTTCAGATAGAATCATAGAAATTCCAATACAGAAGACGACACTGCTCATGATGATTGTACCCGAGTTCACTCCTCATCAGTTACCTACTTCAAACCCATTTCTCCGCTCTTTTCCCTTCCCTTTAATAGTTTTCTTCTTCAAAAGTTTATCTAACTCTTTCTTAAATGCTATGATTAATGCAGTTCCCAGATTTACTTGTGCCAATTCATTTAATATTCTAGTAAGCCTTTGCATGAGAAATTTGCCCCTAACCTGCATCTAACACTAAATCTAAGTTTATTTCCACTTATTACTGAGTCATTGAACACTGAAAATAATCTTTTGCTATTGACTATCTCTAAACCCATCAAACTTTTTAACATTTCTGTTGGATCTGCCGTTAGCATTCTCTGCTCCAATGAATACAGTCCTTTTAAAAAAAACTTTCACCATAAAAACAACATCAACTTGTATTTATATAGCACCTTTAACATAGTGAAAAGTCCCAAAGTGCTTCACAGGAATGTTATAAGACAAAAAATTTGACACCGAGCCACATAAGGAGAAATTAGGGCAGATGACCAGAAGCTTGGTCAAAGAGGTAGGTTTTAAGGAGCGTCCTAAAGGAGGAGAGAGAGGTAGAGAGGTGGAGAGGTTTAGGTAGAGAATTCCAGAGCTTATGGCCTAGGCAACAGAAGGTACGGCCACCAATGGTTGAATGACTATAATCAGGGATGCTCAAGAGGGCAGAATTAGAGGAACGCAGATATCTCAGGGGTATAGCTTGTATAATCTTCATGAGTCTACATTGCACTATTTCGCAGACTTCAATATCTTTCCCTAACAAGGTAACCAAAACTGCAGACAGCAATCCAACCTTGGCTCAAGCAGATTCATCAATAAAACCCAGAATCCCATATAGTCTTTTTTTGGCTTTTTCAAATTACAAACCTGTTTTTAAAGATCTAGGTTTCCACACCCCTCTTTTCTCTGCTCCTTCACACCACTGGAAATTGTACATTTTGAGTATATCTTTATTTTATTTTCCTTTTCTCCAAAGTGCACTACTTCACATTTATCTATATTGAACTGCACTTCGCTATATCTACCCATTCCCCTAATATGTCTATGTCCTTCTTTAGTCTCCTCCATTCTTCCTCGCATTTTTTTCATATACTCTAGTTATATATCAGCTGAAAATGTTATAGCATTCTCTCTATTCCTATGTCCAAATCAATTATTTGAGAACGAGAGGTCCCATCACAGATCTCTAAGGCATGCCAGCAACTATATCTTGAGAATCCGAGAAACATCCATTTACTCCTACTCTCTGCTTTTTAAACTTCAGCCATGTCACCACTTTACCTTTAATACCACGTGGCTTAATCATTACAATTCTCTTATGTGGCACTTTATCAAAATCCAAATGTACTGCATAACCTTTGTCTGTATCATTCAGTGATTTTCTCATAGAATTTGATTAACTTGGTGAAGCATGACCTGCCCTTTATAAATCCATTTTGATTGTCCTTGAATAGCCTTGAGTAGCTCAGAACTTTCTAAGTGTTCACTAATGCTATCCCTTATTATGGTCTCTAGCAACTTTGCTACTACTGATGTGAGGCTAATTTTTCTATAATTGCCTAGTTTATCCCTTTCCTGAACGGGTGTAAAACATTTGTCACCCTCCAGTTCTTTGGTACAATTCCTACTTCCAAAGTATTTGGATTCAATCTTATATTCCTTATATTTTTAATTTTACCTAACAATCTGATTCATTATACATTCATTATAAAATAAAAGGAATAGAATCAGCACAGTGATTTTGAAAGGATCCTGGAGTTGGCCGTAGACTCATCACTTTCAATGTTCAGATAGTAAGGAGAGTAATTGTAAATTAAAATAGAATGTTGGGTTAGTCACAACAGTGGAGTGCAAGACTATAGTGGTTATGCTCATCATCATAGGCATTCCCTCGGAATCAAGAAAGACTTGCTTCCACTCTAAAAATAAGTCCTTAGGTGGCTGAACATTCCAATACGAGGACCACAGTTCCTGTCACAGGTGGGATAAATAGTCATTGAAGGAAAGGGTGGATGGGACTAGTTTGCCGCACGCTCTTTCTGCTGCCTGTGCTTGATTTCTGCATGCTCTCGCCGATGAGAATCAAGGTGATCGGTGCCCTCCCAGATGCACTTCCTCCACTAGAGCAGTCTTTGGCCAGAGACTCCCAGGTGTCAGTGGGGATGTTGCACTTTATCAAGTTATGCTAATGCTTGGGCAAGACCACATTTGGAGTATTGTGTAGAGGTGGATGCCATACTTCAGAAGAGACATATATGCTTTGAAGATGATACAGCAACAAGGATGATCCCAAGTGTAAAGGAATGAGCTTTGAGACAAAATTAGAAAACTTTAAGCTCTACAACCTAGAGAGAAGAATGTTAAGGGGTAGGACCTCACTAAGGTATATAAAGTATTAAAAGCTATAGCTAAGGTGAACCAAGAGCATTACTTTATATAGTCAGGGCAGTAGAACAAATGGACAAAAATTTGAATTAGTAAAAAGTAAATTTAAAAAGAAATCTTAGGAAAAATACCTTTACTCAAAGGATAATGACTGCTTGGAGTAAACTACCAGCTAAGGTGGTGGCATTAAACACATTAAAGGAGTGAAAGCAGCCATTGGATTTTGGAGTGGGTCATGTTGGGACTGAATGAAGGGAATGAGCTCAATGGGCCAAATGACAATTTCTTCGAAGGGTCGTCGACGTGAAACATTAACTCTGTTTCTCTCCACAGATGCTACCTGGCCCGCTGAGATTTCAAGCATTTTCTGTTTTTATATATATTTTCTCATCCTTGACAATCTAAACTAAACTGAACAGAAACAGAGAAGGGTAAAAAAATTGCAACAGATTACCTTTTATTCTTAATATCTATCAGGATAAAAATGTGAAAATCTTTTCACACCAGATGTATCTGCATTACAGTCTTGACATTTTCTCCTGCAGTATGTGGCTCAAATCCCTGTTTACAGTAGAGACTTCATCCTGGAGCAAGTCTCCAGTGTAAACACTGCTTCTGAAAGCATTACAAATTTTGCCATAGAAGTGCTGAGTTCAGTGCAGGATTTACACTCCATGAAAGGTAGTGTAAACTTTTTTTCCAGCACTCTGTAGGAACAACTATCCTTTGAGTCCTACTGTTGCCTGGAAACCGTACAGATTTAGTATCTGCAAAGCCTCAAAAAGGATGGCATTCTTGTTATCTTCGTGTCCAATGTGAGTGTGGTATAAACAGGGCAGTACAGATTCCTGCCTCTGCAATATCCAAAGTAAACCTTACCAAAGTTGCTTTGAGTGTCAGTACAAACAGGCCTTCATCCTCTTGACATATTTTTTTGTTACTAACTTGCTTTGAATATATTGCCAACAGCAGGGAATTTAACCATTTATACAATTTTGCACAGCTTTATCCTTCAGGTACACACAGATAATACATTTTCCTTATTGTTCATCCTTATTAAAAGTGGAATTTACCTTTACTGTAATGAAGTAACTATGGGTTTGCCAAATATCTGAATCCACTGGAATGTGTCATATAAAAAGAGTGACAGAGAAACAGGAACGATCTAGAAAGCTTTGGTGAATTTTCTTTCATTACCCAAGCATTTTCTTTGAGCTGCAGCCTGTGTACATTTACAAGCACCCATGCTGGTTCAGACTTTTGTCTTTGTGCTCACAGGTGGGGAGATGAGAAGTTGCAGAGATGGGGTCCTCTGTTTGCAGCTAACTACTGCAAGTTGTAAAATAATGTTGTATCACTTGTTACAGAATCATTTTGTTCCAAAATACTGAACAGATGCATCGACCACCCACTTAAATGTGAAACCAAAGAAAATTCTCCAGACTTCCCTAATACAGTTTCAGACTGTTAAAGAGAAACTCAAAACAACAGTAGATCACCAGTTAGATGATAGTATTGCCGTGATTTGTTATCTGAATATTGCAAAACCCTAATACATTACAATATTATAATACATTATAATGGGGAATAAGGAAATGACAGACATTAAACAAATACTTTGTACCCGTCGTCACAGTAGAAGACACAAATAACATTCTGGAAATAGTGGAGAACCTAGGGTCTAGCGAGAATGAGGAACTTAAAGCAATTATTATTAGTAAAGAAATAGTACTAGAGAAATTAATGTGACTAAAAGCCGACAAATCCCCTGGGTCTAATGTGCTTTATCCTTGGATTTTAAAATAGATAGCAACAGAGATAGTGGATGCATTGGTTTTGATCTTCCAGTATTCCCTAGATCCAGGAATGGTCCCCGTAAATTGGAAGGTAGCAAACGTAACCCCACTATTCAAGAAAGGAGGGAGAGAGAAAACAGGGAACTATAGACCAGTTAGCCTGATATCAGCAACAGGGAAAATGCTAGAATCTACCCACAATAAACATTTACAAATATATTTCATTCCTGGTTTTCTATTTGCATTTACAGCAGTATTTAGAGTGAATTACTGATGTTGTAAATTACCTAATATTTGGTCTAAAATCAACTACCTGGCTAATATGGGAGCTGCAAATGAAGACAAAGTAATTTCCTTTCAGTTGACTTAGAGTCACCTATAACAATATCCAGATTCCTTGGGTCCGACTTACATCGATGTCCGCCCGCAGCCGCCGAGGTTTCGTCAGAAATGTCCATTTTCGGGGCGATTCCTCTGGAACCGTCCATCTCCCGTTGAGGATCCGGCCAGCGGAAGATTGGTGGGGAAGGGTTCCACCCATGTCACAGTGTCCCACCCGCCCATGCCGGATGTCAGATAATTGCCATTTTGCGCACTTTTGCTGCACTCCCGCTGACCTGCCGCCCGCCAGAAGGACCGCTCTAGGAAAGCAGGTCTGAGCTGGGTGGCAGTAGGCCAGCAATTGCACATCGGGCAGGAGGAAGCACTATTAGCGGCTTGAATCGTGAGGGCGGGAAGGAGGAAGGGTGGGAGCAGTGTAAGCGGCGTCAATCAGGAGATCGGGAAGAAGGCAGCACTATTTCAGCATCAATCGGGAGGGCGGGAGCAGTGTGAGCGGCGTCGATTGGGAGGAAAGGAGGGAGGGAGGCAGCAGTGTGAATGGGCAGCAATCGCACATCGGCTGGGAGGGAGGGAGAGAGAGGTGGAGGCATTTGGGCAGCTCTGGCACATTGGCTGGGAGGGAGTGCTGGTGGCCATCACATTACGGCAGCCAGTCGGATTCTGCACCATATCAGTGAGACTGCTGGAAAGAAGTTAGGTCAATGTTGCATTACTTTCTTGTTGATGGTGATATTTAAATTGGATGTGATAAAACCGACTGAAATGTGTGTAAACTAATGGAAACTTTTTTGTTTTACCTTGTTGAAAGTCCTTCATTGAGAAGGTCAATGGCAAAAGAAAATTATTATGAGTGACTGACAAGTGTTCAGCATCTCACATGTTGTACATCCTAGCTGATTCATGAATTGTCTTGCACAATGTACTGCAATGTAATTGATGACCATGTCATCCCAGGGATGGTGCTCCTCCATCTTTGGCCTCGCAAAAAGTGAGTTGAAGTGCAAGCCTTAAGGTCTGCCCTGCAACTTGATAAACTAGAGTAATTGAATGACAGCCTTCCTGCATTCATTGTCATCTTGCGATGGCCTGATGACAGGACCCATTACACACTGCAGTCAGATGTGGATGGGAAGATATTCCTGATGAAGCAGATGACCTGAGGGACAGATGTGTGGTTGGCGCAACGCACCACAAATATGACATTAAAATGACACACGCACAAACAGAGGGTCAACAATGTGAGTGTATTTACAAGTGCACAATGACAAATGTTACATAATATTATCACACATACATACATTTAGATGAGGAAGCAACACTCACCCCTCTAGCCGGCACCACCACATCTCTTTCTCCCTGCACCCACCCCACCTTGCAGCCATGCCCACTTTCCTCTTCCTCCCCATGTCTACATGATGGAGTGGCCCTCCCCTGCCCATCACTGCCTCTAGTTCAGGAGGTTGTGCAGGAGGACAGCGTGATGTGTGCAGACGTGTGCGTCTTGGTGACAACGTAGGGTGCGGGACTGAAGGCGCCGGGATCTCCTGCTCCTCCACATCTGTGTACCTTGAGGGTGTGGAGTAGGGGGCTTGCACCATGCGTGCAGAAGCCATCTCCTGCCTTATAGCCTCGACGCTTTCTGATGTGCGCTTCAACACTGTGAGGACGCGCTCCATCCTTTCATTGTGCTGCTGAGTGATTGTGGCGATGCTGGCAGCTATCCCAGCCATGGTCTGCTGCATCTCGCGACCTACCTCCACGCTGATGGTTAAGAGTTGGACCATCTGGCTCAATAGAGCGAGCTATCCTGCATCTGCAAGTGGCTGCTCGATGCTACTGGGTGCTGGTGCCTTGCTTCTCTTTGCACCACGGACTCTGCGCTTGCTTGAGCTTGCTTGAGTGGAGTCTGTTGGAAACCCCAGGAAATCTGATCCTGATGCCAAGGTCCTGCGAACACTTGGCTGACTTGGCAGGGGGCTGATGTCAGGCGCTTCCGGATCCTTCAGGTGAGGGGCTCAAATATGGGCCCTTCGCCGTTCTCTCTCTCCTCTGCTTCCTGGCCCTGGGTGGCAGAGGTGGGAGCGGTGGACCTGGGTGATGTGGGCTGGGGGTGCAGGAAGGATCCGGTGTCCTCAGGTGTGGAG
Organism: Pristiophorus japonicus; assembly: GCF_044704955.1. Classification (NCBI taxonomy): domain Eukaryota; kingdom Metazoa; phylum Chordata; class Chondrichthyes; family Pristiophoridae; genus Pristiophorus; species Pristiophorus japonicus. The sequence continues at coordinate 204,757,228 of NC_091980.1, forward strand.
AACATTGGGGTGGGGAGAACTTGGGATGTGCCGCTTCTGTGAAGGCCAGAGGTCGATGTCTCTCTCAATCCATGGTGTCCAAGTCAGCATCTGCAAGTAGAGGACAAAATTTCAGTCTGTAGTGGGGGGGGAGGGGGTGGGGTGTGGTGGTGAAAGTGAGTTGTGAGCCATTCCATCTCATATTATGCCAGCAAGGAGTCCCATCCCTACCCATCCACACCAATAGTGGGCGACAAAGTCTGTGTTCAGCCGTGAGTGCATTATCATTGCAAGTACTTTCATGCCAGGACCGTCGCTAACACCAGAGATGAGTGTAGCCTTACCCTGTGGTAACACCGGATCTGCAAAAATGTTCATGGTCGCAATGCGGCGATGTCCCACCAATGCCAACGCACGTTCCCCCAGCCTGGTCAATCCGACCACATCTTGTGGGCCCCCTCCAGTCAGGCTTGCCTGTTTGGCTGCTTGTTTTCTCTGCACAAAGAAACTTTGCAGCCTTTACCACCTTTGCTCATGCCCTCCAAACACACTCCGACACACACACACATCACGCGCACAACCTTTTTGGCCTTGGACAGGAGGGGCCAAATAAATTTGTACTCACTTTAGCTGCCACCACCAAATCATTCCACCGTTTGCGGCATTGGTCCCCATCCTGCTCCACATTGCTCGTTGCACTGACCATCTGACCCATGTCCATCCAAAGACGTTGGTACTGGGCTGGTGGAGGCTTGCCACGTCCATCCCGGGTGAGTTCGCTCCACCTTTGTCACTAGTTCCTCCAATTCCTGTTCATTGAACCACGGAGCTCTGGGCCTGGTTCTGGCAGTCTTCATTGATGCTTTCTGGCCACTCATCCTCTATGATGAGAGGAATGGCTGCTGAAAAGTTTGGTTATAATGTTGTCATATTGCCCCCTCTGCAACTCTCTAACCTCCAATTCTCTCTTCTCTCTCTCTCCTCTACTCTCTCCGCTCCTCTCTCTCCTCTCTCTCTGTCCTCTCTTCTCTCGCTTCTCTCTCTCTCCACTTGAGCACTTATTCAATTCGCGTGCAAGGGTCACAAAAGGACTACAACAGGCCACACAGTGCTACAATCAGAAAAAACGCCTAAATCCTGCGCATGCGCAGTGGATGCCCTCCGAAAAAACCCGAGTGGAGAGGCCTCCACCTGACTCATTCTGATGATGCATGCCACCGAGTCCCACTTGCTCCTGCTCACCGACTGATATCCGCTGCCCCTCCCGCTGCCGCCCACACAACGGTGACCAAAGTGGCTCCTGACAGGACCTGGCGGCAGCGGGCGCCAAAACCAGACCTCCCGCCCAGTGGCTGCCGAGAAATGGGCGGCCACCAAAGTCGGCCCCTACCATTTTTTATAATTCATGAAATGCAGGGGATTTCTGTTTAAGTTAGCCACATTTTTCACGCTGCACTGAAGTCAATATTGTTTGCACCAATGTTACTGGATTTGAACACAATGACAGAAGCAGAGTTTGAATTGGTGCGATATCATTTTTACTGCCCCATGAAGCAACACTGAGCACGTTCCAGCGGCAATCCATGTCATGGTCAATCTCTTTACTGTTCAGTTGGTGTAGCATGTTGCCACTACACTGGTAGACTACAGCTTGTGTCTTCAGTTCTCCACTTGGCGAACTTCCGATCTTGGCTCTTCACTGAGCAATAGACCATGATTGGAGGCCATGAATTTGCCCATTGAGAAAAGGCTAAATCAGAAACCCAGTGATGTGCACATGCCAGTGGCCAGCTGTAGAGATTCATTGCCAGACACCTGCCTTTGGCTGAACGTTGTGTCAAGATTTATATGGGCAATGAGAGAAAATGAGAAAATAACTTTCCAAAAAGAAGCAGAAATGTGACAGTTCCTGACAATAACATAGTTATACAACAAATCCGGTGGAATATATTTTGCTCAATGTGTAACAGTAAAGAAACATTCTTTTTCTAAACCATGATTATAAATCAGTCGTAGTTTAGTCACTTAAAAAAATAATGATACATAGAGGAAAATGCACCCCTTATTTTTATCCTATGACAAACTTTACTATAGAACAGTTGTTGATTATATCCAGTGTTGGCTCACCAGAAAAATACCAACAGGTCAGATCCAAGGGAAGATGGATTTATATCTAAAGATAATGGCCAATAAAGAATCCACTTTAGTATCCTACTGTGCCCAGTGCATCTGTTGTTTTGAGAGGTGTGGTTGATGACAGGTAATGTTTTCTGAATCAAATGTCTTGAAGCACAAAGAATAAATGGGATTTCTAGGCAATGCTAGTGGCTATAAAACAAAGATAATATTTGGTACTTCATGCCTTTCATATAACAGTACTGGTTGGGAATACTGAACACCAATTTTAAGATTAAATGGTTACAATTAGGTTTTAAAAGTATTGTTTTCTCTTTCAAACGTTTTACAGCCATTGCCATAAGTGAGCCTACAACCCGGGTGCTGTATGCTTTACATGAACTGACCTTGCAAAGGTCTGAGATCCTGGCCTAACAAAGACTCTAATTGCTGTAATTTTCTTACTGGACACATAACTGTCTTTTAAATCACTTTAGTATAGCAGAATATCAAGACACAGATCAGAGTGTTATTAGCTGAAGTAACAAAAGTATTTATTTTCAAATTAACCCACAATGAGCACCAGTCAGTAACTGTATGGGTACACTCACACAGCAACTGCATGACAGAGTAAAGTGTTTTTGCTTCATATCAAGTATAGCCTAAATTCAGAGTCAGGGGCGAATCGGACACTGGGGCGATGTGGATGGACACCAAATATGCAACATCAGTGGCCCGGAGTGCTATATATGATAATGATCCCAAAATTCAATTACAGTGCAGTTAGTATATGTGATCTTACCAATGGTAGGACTTTATTTAGTATTCACAGAACATGACAAATGAACCTTCGATTACTAGTATCCTAGAGAAGTGGAATTTACCAATGACGAGATGGAAAAATAAATGCTAAATTTATAAATAGACTTTAATTGTGATTACAAATAAATGTTGCTATTCATGTCTATTATTCAGAGATGACAAGAGTGCTGCCAACTTACTATTGGAAATTCACACATGAAGGTGATTGGCAGGCAGCAGTTAAATGAGTTGAAGAGGATGGACAATGATAAACTTTTCTATGATAAATGTAGGTTGACATAAACTTGAATGGTGAACCAAACTATCCAACCTACTCTAGAGGTAGCTTTTCTACCTGTTTCAGAGCAAATAGAAATTGTAGCTGAATTGGAAGCATCAATTCAAGGGGCATCAACAACAGGTGTCCATTCAACAACCTCATACAAATTGCAAATTGGTTTCACCCTTACCAACACCATCATATAGAACTAAATATGAAGGGTTAGGATTGGGGACACGAGTGCATTAAACCTCCAGCAATCCAACAAACCAGGACATGCACGTACTACTTTCTGCAATGATCCAACTTGTACAATTTCTCCATGTACTATAGTGTAATGGTCATATTTGCTTGTATCCTTAGGTATTAGATGAGGGGATTAAATGTAGTATCTCCAAATTTGCGGATGACACTAAGTTGGGTGGCAGTGTGAGCTGCGAGGAGGATGCTATGAGGCTGCAGAGTGACTTGGATAGGTTAGGTGAGTGGGCAACTGCATGGCAGATGAAGTATAATGTGGATAAATGTGAGGTTATCCACTTTGGTGGTAAAAACAGAGAGACAGACTATTATCTGAATGGTGACAGATTGGGAAAAGGGGAGGTGCAACGAGACCTGGGTGTCATGGTACATCAGTCATTGAAGGTTGGCATGCAGGTACAGCAGGCGGTTAAGAAAGCAAATGGCATGTTGGCCTTCATAGCGAGGGGATTTGAGTACAGGGGCAGGGAGGTGTTACTACAGTTGTACAGGGCCTTGGTGAGGCCACACCTGGAGTATTGTGCACAGTTTTGGTCTCCTAACTTGAGGAAGGACATTCTTGCTATTGAGGGAGTGCAGCGAAGGTTCACCAGACTGATTCCTGAGATGGCGGGACTGACATATCAAGAAAAACTGGATCAACTTGGTTTGTATTCACTGGAGTTCAGAAGAATGGCAGGGGATGTCATAGAAATGTTTAAAATTCTGATGGGTTCAGACAGGTTAGATGCAGGAAGAATGTTCTCAATGTTGGGGAAGTCCAGAACCAGGGGTCATAGTCTAAGGATAAGGGGTAGGCCATTTAGGACCGAGATGAGGAGAAACTTCTTCACCCAGAGAGTGGTGAACCTGTGGAATTCTCTACCATGGAAAGTTGTTACGGCCAATTCATTAAATATATTCAAAAAGGAGTTTGAAGTAGTCCTTACTACTAGGGGGATCAAGGGGTATGGCGAGAAAGCAGGAAGGGGGTACTGAAGTTGCATGTTCAGCCATGAACTCATTGAATGGCGGTGCAGGCTCGAAGGGCCGCAAGGCACCTATTTTCTATATTTTCTATGTTTTCTATGTATCAAACCGTTGAAAAAAGTGTCCAGGGATATCAGAGTGCCACAACACCATCTTGCCGACTCCTCAATGAATCCACAAAAAAAGTATTCTTCATATTGACCGCTGATTCAGTAGATTGCCACAAGGGAAAGATACTTGACATACTGGTAGATGATCACCTGGAGCAGGTAGGGTTGCAAAATAGAAAGTAAACAGCGTAGCTTGGCCAATGAGGCCTAATGGAGGACAGATGAAATGTAAGAAGCATTTGAGATTTGGTCGGAGTAATTACATTTTATCCAACTTTGCCAATATCATACTACTATAGTGAAACATTTATTTTATTTGATTGTACTAAGGTCTGCGGACTCTTGATCAAGGTCACGGAAGGAAGGGTAAATCAGGAATTACTTAATTAAGATATTAAATAAAAAGCTCTCCTATTAATTTTGACAGTAAATTCATTTTATTACATTTATTTATTATAATTACATGAATTAGGCCATTATTTTTAAAAGTTCCACGTTTACTGTATCCAATGTTAATCCAATGTGATGTTAATATATTATTTGGGTAATTTAACAGGTAGACTATAACAATACATCTCCTCACCACTCTGTCATTGTTCTTGAAGTTTCCTTTGTAGAGAAAACCTGCAGGGTTGCTGTCATCTTATATATCTCCCATATGGCATTTTTTACATTTATTGAGTATCCATTTAGAGCAGGTGCACAGATTTAAGCATTGGTGTATTTTGGTTTTGTATGGACATATCTTGTTTTTGTTAACCCATATCAAAGTATATGATTCCAGTGGCTAAGTGTACTAGCCAACAGATTATAAGGTGGATGATCATAAGACCACAATTTAATTGTGGATGCAGAGACACCCCCTGTTTTTGTGCAGACTGTTAGTGCACCCTGTTTGTGCGCATCCATTCACAAGGAACCTACAGTCTCACCATTACATTGTCCAATTGTTTCTAAAATGTCCAGAATTTTAGCCTCCAGTATGCCACCATTCCATACATTTATCACTCTTAGTGTAAATACCTTCCTGGTTTCGGTCTTAAATTTGCCTCAATAGTTTGAACTTGTGTTCCTTTGTAATTTCCTACCCTAACTTTTGCAATTTAGTTTAAAGTAATTTTCGGTATGTACCTCTCCCATACCATTTGTGATCTTGTATACTTCAATAAGATCACCTCCCAGATTCCTCCTCTCAGACTGAAAAACACAAATTTCTCCAGTCTTTTCTCATAACTCAGCTCTCTAATAGGACATTTGGAAAATCATAATGCAGTCAAGCAGAGTCAGTATGGTTTTATGAAAGGGAAATCATGTTTGAACAATTTGCTGGAGTTCTTTGAAGACGTAATGAGCAGGGGGGGATAAGGGGGAACCAGTGGATGTAGTGTATTGGATTTCTAGAAAGCATTTGATAAGGTGCCACATAAAAGGTTACTGCACAAAATAAGAGCTCACGGGGTTGGAGTAATAAGAACATAAGAACATAATAAATAGGAGCAGGAGTAGGCCATTTGGCCCCTCAAGCCTTTCAATAAGATCATGGCTGATCTGATCTTGGACTCAGCTCCAACTTCCCTGCCCACTCTCCATAACCCTCTATTCCCTTATCACACAGAAATCTGTCTATCTCCGCCTTAAATATATTCAATGACCCAGCCTCCACAGCTCTTTGGGGCAGAGAATTCCACAGATTTACAACCCTCTGAGAGAAGAAATTCCTCCTCATCTCACCTCATCTCAGTTTTAAAAGGGCGACCCCTTATTCTGAAACTATGACCCCTAGTTCTAGATTCCCCCACGAGCAGAAACATCCTCTCTATGGGCTCAATTTTGCCCAAGCCCGTTTTCTGGCGTAGTGCCAGACTTACACCTCTTTTTTGCCAGGCCAGAAATGCGATGGAAATATTTTGCCAAAGTTTCCCCATTGTATAATTCAAATTTGGTGCCGCACAGTGTGTCCAGTTGCCTCGGGGGGGGGGGGGCGGGGGGGGGTGGAGCTGGCTGTCTGCGTTGAAAAAGCGATGCCACACATTCTGCACCTGCGCAACAAAAAAAGTGACGTTTTTGACATTATTTCAATGGATGTGCATGCGCAGTACAGCTCCAGGTTGACAATCGGCCATTTTTAAAGAGCCAGTTGTGTTTGTGAGAAGAGTGCTGTGTGAGAGCATTAGAAAAATCGAATCTGCAGCAATACAAGATGTAACGCTTTGCAAGGACCAAGAATTTCTTACAGGATGAAGTGGAGGCACTAGTTACTGTGATTGAGGGCAGATGACAGGAGCTAAGCACCAGCAGAGGTCACATAAAAGTTCCACCCAAAGAAATGAAGAAACGCTGGAACCAATTTGCAGAAGATTACTGCGCAGTGGTGACCATCATGAGATCTGGAGGCCAGTGTAAAAAGAATTGGCAGGACCTTGGTCAAGTAGTTAGTGTAAGTAATATTTTAATTTATTCAATGGAATTACAATTGTAAATGTGACCAGCTATATATGTCCCACCCAGCAGAAAGACACCCTCTCTAAAAAGTTGCATTTTCATCTTTGCAGAGGAGGGTGGCATATAATAAACATAGAAACATAGAAATTTACAGCGCAGAAGGAGGCCACTTCGGCCTATCGTGCCTTCGCCAACCGACAAAGAGCCGCACAGCCCTTGGTCAGCAGCCCTAAAAGAGAAAGAACTCAAACAGGAGGAGGCCCGGCAAATCTGCAGTCACTGACACCCTTGGAAGAGAGGGTCGCTGCTTTCATGGGTCCTGCCTGGAGAAAAGCAACCACCACTGCACAAGCTGGGCCCACACTCGAGGGCGAGGGTAAGTCCTGAAAATTCCAGAGTCTGGCTTTGCTGAATGTTAAGTACTGCACAGGCTAGCCATCCTTTGGTTCCAGTGGATGTCTCCATCAGCTACGCTTCGGTTGATGCAATGTGCTATCATTAATCGTGGTCCTTCAAATCAGCCTGCTGCCTGCACTGTGTGAGCTACTCTTGCCACCCACCCTGCCCCCTCCTCTGCTGCTAACCATTTGTCTGTGTTCTGTTATAGAACTTCAGGCCAACCCTGACGATGCAGAAGAAGATTCAGATGAGAACGAGCCTGAAGAGGAGAACATCTTCCAATCCCACCCTCCAAGGCCAAGAGCATGGGGGTGAGGGGGAGGGGAGGGGTTGGAAATGGATGATGCCCCCACTGTTGGTGGAGGTGCAGGTGCCGCCCATTGAGGTGCCAGCCCCTTTCGTGACCTAATAGTTTGAGTGTTGGTGGGACATGGTTTCCATGGTTTCCCACCGTCCAAGGCTGGGGTTTCCAGTGGGGTGCACACACAGGGCCCCACCTTCCGAGGCTGCAGGTCCCAGTGGTGTGGTGCAACGAGGCACACTCATGGCCCCACTGTCCCAGGCTGCGAGTCCCAGTGGTGGGGTGCAAGCCACTCGCATGGGGGAGGAGGGTAAGGAGAGCTTGACCACGCTCTCCTAAGGTGCAGGATCTAACAGATGTAGGTCAGATGATGGCAATGAGTGGGGAGAGCATGGTCCTTACACGATCACTCCTGGACACCATCAGTGGAGTGGGTGATGAGGTAATGGGTCTGTCGGGAGAAGTAACAGCAATCTCACGAGAAATGGGAATAATGTCAGTGACCATGAGGGAGGGAATATCACAGGTAGGTGATGTGTTTCGGTAAACATCAGGGAGGGAATGTCAGAGATGGTGCAAACACTATCACTGAACATGAGGAAGGGAATGTCACAGATAGTTCAGATAGTTCAGACAGTTTTGCTCAACATGAGGGAGGGAATGTTGCAGGTCATTGAGACACTGTCAGGGCGCATGAGGGATGGCATGTTGGAGTGAGCTGCTGCAATAAGGGAACACGCCCAGACCCTGTGCCCATTGACAGAATCAACTGTCACTCCCATTCCAATCCCCACACCAGCCTCTAAAGAGCCCCAAGCCGGGCCCTCCACATTGCCACCTGGGTCTTCCACGTTGCCGCCTGCCAGCAACCCCCCACCCCCCAAACAGGTGCGCACTACCCGAGATCTTAGAAAGAATAAGCTTGGTACCAACCTCAGAAACACTGCGCCCTGCCTGCGGGCAGGGATGGTGGAGTCACCAAGAATAAGTGCGGTGGGCGGTCTTAGGTGGAGGAAAGATGGGTGCAGCCTTTCTTTGCTGCTGCTGCTGTTTTTGTTATTATTATTGTTACTGTTGTAACTGTTGTTCTCAAATTAAAAGATTTTTGTAAGTTATGTAAATTTACAATTTTAAAAGTTAGTAAGTGATCTTAAAGTTTTTAAGTGATCTTAGAGTTTGCAAGTGATCTTAAAGTTTGTAAGTGATTTCAACTGAAAACTTTAAAGTTTGATACAAGAATCATTTTATTAAAGTTAAGTACAAAGAACTGTTTATTAAATTTTTGAATAAAACATATTTTACATTAAATCTGAATCATTTTCATTATTTGTTCCATTATTAACACAGCAGGCAGGACAGGTTCTTTATTCTCTCTCCCCAAGGTCTGTATGAATGAACCTCTCTCCCCCCCAACTCATTGCAGTCTTGTGACTTCTCCCCTTTCCCCGCCTCCCCCTTGCCCAAACGCATTGCTGTCTTGTGCCCAGTGCAGCAGCCTTCCGATCGCCACCTCCCTCCCCGGGCTCAGTGCAGAAGCCTTCCGATTGGCACCTCTCTCTCCCCTCACGCCCCCACCCCCACCTCCGGCTTGTTTTCCAGCCGAACCCCGAGCCCCTGTGTCCAGGCACGGGACCGATTCTGACGGCCGACGCTATGAGCCCCCCTCTGGCCCTGCTTGAAGACTTTGGTGGTGGCGTGTGAGTAAAAAAAAAATGAAAACTTCAGAAATCCAAGAAACGTCCATGTACTCCGTTGAGAGGTAAAACAACTTAAACTTTATTTATGGATATTTCAAGTGTTAGAGACTCCCGCCAAAAGCTTTGATGAAAAACAATGGCATCTTTCAGCACTGATTTCTCAATGTATGCTGCTTTCTGTTAACTCATCAGAAGGTTTTTCGGGAGTGGCCAGATATGCCGACCTAGGATAAAAACATTTTGGGCAAACTGCGCTAAATGCTGAAAACTGGCACAGACATGAGGGAACGCTATGACGTCAAAAAAACCTAACCTCAAAAAATCGTAACTAAAGCAATTACGCTGGCGCATATTCCAGGAGGAAACTTTAAATTAAATAATTACACTAGAAAAAATGGCGCAAATGACCAGCGAAAATTGAGCCCAGTATCATATGTTTCAATAAGATCACCTCTGATTCTTCTAAACTCCAATGAGTATAGGTCCAACTTACTTAACCTTTCTTCATAAGTCAACCCCATTATCTCAGGAATCAATCTAGTGAACCTGTTCTGAACTGCCTCCAATGCAAGTATATCACTCCTTAAATAAGGAGACCAAAACTGTACACAATAGTGAGGTGTGGCCTCACCAATACCCTGTACAGTTGCAGCTGGACTTCTCTGCTCTTGTACTCCATCCCCTTTGCAATAAATGCCAACATTCCATTTATCTTCCTGATTACTTGCTGTACCTGCATACTAACTTTTGTATTTCATGCACCAGAGCCCCCAGGTCCCGCTGTACTGCAGCATTTTGAAATATATTAGCATGGATAGAAGATTGGCTAACTAGTGGGGTGCCACAGGGATCGGTGCTGGGTCCTCAACTATTTACAATCTATATTAATGACTTGGATGAAGGAACCGAGTGTAATGTAATCAAGTTTACAAAGATGGGTGGGAAAGCAAATTGTGAGGAGGACACAAAGGAGCCAACCTTGGTGAACTCACCCCCCGCTGCAGCCGACTGCCGCCACGCTTTCTGGGCGGTGTCCCCTCCGAGAAACTTTGGTGGAGGGAAGACCGCTGGGAACCGCCCGCTGACATCTGCTGGCGCGCAACTCACGTAAGAGTCTTCCCGCCCACTGAGCTGCCAGTTTGGTCCGGGCGGGAATCCGTTGCAGCAGGAGGAAGGACCGCCATGTGGAGGCAGGTCTAACCTCAACAGTAAATATGAAGACCTGCAAAAAAAGGTTAGTAAACTTCTTTTTTTCCTGAGCAATTCAGGTGGATGGGGTCCCCTGAAGGTTTTCCAGTGTTATTTTTTTCATTTTTTACTTTTTATTTTTTACCCTGGGCCATACTCAATCCTCGGTGGTACTTTGCTGAGGATTGCATTTGGCGCTGAGATTGGGAGGCCCTGGCCGCAGCCACCCAGATTCATGGCGTAAGTTTTCTTTTGCCACCGGGTGGTCTTCCCAGGACTTTTCCACGAAACTCCCACCCAGGTATCTCAGCGGTCCTTTGGGCGGTACTTGGGCAGAACTTAGCTTCCACCAGGTTCGGGGCCTAAGAGATATAGACAGGTTAAATGAATGGGCAAACATTTGGCAGATGGAATAAAATGTGGGAAAGGTTATCCACTTTGGCAGGGAAAACGAAAAAGCAAATTATTATTGAAATGGCGAAAGATTACAAAATGTTGCAGTACAAAGGGACCTGGGGGTCCTTGTGCATGAAGCACAAAAAGTTAGTATGCAGGTACAGCAAGTAATCAGGAAGGCTAAATAAGAACACAAATATTGATTATAGTTTTGGGTTATAGTGGTATCTGATAGAACTGTGTTTTTAGAGCTGAGAAGATTGTGCTGCAATGCCTGAAACCAAAGACAGAAGCCATATTTTGCACTCATCATTTCTAAAACACACCAGGTAATGAACAGCAAACCCTGTCCAGTATTGTATTTATCTTAAAATCTTAGTGTTCTTTAAAAGTGATAATGACAATCAGATCAAAAATTATTTTAAGTTTAAAATATCAAACAGATTTTCCAAAAGATAAGTACATCAAGTACAGTTCTTTAATGTAACACCACTTTTTAAGAAAGGAGGGATAGAGAAAATGGGTAATTATAGACCGGTTAGCCTGACATCAGTAGTGGGGAAAATGTTGGAATCAATTGTTAAAGATGAAACAGCAGAGCATTTGGAAAGCAGTGACAGGTCGGTCCAAGTCAGCATGGATTAATGAAAGGGAAATCCTGCTTGACAAATCTTCCAGAATTTTTTGAGGATGTAGCTGGTAGAGTAGACAAGGGAGAACCAGTGGACGTGGTGTATTTGAACTTTCAAAAGACTTTTGACAAGGTCCCACACAAGAGATTGGTGTGCAAAATTAAAGCATATGGTTTTGGGGATAATGTACTAACGTGGATAGAGAACTGGTTGGCAGACAGGAAGCAGAGAGTCGGGATAAATGGGTCCTTTTCAGAATGGCAGGCAGTGACTAATGTGGTGCCACAGGGCTCAGTATTGGGACCCCAGCTATTTACAATATACATTAATGATTTAGATGAAGGAATTGAGTGTAATATCTCCAAGTTTGCAGATGACACTAAGCTGGGTGGCAGTGTGAGCTGTGAGGAGGACGCTAAGAGGCTGCAGGATGACTTGGACAGGTTAGGTGAGTGGGCAAATACATGGTAGATGCAGTATAATGTGGATAAATGTGAGGTTATCCACTTTGGTGGCAAAAACACGAAGGCAGAATATTATCTGAATGGCGGCAGATTAGGAAAAGGGGAAGTGCAACGAGACCTGGGTGTCATGGTACATCAATCATTGAAAGTTGGCATGTAGGCACAGCAGGTAGTGAAGAAGGCAAATGGTATGTTGGCCTTCATAGCTATGGAAATTTGAGTATAGGAGCAGGGAGGTCTTACTGCAGGTGTACAGGGCCTTAGTGAGGCCTCACCTGGAATATTGTGTTCAGTTTTGGTCTCCTAATCTGAGGAAGGATGTTCTTGCTATTGAGGGAGTGCAGTGAAGGTTCACCAGACTGATTCCCAGGATGGCAGGACTGACATATGAGGAGAGACTGGATCGACTGGGCCTGTATTCACTGGAGTTTAGAAGGATGAGAGGGGATCTCATAGAAACATAAAATTCTGACAGGACTGGACAGGTTAGATGCAGGAAGAATGTTCCTGATGCTGGGGAAGTCCAGAACCAGCAAACGTAGTCTAAGGATAAGGGGTAAGCCATTTAGTACTGAGATGAGGAGAAACTTCTTCACTCAGAGAGTTGCTAACCTGTGGAATTCCCTACCGCAGAGAGTTGTTGATGCCAGTTCATTGGATATATTCAAGAGGGAATTAGATATGGCCCTTACGGCTAAGGGGATCAAGGGGTATGGAGAGAAAGCAGGAAAGGGGTACTGAGGTGAATGATCAGCCATGATCTTATTGAATGGTGGTACAGGCTCGAAGTGCCGATTGGCCTACTCCTGCACCTATTTTCTATGTTTCTATGTTTCTATGTAATTGTATGTACACAATAGATACACTTCTACCTAACTCTTCAAGTGGACAAAATAATAAATGGAAAGGTGCAACTCTAATGGGTGATTGGGGGCTTCACTCCCGACTTCACTCCCTCTGACGCCACTGAAGTTTCAAGGATTGGTGGGGGGGGAATCCCTAATTAGCATAATACTGACAGGCATCTTGACTATCTGACTGTTCGGCAGAGTGGGGAAAGGAGCAGGCAGGTGGGAAGGTCAACACCAGGACCTAGACTTGGACCTCCGGGAAGATCCCATATATACAGCTGCTGTGCCGGTGCGTCTCATTCCTCAGGCTTACTGGCTGCCCGGTGTCACCCAGGCCAGGTCCAGGGAAATTACTTCCCCTCAGCCATGCTTTTTCTGACGCAAGAGATAAATTGAGGTTCCACATAAAATAGTCCCCAACCACTGGAACCTTGGAGCAAAGGCATATTTAGGTCCTGACCAACTCCTCATGCTTTTTATTGCATTCCTGCTAGACTTACATCGGGAATATACTGAACTGACCCATGGACTTTCAAGGCCACAGGATTTATCCTTTATTTCAGGAATATCAAACTGACTGATTGGTTACTTCTCAGAGATTTCAAAGTACCTCCTCTTATAGAATTTTCCAACTAGCCTAGAAAAGAATCACCATGATTTCATAGATTTTGAACATCAGTCCATTCAAATTCAAAAAGGAACTGTCAGTCAAATACAAACAAAACAGGTGACAGAGCACCGTTTAAGTTTGAAGTATTTCTCACTCCAGTCTGTAACTGATGAAACTTGCCACATTTTTATCAACACAAGCTTTGCACAGGAATCTGAACTGCAGTCATTTTTGCCCTGCAGCTTATGTACAGATACTAAAGGGGCAGCCGCTAACTGAAAAGCTAAAAACGATGGAGGTCCAAAGAGACTTGGGGGGTCCATATACATAGATCATTAAAATTGCAGAAAATAATCAAAAAGGTCAATGGAATGCTAGCCTTTATAACTAGAGGACTAGAATACAAGGGGGTAGAAGTTAGTCTACAGCTACACAAAGCCCTGGTTAGACCAACTTAGAATACTGTGAGCAGTTCTGGACATCACACCTTTGGAAGGATATACTGGCCTTGGAGGGGGTGCAGCCTAGGTTTACCAGAATGATACTCGGACTACAAGGGTTAAGTTACAAGGTGAGATTACACAAATTAGGGGTGTATTCCCTAGAATTTAAAAGGTTAAGGGGTAATCTGGTCGAAGTTTTTAGGATATTAAGAGGAACAGATAGGTAGATACAGAGAAACTACTATTTCTACTGGTTTGCGAGTCGAGTACTAGTGGGCATAGTCTAAAAATTAGAACTAGACCTTTCAGGAGTGAAATTAGGAAACATTTCTACACACAAAGGGTGGTAGACGTTTTGAACTCTCTTCTACAAATGGCAATTGATCAATTGTTAAATTTAAATCTGAGATTGTTAGCTTTTTGTTAACCAAAGGGATTGAGGGATATGGGTCGAAGGCAAGTATGTGGAGTTAGGTCACAAATCAGCCATGATCCCATTGAATGGTGGAACAGGCTCGAGTGGCTCAATGGTCTACTCCTGTTGCTATGTGTCTATATTCCTAAAACTAGACAAAGGCCATGAATTTCCTTGTGGTTTCACCAGTTCCACCACTGTAATTTTGGCACCGCCAAAGTCATGGTAGCAGAGTAGGTGAAGCCGCAAAGATGTTCCCAGCGTAAAATGCTGTGGGGTATTTATTTGCCTTTGCCAGCTGGGCTTTAAGTAATGCCTGGGCAGAGTGCAGGGAGGAAAATTGGAACAGGAGGAGGTCATATTTCTTCCGTTAATTGAAATAGAAGAAAAATCATGCAGGCTCCATTTCAGCCATGAGGTCCTCCTTGCCTAATTTTCCTTTCTGTGCCCCACCGAGACAATTCTCAAAGCCCAAGCAAAGAAATGAAAATCGAAAATCTACACCATCACTTTTGTCACAGGTTCTTTCCATGGTCATACCTGCATAGTAAGATAACTCAAGGTGGCTGGTGAAACATTGGGGCTAAAATTCGGCCTGACAGGGTCCGCACGGAATACGGACCCTCTGTACGGAATACGTACGGACCTGGTGAGGCCCCGCAAAAGCCAGTTTTCAGCGTGCAAGGCGTATGCGCCGAAAACTGGCTTTTCCAATCTATTATGTTTTGGCTTGACTGATCGAACCCACCCCCACAGCCAGGACATTCGCGCGCGAGAGATTGCGGTATTTGCCCATCTCTTGCCCGGCAAATGTCCTTTAAACATGCACAAAGCCTACTTTTACCAGCATAAGAGTTTTAAAACATAGAAAAATAAAATTTAAATACACATTTTTTTGTTAAAAACCCTGTCCATTAAGGTAAGTTTATTTTAAACCCTCTTAAAACACTTAAAAAAATCCAAAAAACATATATTTTTCTAAAACATTAAATTAACTTTAATTTCAATTAATTTTAATTATGTGAGGTGTTTTTAAAAATGTTTTTATGTTGTGTTTAATGTGTTTTTTTTCTCATTGATAGCAATAAGAACTCGGAGATACGGAGTTCCCATTGTTACCAATGAGAATACTGTACCGTGATTGGTTGTACACTCATACGTGACTCCACCTTCTGCGTGCGAACCTCGAGGACGGGGGTGCTCTCGAAGCGCAGGATGAGAAGCCCCCCACTGCAATTACAGGCGTCACTGGGACCACCAGGTACTTTCGTTAAAAATTCTCAGGTCGGAGATGTTCGTCCGAAGGAAGCCTCCGACCCGAAATACAGGCCCATTAAAATAAGTTAAGAAAGTTTCACTCGTGCTGCTTAGATTGAAATCTGAACTTTGTAATATCCACGGCAAATAGTCTCAGCTCACTGACATTGTTTACTGTGGGTATGGTAGCATAGTGGTTATGTTACTGGACTAGTAATCCAGAGGCCTGGACTAATAATTCGGAGATAAAAACAGAAAATGCTGGAAATACTCAGCAGGTCAGGCAGCATCGCGGCAAGAGAAACAGAGTTAACATTTTAGGTCGATGACCTTTCGTCAGAACTGGAAAAGGTTAGAGATAAAGCATGTTTTAAACAAGTGCAGGGGCAAGGAAAGGGGGAGCGGAGGAAAGAACAAAAGAGAAAGTCTATGGGCTAGATTTTACACTGTTTTTGCATGCATAATGCCCACTTAGTGTCCATTTTACCGCTGAAATGAGGTATAATGCCCAGATATCGCTCAGTTAGCCACAAAATGGAAACTGATGCCCATTTTTCGAACACTTATCGCTGAGCGTTACTTTCCCCAAGTACATAACGCCGGAGAAAAATAATACTGCCTGCCCACTTTTCTTGGGCGGAGTCATCAGAATGGGTGAAACCAACGCCCTTAGTATTGCCCAGTGTTACTTTCTGCACATAATTAACGCCGAGATTCAATAATACCGACCGTCCACTTTACTTTGTCGTAAAGATCTCATTTGCCAAAACTAACGCTCAGGAGATCGCCCAGTGTCACTTTCACCACCTCGCACATATCTCGCCCACAATATCGCTCGCCCAAAAAAACGGGAAAAAGTGGAACTAACCGGAACTACTCATAGCGGTATGTTCTAAATCACATTTAAAAGGCTGCTCTGCTTCAACCTCGGGGGAGTTCGGATGTACTCTGGGGGTCTTTGGAGGTGATGTGAACATCTGAACAAACATCTTTATCATACTGTGGACAATTGGAATTTAATAGGTGTCTTCGTCGGGACATTCATTCTTTGTGACCAATCGGTGGAAAACAGAGAGCCATTGCAATGGGGCCTGTCCTTTCTGTTAAATTCTGAATAACTTCATGAGACTGTTGTAAGCTCAAACCATTGTGACTTTGGTCTCTTTAATATAACTCCAAAGTGAGGCAGCAGCATGGTGGGCTGTCTTTTATACCTGTTTGCTCCAGGGTACACAGGTGACCCATAGGTCTCCCACAGGTGTGCCCCCTAGTGGCAAGTCTGACACATAGGTTAGGTTCACATACATAACATCACTTTCCTCCAAAGTCTTAAGTACAAGTTGTTTACAGGTTGAGGCGATCCGGGGTTCTGCGTTCCCGGGTCGATCACCTCAGTTGAAGTCCTGGCATAGGTGAGTTGGTCGCATCATTGCTGCACGGCAGCGTGGCTGGTCTGATCGGACTGTCGGGCATGGTGGGTTCATCCTCGTGGTTGACAGCGAGGTCAATTGCTGGTTGGGTGTGATGTTGGTGGATCATAGATCGTAGGGTCTTCTTCAAACTGTTCTTGGTCTTGGTTGTCCGTGAATCGCAGTTTCGTCTGATCCAGGTGCTTGCTGCACGTTTGCCCATTCAACACTCTATTCCCCTCCTTGGCTAAGACAGTGCCAGCGATCCACTTGGGACCGTGACCGTAATTTAGAACAAACACCGGATGTCACGCGAGGCCGCCGTGCGATCATGGTACACATTATGCCTGTGCCGCCGGGCTTCTACGTGAACATTGAGATCCGGGTGGACTAAAGAGAGCCTGGTTTTGAGTGCTCTCTTCATTAAGAATTCTGCAGGAGGAACCCCGGTGAGCGAGTGGGAGCGCATCCAGTAGCTGAGCAGGACCCTGGATAACCGGGTCTGCAAGGAACCATCTGTTATGCATTTCAAGCTTTGCTTGATGGATTGGACTGCCCGTTCCGCTTGGCCATTGGATGCGGACTTAAATGGCGCAGACCTGACATGCTTAATACCATTACGGGACATGAACTTGTTGAATTCCGAGCTGATGAAGCATGGACCATTGTCACTGACAAGGACGTCGGGCAAACCATTGGTGGCGAACATGGCCCTAAGGCTTTCAATGGTGGCAATGAACGTACATGATGACATTATTATACATTCAATCCATTTAGAGTAAGCGTCCACTGCTACTAGAAACATCTTCCCTAGAAAGGGGCCAGCGAAATCCACGTGGACTCAAGATCATGGCTTGGAGGACCATGACCACAGGCTCAGGGGGGCCTCCCTGGGTGCGTTGCTCAACTGTGAGCATGTGTTGCATTGGTGTACGCATGACTCCAATTTGGAGTCAATGTCGGGCCACCAGACGTGCGACCTGGCAATAGCCTTCATCATGACTATGCCTGGGTGGGTACTGTGTAGGTCGCATATAAACGTTTCCCTGCCTCTTTTGGGCAAGATCACATGATTCCCCCATAGGAGACAATCTGATTGGATGGACAATTCATCCTTGCGTCGGTGAAATGGCTTGATTTCATCTTGCATTTCCCCGGGAACCTCTGACCAGCTCCCATTGAGGATGCAGCTTTTTACTAGTGATAGCATGGGGTCTTGGCTGGTCCAAGTCTTGATCTGGCGAGCCGTGATGGGTGACCCCTCACTCCCGAAAGCATCCATTACCAGAAGCAAGTCTGTGGGTTGCGCCATTTCCACCCCGCTGGTGGGCAATGGCAGCCGACTGAGGGCATCAGCGTAGTTCTCAGTGCCTGGTCTGTGGCGGATTACATAGTCATAAGCAGACAACATTAGTGCCCATCTCTGTATATAGGATGAAGCATTGGTGTTGATAACTTTGCTTTCTGAGAGCAGTGAGGTAAGCGGTTTGTGGACAGTTTCGAGCTCGAACCGGAGGCCAAATAGATATTGGTGCATTTTCTTAATCCCGTATACACAAGCCAACACTTCTTTCTCAGCCATACTGTAGGCTCTTTCGGCCTTGGATAAACTCCTGGATGCATATGCAATCGGTTTCTGTTTCCCTGACACATTTGCTTGCTGTAACACACAACCAACCCCGTAAGTCGATGCATCACATGCTAATACCAAACGTTTACATGGGTCATATAACTTGTAAGAGCATACCAGATTTCTGGCCTTATTAAAGGCTGTCTCTTGAGATTTACCCCAAACCCAGTCATCACCCTTGCGTAGCAATAAATGCAAGGGCTCGTGCAGTGTGATCAACCTCGGTAGAAAGTTACCAAAATAGTTGAGGAGTCCCAGGAACGAATGCATCTCCATCACATTCTGTAGTCTGGGTGCATTTTTGATGGCCTCCGTCTTGGAGTCCGTGGGTCTGATGCCGTCTGCTGCAATCTTCCTCCCCAGAAATTCGACCTCTGGTGCCAGGAAAACACACTTGGAGTGTTTCAGCCCGAGTCCCACTCTGTCCAGTGGCTTTAGAACCTCTTCCAGGTTATGCAAGTGTTCGGTGGTGTTGCGACCAGTGATCAATATGTCGTCTTGGAACAACACGGTGCATGGAACCAATTTCAGCAGACTCTCCATGTTCCTCTGGAAGATGGCCGCAGCCAAGCGAATCCCAAAGGGGCATCTGTAGTACACGAACAGTCCTTTGTGCGTGTTGATGCATGTCAACTTCTTTGACGGTTCAGCCAGCTCTTGTGTCATGTAAGCAGAGGTTAGGTCTAGCTTGGTGAATTGCTTTCCCCCTGCTAGCATTGCGAATAAGTCCTTCGCTTTGGGTAGTGGGTACTGGTCCTGTAATGAGACTCGGTTGATCGTCACCTTGTAGTCCCCGCAGATTCTGACTGTCCCGTCGCTTGCACATTTGCTGGAGGTGCCCTATTGTTCCACAGCCCTTGCACACATAGGACTTGAATCGACATTGATGGGTTCTATGACTGCCACCACAGTGCCAACATGGTGTTAATGGATTCGCATTAGCACTCCCCAGCGGCCTCTGAGTCACCCTAGACCTGGTCTTTGCGGTCGTGTGGGCCCTACCATGTATAGTTCTGCCTGCTGAAGGCATTATTTTATGCACAGTACTTGCTGGTGAGCTTCGATTCTGTGAAGATATCTGTTTTGTGTTGTCGCTCGTGGATATGAAGGCCTGGGCTATCGTGATGGCCTTGCTCAGATCTAAGGATTCAGCAGACAGTAGTTTGCGGAGGATGGCCTTGTGGCCAATTCCGAGCACGAAAAAGTCCCACAACATTTCCCCCAAAGACCCGGCAAATTCGCACTGTCCCGCAAGGCGACTTAGGTCAGCAACAAAACTCGCCCCGTTCTGGCCCTCGGAGAGATGGTGCATGTGAAAGCAATACCTGGTCATTAAGATGTTCTCCTTTGGCTGGAGGTGTTCCCGAGCCAGCTCACACAGCTCTGTAAGTCTTGTCCATTGGTTTGTCTGGGACCAGTAGGTTTTTAGGAGGTCATATACCAAACACCCACATGCAGTGAGGAGAATCGCCCTGCACTTGATCTCCGTCTCAGCCGTGTCCAGCTCGTTTGCCACGAAGTACTGGTCGAGACGCTCAACGAAGGCTTCCCAATCATCACCCTCAACAAATCTCTCAAGAATACCAATGGCAGCTATTTCCACGTGAAAGTTCGTGATCTGTAACTCGTTGCCAGTTGTTAAGTTCTGAATAACTCCACGAGACTGTGTTGTAAGCTCAAACCATTGTGACCTTGGTCTCTTTAATATAACTCCAAAGTGAGGCAGCAGCATGGTGGGCTGCCTTTTATACCTGCTTGCTCCAGGGTACACAGGGGTGACCCACAGGTCTCCCACAGGTGTGCCCCCTAGTGGCAAGTCTGACACATAGGTTAGATTCACATACATAACACTTTCTCACCCTCTCTTGATGACCAATTACATGCTGCAGATTCGAGATGGCAGAAGGTACGCTCAACAACATCATGTGCCCAATGTAAGGCATGCCAGACTGATGAGGAGGACCTGACGTTACACCCACTGCAAGTACAGAGCGAAGCAGTCTTACCTCAACTTGCCCGACACCACCTGCCTTCAGAGACTGCGCTTTCACAAAGAGGTTATCACTGAGGTATATCAGCTGATAAGGGCAGATCTGCAGCCTGCCAGCTCCATCAGTACTGCACTGACCGTCGAGGTCAAAGTCACCGCGGCACTGTCGTTCTACGCCTCGGGTTCTTTTCAGGCCTCAGCTGGTGATATTTGCGGTCTGTCTCAGCATGCCACACATTGCTGCATTAGGCAGGTAACTGAAGCCCTCTACGCACGCAGGATGGACTTTATCAGCTTCCCTATGACCAGGGAGGCTCAGACTGAGAGGGCTTTAGGATTCTACTGAATTTCTAACTTCCCCAAGGTGCAGGGAGCAATGGAGTGCACGCACATCGCGATGTTGCACCTTTTCAGGATGCAGAAGTTTTCAGGAACCGCAAGGGATTCCACTCCCTGAATGTGCAACTCGTTGTCGACCACCAGCAAGTTATTATGGCAGTGAATGCTCAATTTCCAGGCAGCATCCATGATGCTCACATTCTGCGTGAGAGCACTGTCTCTGACTTGTTTAACAATCAGCTACAAGGTCAATGCTGGATGCTTGGTGACAAAGGATATGGCCTCGCCACCTGGCTGGTGACCCCTGCTGGTGAAGCCGAGAAGTGATACAAAGAGAGCCATAGAGCCACTCGCAATATCGTGGAGAAAACCATTGGAGTGCTTTCAGATGCCTGGACCACTCAGGAAGTGAGCTCCAATACCACCCTGAGCAGGTAGCTCAATTCGCGGTGGTGTGCTCCATGCTGCACAACTTGGCTGTCAGGAGGTGACAAGAATTGCCAGAAGGGTGCGATGGTCACCTCAGGAAAGAGAGGAAGAGGAGGATGAGGAGGTGGACGCTAAACTCGGGCCACACAATAAGGCTGATACTGAAGCCATGCTTCAAGATGTTGTTCCTGGCTCTCATGTGTGGTTGGCAATGGGGTGCGGCACCTTGGGCTGCAGTGCCACGCTTCATGGCCACTGGGAGCCCTTGCCACCAGTGTTCCTGGCTACCAGCTCCAGGGCCTCCTCCATCCCTTCCATATTATATATTATTTGTTGGACAAAAACTCGGTGCCAACTATGTTCTGGGTGCTTAGTAGGCTTTTTGCTGCTGGCAAATCTCCCTCGTGCCTCCCACAACAGCCATACAAGCACACACCACACCCACACACGCTTTCAGTCCCTCTCTGCTCTTTCCGTCTCTGTCTCCTCTTCTGTGCATGTAATGATGACCCTTGACCTCCTGAATCGTGGGAATCGAGCGTTGCCATGCCGTTGCTAAGGACGGCGACCCTTTTCAGGCAGAAGGTCAGAAAGATTTAATTCTATCACCCATTTCATATCGCTCGCGATAATGCCCAATTTCAAAAATGGAGACTAGGGACTTTGAGAATGGGCGACAAGCCGGCGATCTGAAAACCCATTTTTACCGCCCATGCTGGAAATACCGCCCATTTTTTGGGTGATCTGCACAAAAGTGTAAAATCTAGCCCAATAATAGGGTGGAAGGCAGTAGAGATTAAATGACAAAAGATATCTGAAAAACAGCTGCCATCTGAAAAAAATAGGGTCACTTCACTCCCACTCTGATCTCTCAGTCTCCGGACCCCTCCACTGTTCCAACGAGGCTCAACATAAAGTCGAGGAACAACACCGCATCTTACGATTAGGCACTTTACAGCCTTCAGCAACATTGTTTTTTTTTCTCTCCGATCCAGACCTCGATCATAATGGGGGCGGTGACTGCACCTGAGGGGCAGACATACAGTGATGACAGCAACTGAGGGGCGGAAGGTGGGTGCGGAGCAGAGTCACTGCCGTGTCATAACGGCTCACGTCACCACGGCTCTCCCCTTCGCAATTTTAAAACTTTGGCCCACTGGGCCACCAGGGAGGGGGTGCCAGGATGTCTGTTGGCTGCCAGGCCGAATCCTCTGGAATGGCCACTAGCAAGACATTCTGTTGTAGCAACAAGAAACTACCAGAATGGACTGCAGCAATTCAAGAAGGCAGCTCACCACCACTTTCTCAAGGGCAATTTGGGATGGGCAATAAATGCTGGCCTTGCCAGCAATGCCCACATCCCAGGAACGATAAAAAAAAAGTTACTAAGAGGTCAAAATTGGGTACCGACGTTTTGGAGGTGGTGTCACGGTCTGAATGGAGATTTTACCGCCAAGCAGTATTTGCCGGCACCAACCGCAAAATTCAGTTTTGCCGCTTGACAAGGGGATTGCAGCGTTAAATCAGGCCCTGTACGCTACTCTGGAGGCGGTAAGTGGGGCGGCAACATCTAGGCGGGAATCATCATTTGTAACTGCGCCACAGACATACTGCCGCCGCCTGGATTCAATTGAGACGGTGATTGGGCACGGCACCGCCTCGTGCGTACCTTCCCTTCCTACGTACTCACTCACAGGGTGAAGATGGCAGATGCAGCAGCAGCTCGCCAGCGCGCTCACCGCTTCTCGATGCACTGCTTGATGCCCTGGAGAGGCGTTGAGAATTACTGAGGACGGAGGCTGGCACGAGCCCACAGCCCCAGACATTTTGCTGGTCCTGGCGGGAAGTCGCTGAGTCTCTGCCCAGGACAGTGACCCAATGTTGCAAGAAGTGGAACGACATGTCTCGGTTGCTGAGGGTGAGTATATTTTACATTAACCTAAGCCTGCCATGCTCTGAGCTCAATATGCAGTTTCTCCTCAATGTGAATGTGTCGGACCCCATGCCCTACATGGGTGAGGCCAGATGCAACGCTCGCATTTGTAGCCTCACTCACTCCAAGGGTCTGCATGCGAAAGTAACCATAAACCGAGTATAGTTACAGGACCAGTACCCGCTACCCAAGGCGGAGGATTTGTTTGCGATCCTGTCGGGTGGAAAGCTGTTTTTGAAATTGGACCTCACCTCGGCGTACATGACCCAGGAGCTGTCAGAATCGTCCAAGAAGCTGACATAGAAACATAGAAACATAGAAAATAGGTGCAGGAGTAGGCCATTCGGCCCTTCTAGCCTGCACCGCCATTCAATGAGTTCATGGCTGAACATTCAACTTCAGTACCCCATTCCTGCTTTCTCGCCATACCCCTTGATCCCCCTAGCAGTAAGGACCTCATCTAACTCCTTTTTGAATATATTTAGTGAATTGGCCTCAACAACTTTCTGTGGTAGAGAATTCCACAGGTTCACCACTCTCTGCGTGAAGAAGTTCCTCCGCATCTCGGTCCTAAATGGCTTACCCCTTATCCTTAGACTGTGACCCCTCGTTCTGGACTTCCCCAACATTGGGAACATTCTTCCTGCATCTAACCTGTCTAACCCCGTCAGAATTTTATATGTTTCTATGAGGTCCCCTCTCATTCTTCTGAACTCCAGTGAATACAAGCCCAGTTGATCCAGTCTTTCTTGATAGGTCAGTCCCGCCATCCCGGGAATCAGTCTGGTGAACCTTCGCTGCACTCCCTCAATAGCAAGAATGTCCTTCCTCAGGTTAGGAGACCAAAACTGTACACAATACTCCAGGTGTGGCCTCACCAATGCCCTGTACAACTGTAGCAACACCTCCCTGCCCCTGTACTCAAATCCCCTTGCTATGACGGCCAACATGCCATTTGCTTTCTTAACCGCCTGCTGCACCTGCATGCCAACCTTCAATGACTGATGTACCATGACACCCAGGTCTCTTTGCACCTCCCCTTTTCCTAATCTGTCACCATTCAGATAATAGTCTGTCTCTCTGTTTTTACCACCAAAGTGGATAACCTCACATTTATCCACATTATACTTCATCTGCCATGCATTTGCCCACTCACCTAACCTATCCAAGTCGCTCTGCAGCCTCACAGCATCCTCCTCGCAGCTCACACTGCCACCCAACTTAGTGTCATCCGCAAATTTGGAGATACTACATTTAATCCCCTCATCTAAATCATTAATGTACAGTGTAAACAGCTGGGGCCCCAGCACAGAACCTTGCGGTACCCCACTAGTCACTGCCTGCCATTCTGAAAAGTACCCATTTACTCCTACTCTTTGCTTCCTGTCTGACAACCAGTTCTCAATCCATGTCAGTACACTACCCCCAATCCCATGTGCTCTAACTTTGCACATCAATCTCTTGTGTGGGACCTTGTCGAACGCCTTCTGAAAGTCCAAATATACCACATCAACTGGTTCTCCCTTATCCACTCTACTGGAAACATCCTCAAAAAATTCCAGAAGATTTGTCAAGCATGATTTCCCTTTCACAAATCCATGCTGACTTGGACCTATCATGTCACCTCTTTCCAAATGCACTGCTATGACATCCTTAATAATTGATTCCATCATTTTACCCACTACCGATGTCAGGCTGACCGGTCTATAATTCCCTGTTTTCTCTCTCCCTCCTTTTTTAAAAAGTGGGGTTACATTGGCTACCCTCCACTCCATAGGAACTGATCCAGAGTCAATGGAATGTTGGAAAATGACTGTCAACGCATCCACTATTTCCAAGGCCACCTCCTTAAGTACTCTGGGATGCAGTCCATCAGGCCCTGGGGATTTATCGGCCTTCAATCCCATCAATTTCCCCAACACAATTTCCCGGCTAATAAGGATTTCCCTCAGTTCCTCCTCCTTACTAGACCCCCCGACCCCTTTTATAACCGGAAGGTTGTTCGTGTCCTCCTTCGTGAATACCGAACCAAAGTACTTGTTCAATTGGTCCGCCATTTCTTTGTTCCCCGTTATGACTTCCCCTGATTCTGACTGCAGGGGACCTACATTTGTCTTTACTAACCTTTTTCTCTTTACATATCTATAGAAACTTTTGCAATCCGTCTTAATGTTCCCTGCAAGCTTCTTCTCATACTCCATTTTCCCTGCCCTAATCAAACCCTTTGTCCTCCTCTGCTGAGTTCTAAATTTCTCCCAGTCCTCAGGTTCGCTGCTATTTCTGGCCAATTTGTATGCCACTTCCTTGGCTTTAATACTATCCCTGATTTCCCTTGATAGCCACGGTTGAGCCACCTTCCCTTTTTTATTTCTATGCCAGACAGGAATGTACAATTGTTGTAGTTCATCCATGCGGTCTCTAAATGTCTGCCATTGCCCATCCACAGTCAACCCCTTAAGTATCATTCGCCAATCCATCTCAGCCAATTCACACCTCATACCTTCAAAGTTAGCCTTCTTTAAGTTCTGGACCATGGTCTCTGAATTAACTGTTTCATTCTCCATCCTAATGCAGAATTCCACCATATTATGGTCACTCTTCCCCAAGGGGCCTCGCACAACGAGATTGCTAATTAATCCTTTCTCATTACATAACACCCAGTCTAAGATGGCCTCCCCCCTAGTTGGTTCCTCGACATATTGGTCTAAAAAACCATCCCTTATGCACTCCAGAAAATCCTCCTCCACCGTATTGCTTCCAGTTTGGTTAGCCCAATCTATGTGCATATTAAAGTCACCCATTATAACTGCTGCACCTTT
Organism: Pristiophorus japonicus; assembly: GCF_044704955.1. Classification (NCBI taxonomy): domain Eukaryota; kingdom Metazoa; phylum Chordata; class Chondrichthyes; family Pristiophoridae; genus Pristiophorus; species Pristiophorus japonicus. The sequence continues at coordinate 204,783,387 of NC_091980.1, forward strand.
ATTGCACGCACCCCTAATTTCCTGTTTGATGCCCTCCCCAACATCACTACTACTGTTTGGAGGTCTGTACACAACTCCCACTAACGTTTTTTGCCCTTTGGTGTTCTGCAGCTCTACCCATATAGATTCCACATCATCCAAGCTAATGTCCTTCCTAACTATTGCCTTAATCTCCTCCTTAACCAGCAATGCTACCCCACCTCCTTTTCCTTTTATTCTATCCTTCCTGAATGTTGAATACCCCTGGATGTTGAGTTCCCAGCCCTGCTCATCCTGGAGCCACGTCTCCGTAATCCCAATCACATCATATTTGTTAACATCTATTTGCACAGTTAATTCATCCACCTTATTGCGGATACTCCTTGCATTAAGACACAAAGCCTTTAGGCTTGTTTTTTTAACACCCTCTGTCCTTTTAGAATTTTGCTGTACAATGGCCCTTTTTGTTCTTTGCCTTGGGTTTCTCTGCCCTCCACTTTTCCTCATCTCCTTTCTGTCTTTTGTTTTTGCCTCCTTTTTGTTTCCCTCTATCTCCCTGCATTGGTTCCCATCCCCCTGCCATATTAGTTTAACTCCTCCCCAACAGCACTAGCAAACACTCCCCCGAGGACATTGGTTCCGATTCTGCCCAGGTGCAGACCGTCCGGATTGTACTGGTCCCACCTCCCCCAGAACCGGTTCCAATGCCCCAGGAATTTGAATCCCTCCCTGCTGCACCATTGCTCAAGCCACGTATTCATCTGAGCTATCCTGCGATTCCTACTCTGACTAGCACGTGGCACTGGTAGCAATCCCGAGATTACTACTTTTGAGGTCCTACTTTTTAATTTAGCTCCTAGCTCCTTAAATTCATTTCGTAGGAACTCATCCCTTTTTTTACCTATGTCATTGGTACCAACGTGCACCACGACAACTGGCTGTTCTCCCTCCCTTTTTAGAATGTCCTCCACCCGCTCCGAGACATCCTTGACCCTTGCACCAGGGAGGCAACATACCATCCTGGAGTCTCGGTTGCGGCCGCAGAAACGCCTATCTATTCCCCTTACAATTGAATCCCCTATCACTATCGCTCACCCACTCTTTTTCCTGCCCTCCTGTGCAACAGAGCCAGCCACGGTGCCATGAACTTGGCTGCTGCTGCCCACTCCTGATGAGTCATCCCCCTCAACAGCACTCAAAGCAGTGTATCTGTTTTGCAGTGGGATGACCACAGGGGACCCCTGCACTACCTTCCTTGCACTACTCTTCCTGCTGGTCTTCCATTCCCTCGCTGGCTGTGGACCCTTCTCCTGCGGTAAGACCAACTCGCTACACGTGATACTCACGTCATTCTCAGCATCGTGGCTGCTCCAGAGTGAATCCACCTTCAGCTCCAACTCCGCAACGCGGACCGTCAGTAGCCGGAGGTGGACACACTTCCCGCACATGTAGTCGTCAGGGACACTGGTGTTGTCCCCGTGTTCCCACATGGTACAGGAGGAGCATATCACGTGACCGAGCTGTCCTGCCATGACTTAACCCTTAGATACACTTAAATTGCCGACAACAATGTTAAAAGTTACTGACTAATAAAGAAAAAGAAAAACTACTCACCAATCAGCAGCCAATCACTTACCACGTTGGCTGTGACGTCACCTTTTGATTTCTTTCTACTTCTTTTTTGCCTTTTTTGCCTTCTCTCCCAGCTGGAGCTGCACCGGTACGCCTCTCTCGACTCCCGCCTCTCTCGACGCTCCCCGGACTGTTGAGCCTTTTATAGGCCGCTGCCTCTCTCGACTCCCGCCTCTCTCGACGCTCCCCGGACTGTTGAGCCTTTTATAGGCCGCTGCCTCTCTCGACTCCCGCCTCTCTCGACGCTCCCCGGACTGCTGAGCCTTTTATAAGCCGCTGCCTCTCTCGACGCTCCTCGGACTGCTGAGCCTTTTATAAGCCGCTGCCTCTCTCGACTCCCGCCTCTCTCGACGCTCCCCGGACTGTTGAGCCTTTTATAGGCCGCTGCCTCTCTCGACTCCCGCCTCTCTCGACGCTCCCCGGACTGTTGAGCCTTTTATAGGCCGCTGCCTCTCTCGACTCCCGCCTCTCTCGACGCTCCCCGGACTGCTGAGCCTTTTATAAGCCGCTGCCTCTCTCGACGCTCCCCGGACTGCTGAGCCTTTTATAAGCCGCTGCCTCTCTCGACTCCCGCCTCTCTCGACGCTCCCCGGACTGCTGAGCCTTTTATAAGCCGCTGCCTCTCTCGACTCCCGCCTCTCTCGACGCTCCCCGGACTGCTGAGCCTTTTATAGGCCGCTGCCTCTCTCGACTCCCGCCTCTCTCGACGCTCCCCGGACTGTTGAGCCTTTTATAGGCCGCTGCCTCTCTCGACTCCCGCCTCTCTCGACGCTCCCCGGACTGCTGAGCCTTTTATAAGCCGCTGCCTCTCTCGACGCTCCCCGGACTGCTGAGCCTTTTATAGGCCGCTGCCTATAAACACACACAAGGGGCTGTTAATATACAACCGGTGCCCATTCGGGATCCGTTCAGCAGCTGCGATCTTCCAACGAAACATGGAGAGCCTGCTGAAATCTGTCCCGGGAACGGTCGTCTTCCAAGACGACATCTTGATCACCGGACATGACACCGATGAACACCTCCATAACCTGGAAGAGATGCTACGCCGTCTAAATCGAGTAGGTCTAAGATTGAAACGAACCAACTGCGTCTTCTTGGCACCAGAGGTGGAATTCCTGGAAAGGAGAATCGCAGCAGATGGTATCAGAGACTCCAAGACGGAGGCGATCCAGAAGGCCCCAAAACCACGCAACATGACGGAGCTGCGCTCATTCCTAGGACTACTGAACTACTTTGGTAACTTTCTGCCTGAGCTAAGCACTTTGCTTGAACCATTACATGTACTGCTCCATAAGGGTGATGACTAGTGTTGTGTATGAATAAAGAGTCTGACTGGATACTGTGAGCTTAGTCTTTTATTGCAGGTCTCCAGAGTACCTCTCCAGCCTGTGAGGCCTCCTTCAGTACCTGTGCTCCCAAGAGATTGTGGGAAACGTTAGAACTCCAGGGGATGAGCCCTCTGGTGACTGTACAAGGTATATACAAGTTTACATACATAACAATACTCGCCTCCCCCCCCAAAGTCAATAGTGTAACTATTTACAAGGTGAGTCGATCTGGGGCCTTTCTTTCCCTGGTTGATTGTCTCGGTGCAAATGCTGGTTTTGGCGAAACGTTTGTTGGGCCCTTGCTGGGCTGCTGTGCAGCTGTGGTGAGTCCTGCTGGGCTGCTGCGGGTGATGGGTTCTGCTTCATGGCCAACCGCGGTGTCGGTTGCCACTAGTGTGTATGTTGGGGGGTCAAAGAAGGTAGGGTCCAAAGTGGGTTGCTCCATGAATCTGAATCCGTGAATCTGAGTTTGATTTGGTCCAAGTGTTTCCGTTGAATGAGTCCATTTGAAAGTTTGACCTGAAACAACCTGCTCCCCTCTTTGGCCACGACAGTACCGGGAAGCCACTTGGGACCTTGTCCATAATTCAATACAAATACAGGATCATTGATTTCAATTTCATGTGACACATTTGCGCTATCATGATATGTACTTTGTTGAAGCCACCTGCTCTCTACCTGTTCATGTAGATCAGGGTGGACTAACGAGAGCCTTGTCTTAAGTGCCCTTTTCATGAGCAGTTCAGCGGGTGGAATCCCAGTGAGCGAGTGGCGTCTCGTGCGGTAGCTAAGCAGGACTCGGGATAGGCGAGTCTGCAGTGAGCCTTCAGTTACTCTCTTCAAGATCTACTTGATAGTTTGCACTGCTCTCTCTGCCTGACCATTGGATGCTGGTTTGAACGGGACAGATGTAACATGTTTGATCCCGTTACGGGTCATGAACTCTTTGAACTCGGCACTGGTAAAAGATGGCCCGTTGTCGCTCACAAGGGCATCAGGTAGTCCGTGCGTGGCAAACATGGCCCGCAGGCTTTCAGTGGTGGCAGCAGACGTGCTTGCCGACATTATCTCACATTCAATCCATTTGGAGTACGCATCTACAACCAGAAGGAACATTTTACCCAAAAATGGGCCTGCATAGTCGACGTGTACCCTAGACCACGGTTTGGAGGGCCAAGACCATAAACTTAGCGGTGCCTCCCTTGGTGCATTGCTTAACTGTGAGCATGTGTTACATATGTGAACGCAGGACTCTAAGTCCGCATCGATAGCGGGCCACCACACGTGGGATCTGGCTATCGCTTTCATCATTACGATACCTGGGTGGGTACTGTGGAGGTCACGGATGAAAGTGGCTCTGCCCTTCTTGCGGACCACTACCCGATTGCCCCACAGAAGGCAGACTGCCTGTATAGACATTTCATCTTTGCGCCACTGATACGGCTTTATCTCTTCCTGCATTTCCACTGGGACACTGGACCAGCTCCCGTGAAGCACACAATTTTTTACTAGGGACAGTAAGGGGTCCTGGCTCGTCCAGAGTCTAATCTGCCGGGCAGTGACGGGTGATTGCTCACTCTCAAATGCTTCCATAACCATGATTAAATCTGCGGGCTGCGCCATTTTCAACCCCGTGGTGGGCAATGGCAGCCTACTGAGAGCATCGGCACAGTTTTCTATGCTGGCCTGTGGCGGATGGCATAGTTGTATGTGGACAACGTGAGCGCCCATCTCTGGCATGCGGGCCAATGCATTCACATTTATCCCCTTGCTTTCACAAAACAGGGATATTAGTGGCTTATGGTCCGTTTCCAATTCAAATTTTAGCCCAAACAGATATTGATACATTTTCTTTACCCCATAGACACAGGCTAATGCTTCTTTTTCAACCATGCTGTTGGCTCTCTCAGCCTTAGACAGACTTCTGGATGCATAAGCAACCAGTTGCAATTTCCCAGATTCATTAGCTTGTTGCAATATACACCCGACACCATACGATGACGCATCACATGCTAGTACCAAACGCTTACATGGATCATACAACACAAGCAATTTGTTTGAGCATAACAATTTTCTAGCTTTTACAAAGGCATTTTCTTGGCTTTTGCCCCATACCCATTCATCTCCTTTATGCAGTAAGGTGTGCAGTGGTTCTAACAGTGTGCTGAGACCCGGTAAGAAGTTACCAAAGTAGTTCAGGAGCCCTAGAAACAATCGCAGCTCCATCATGTTCTGTGGCCTCGGTGCGTTCTCAATTGCCTCCGTCTTCGAATCGGTGGGCCTGATGCCATCTGCCGCGATTCTTCTCTCCAGGAACTCCATTTCAGACGCCAGGAAAACGCACTTCGAGCATTTCAACCTGAGCCCCATACGATTGAGTCGACTAAGAACATCCTCCAGGTTCTGCAGACGCTTGACTCTGTCCCGACGTGTAACCAAGATGCCTGACTGCTGAGGTTTCCAGCATTTTCTGGTAATATATTTTAGTTCCTCACATTTGCCCATAACAGTATATGGAAGTGGTGCTGGGTTTCTATTCTAACAATAACTTGCATTTATGTAGCACCTTTAACATAGTAAAACATCCCGAGGCACTCCACACGTCCTTTATCAGATAAAATTTGACGCTGAGCCACATAATGAGATATTTGGACAGGTGACCAAAAGCTTGGTCAAAGATGTAGGTTTTAAGGAGAGTCATGAAACACAAAGGATAGTATGCAGGTACAGCAAGTGATCAGGAAGGCCAATGATATCTTGGCCTTTATTGCAAAGGGGATGGATTATAAAAGTAGTCAAGTCTTGCTACAGTTATACAGGGTATTGGTGAGGCCACACCTGGAATATTGTGTGCAGTTTTGGTTTCCATATCTACGAAAGGATATACTTGCTTTGGAGGCAGTTCAGAGAAGGTTCAATAGGTTGATTCCGGGGATGAGGAGGTTGAGTAGGTTGGGCCTCTATTCATTGGAATTCAGAAGACTGAGAGGTGATCTTATCGAAACTTATAAGATTATGAGGGGGCTTGACAAGGTGGATGCAGAGAGGATGTTTCCACTGATGGGGGAAACTGGAACTAGAGGGCATAATCTTAGAATAAGGGGCCGCCCATTTAAAACAGAGATGAGGAGGAATTTCTTCCCTCAGAGGGTTGTCAATCTGTGGAATTCACTGCCTCAGAGAGCTGTGGAAGCTGGGACATTGAATACATTTAAGACAGAAATAGACAGTTTCTTAAATGATAAGGGGGAAAGGGATTATGGTGAGCAGGCGGGGAAGTAGACCTGAGTCCATGATCGGATCAGCCATGATCTTATTGAATGGCGGAGCAGGCTCGAGGGACCGTATGGCCTACTCCTGCTCCTATTTCTTATGTTCTTATGTTTTTATGTCCTGGAAGACCACCGTGCGCGGGACCAACTTCAATAAGCTTTCCATGTTTCTCTGGAATATCGCCGTGCCTGATCGAATTCCAAACGGGCATCTGTTATAAATGAAGAGACCTTTGTGCGTGTTGATGCAGGTGAGGCCCTTGGATGATTCCTCCAGCTCCTGCATCATGTAGGCTGAGGTCAAGTCCAGCTTCATGAACATCTTTCCTCCCGCCAGCGTAGCAGAAAAGGTCGTCAGCCTTTGGTAGTGGGTAGTGATCCTGTAGGGAGAAACGATTGATAGTTACTTTGTAATCACCACAGATTCTGATGGTGCCATCTCCCTTGAGGACTGCAGCAATCAGACTAGCCCACTCGTTGAATTCGATCGGCGAAATGATGCCCACTCGTTGCAGCCGGTCCAGCTCGATCTCTACGTTTTCTCTTATCATGTACGGTACTGCTCTCACTTTGTGATGGATGGGTTGCACCCCCGGAATTAGGTGGATCTGCACTTTTGCTCCTTGGAATGTCCCAATGCCTGGTTCGAACAGAAAAGGGAACTTGTTTAAGTCCTGGGCACACGAAGTATCATCAGCGGATGAGAGTGCTTGGATGTCGTCCCAGTTCCAATGTATTTTTCCCAGCCAGCTCCTGCCGAGCAGCATGGAACCATCGCCTAGTACCACCCAGAGTGGTAGCTTGTGCACCGCTCCATTGTAGGAGACCTTTACAGTAGCACTGCCGATTACGGGAATCAGTTCATTTGTGTAAGTTCTCAGTTTCGTGCGAATGGGAGTCAAGACTGGCCTTGCTGCATCACAATTTTTTGAAAGTCTTTTTGCTCATAATGGACTGGCTCGCGCCCATGTCCAGCTCCATTGACACCGGGAGTCCATTTAATTCAACCTTTAGCATTATCGGGGGACACTTTGTGGTAAAGGTGTGCACCCCATATACCTCTGCCTCCTCGTCTGAGGCTCTGGTTCATCGTGATCTGCCGTGGATCTGTCCTCCTCTGCAAACATGGTAGTTTGCAGGCATAACAGCGAATATGTTGGAGGTGTCCCATTGTTCCACAGCCCTTGCAAATGTACCCTTTGAAGTGGCATGAATGGAAACGATGATCACCCCCACCGCGCCAACAAGGTGTTAATGGCCTTGCATTAATCACCCTTGATGGTGGACTCTGAGACATCTGCGGACGTGCAGCTGCAGGCAAATGGGGCCTGCCCTGTATGTTGCGATTTGAAAACATCACTTTGTTCACAGTACTTGTAGCAGCACTCGTGTGCTGAGAGATTTGCTTAATATTGTCACTGGTGGCAATGGACGCATGGGCTATTGCTATGGCTTTACTCAAGATTGGGGTCTCTACAGTCAAAAGTTTGCGAAGTATCACTTCATGGCCAATGCCAAGGACGAAAAAGTCTCTGAGCATGTGCTCCAAATGTCCTTCAAATTCGCAATGTCCTGCAAGGCATCTTAGCTCGGCGACATAAATCGGCACTTCCTGGCCTTCAGACCTTTTTTATGTGTAGAACCGGTACCTCGCCATCAGAACGCTTTCCTTTGGGTTCAGATGCTCCCAGACCAGTGTGCACAAATCATCGTACGATTTCTCTGTGGGTTTCGCTGGAGTAAGCAAATTTTTCATGAGGCCATACGTTGGTGCCCCACAGACGGTGAGGAGAATCGCCCTTTGTTTGCCAGCATTCGCTTCTCCTTCTAGCTCGTTGGCCACGAAGTATTGGTATTCCACGAAGGTTTCCCAATCATCTCCCTCCGAGAATTTCTCCCGGATGTCCACTGTTCTCTGCATCATTGGGTTCATCATCTGTATCTCGTTGCCAGTTGTCGTGTATGAATAAAGAGTCTGACTGGATACTGTGAGCTCAAAGTAAAGTGTGACCTTAGTCTTTTGTTGCAGGTCTCCAGAGTGACTCTCTAGTCTGTGAGGCCTCCTTAAGTACCTTTTCTCCCAAGGGATTGTGGGATCCGTTGGGACTCCAGGGGATGAGCCCTCTGGTGGCTGTACAAGATATATGCAATTTTACATACATAACAACTGGGTCTGGGGTAAAAACCAAGAAACTGCCTTCGAGAAGGCCAGAAACTTATTGTGTTCAAACAAACTACTGGCGCTGCATGATCCCTGTAGGCATCTTGTTTTAGTGTGCGATGCGTCATCCTACGGGATCGGGTGTGTGCTTCAGCAAGTGTCGGGTAAGCTCCAGCCTGTAGTGTATGCGTCCCACAGCCTTTCCAAGGCTGAAAGGGGGTACAGCATGATCAAAAAGTAGGCCCTAGCTTGTGTGTACGCGATAAAAAAGATGCACCAGTACCTATTTGGCTAGCAGTTCGAACTAGAAACCGACCTCAAGCTGCTCACGTCATTATTCTCTGAGAGTAAAGGCATTAATACCAGTACCTCAGCTCGCATTCAGAGGTGGGCATTAACGCTGTCCGCTTATGACTACAGGATCCGCTCAGCCGGCTCCCGTTCACCACCACCGAGGGTGAAGCAGAGCAGCCCGCGGAACTGGTCGTAGCCATGGAAGCCTTTGAGGGCGAAGGGTCACCCATCATGGCGCGCCAGATAAGAATCTGGACCAGCCAAGACCCACTACTATCCCAGGTAAAAAACTGTATATTAAGTGGAAACTGGGCAACCACGTATGGAGAGATGCATCGTGATTTTAAGCCGTTTCACCAGCACAAGGACGAGTTATCCATCTAGGCCGACTGCATTTTGTGGGGAAATCGCGTCGTCCTGCCCAAGAAGGGCAGAGATTTATTTGTCAAGGACCTCCATAGCACACACCCCGGCATCGTAATGATGAAAGCCATTGCGAGATTGCACGTGTGGTGGCCCGACATCGACGCAGACTTAGAGTCGTGCGTACGCCAGTGCAACACATATGCGCAACTCAGCAAAGCACCCAGGGAAGCCCCCCTGAGCTTGTGGTCCTGGACCTCCAAACCCTGGTCCCGCATCCACGTAGACTACACGGGTCCCTTTCTAGGAAAAATGTTCCTGGTTGTAACTGATGCTTATTCTAAATGGATCGAATGTGTTATAATGTTGTCCAGCACACCCACCGCCACAATAGAGAGCCTTCGGACAATGATCGCCGCCCATGGCCTGACAATGGACTATGCTTCACGAGTTCCGAATTTCGCGAATTTATGTGCTGTAACGGCATAAAGCATGTCAGGTCAGCCCCATTCAAACCAGCCTCCAATGGCCAAGCTGAACGGACAGTGTCGATCATAAAGCAGGGCATGCAGCTGGTGACGGAAGGCTGTCTCGGGTGCTGCTTGCAAATCGGACGAGGCCCCACTCACTCACAGGGGTTCCGCCCGTCGAACTCCTCATGAAGAGGAACCTCAAAACAAGGTTGTCCCTCGCGCACCCGGTTTTAAGTGAGATTGTCGAAAACCGGAGTCTTAAGCAATGTACATATCATGACCGCAACTCTGTAATACTTTGTATCAACGTCGATGACCCTGTTTTCATGCTGAACCTTGGTACGGGCCCCAAGTGGCACACAGGCACTGTCGTAGCTAAAGAGGGGAGTAGGGGATTCGTGGTAAGACTCACTAATGGCCAAACCTGCAAGAAGCACATCAATCAAACCAAATTTAGGTTCACCGATGATCCAGAACTGCTGGATGACTACAGTGACATCGACTTCCAACCACAAGTAACAGAACCGGCGATTCACCAAGAGACAGAACCCGTCACACCGGACAGTTCGACCAGAGCCACAGCACCACAAGGCAGCGACACTCCGGTCAGGCTACCCACACCCAGAGTCCAACTCAGATGCTCAACCAGAGAGCGCAGACCCCCGGTCAGGCTCGACCTGTAAACTGCATCTAAGACTTCGGGGGAAATGTTGTGATGTATTTGCAGCCATGCTCTGTACCATGCATTGTACCATGTAATTACATGTAGCAGCCAACATATGGGGAAAGCCCGGGAGGCACACATTACTGCACTTCGTGCTGCCTCCCTATATAATGCAGGCTCCCCCTGCAGGTTTCACTTTTGGAGTTTACATTAAACCTAAAGGTCACAAGGTGATCAGCTCCAGCAATGGGCCACGTGTGATCATTACAGTGATAAGCATATGTATCAGTCACCACCATGATGATGTCATAATGGCTCGCATCACCATGGCTCTTCCCTTCGCGATTTTAAAACTTCGGCCCACTGGGCCACCAGAGAGAATTTCAGCCGGGCCAGCGGCCTGGCATACAAGAGGGGGTGCCAGGTTACCTGTTGGCTGACTGGCCAAATCCTCTGAAATGGCCACTAGCAAGCCATTCTGTTGTATCAACAAGAAACTACCAGGATGGACTGCAGCAGTTCAAGAAGGCAGCTCACCACCACTTTCTCAAGAGCAATTTGGAATGGGCAATAAATGCTGGCCTTGCCAGCGATGTCCACATCCCAGGAACAAATAAAAAAAAGTTACTTAGAGGTCAAAATTCGGTACCAACGTTTTGGAAGCGGTGTCACGGTCTGAATGGAGATTTTACCGCCAGGCAGGCTACTCTGGAGGCGGTAAATGACAGTAAGTGGGGCGGCAATATCCAGGTGGCAATTATCATTTGTAACTGCGCCACAGACATACTGCCGCCGCCTGGATTCAATTGAGACGGTGATTGGGCGCGGCAGTATCCCTTCCTACGCACTCACTCACAGGGTGAAGATGGCAGATGCAGCAGCAGCTCGCCAGCGCGCTCACCGCTTCTCGATGCACTGCTTGATACCCTGGAGAGGCGTTGAGAATTACTGAGGACGGAGGCTGGCACGAGCCCACAGACCCAGACATTTCGATGGCTATGGCGGGAAGTCGCTGAGTCTCAGCGAGTGACGCGGTGCCCAGGACAGCCACCCAATGTTGCAAGAAGTGGAACGACATGTCTCAGTTGCTGAGGGTGAGTATATTTTACATTAACTTAAGCATGCCATGCTCTGAGATCAATGTGCAGTTTCTCCTCAATGTGTCGGACCCCATGCCCTACATGGGTGAGGCCAGATGCAATGCTCGCATCTGTAGCCTCACCCACTCCAAGGGCCTGCATACGTAGTTAACCTTCCTACTCCATTGTTAAGACCCCCCACCCCCCTCAGCTTGTTACCCTCTCAGTCTTCATATACATCTGGAAGACGCTATCCTTACCATTACTGTTAGATCCTCGCCCCTCATTCAAGCATTGCCATGAGTACTCGCAGTTTTTGGAAGTTACATCGATCTTTAAAGACTCTCATACACTAACATGTTCTGAACTATGTAAGGCACTTTGGACAGACAGATAGAAGGGCACTAACTCTGACGTTCTCTTTAATCTTGCAGGCCAAGCTCACCCATAATAGAAAGGAACAGACGCGGACCAGAGGAGGGGGCCCTGATCTGCAACCCCTAACTGCGGTAAAGGAATGTGTCTCGGCCCTAATGGGCCCACAAGTGGGTGCAGTGGCGGTGGGTCAGGTTGTACCCCCTCGGGACAGTGACGGTATGTTGAGTTACTTTGCAGCTTCCAGCAGGACATTTAGCCCTGACACCACAATCCTTCACCAGTTTTCATGAGACTGGCATTTCCGAACTCCTTTGCCAGTCCTGCCCCACTCCCCTGCAGGTAACCACTCTTCTCTGGCTTTGTGCTTTCAGATGGTGACACAGGCGGCCAGGGGTCTGCACATCAGCCTTGCACTGTGGGCGATGGTGGAGAGGAGGAGGAGGCAGAGGACATCTCTCTGGATGTGACAGAGGCCTCAGAGAGCGGGACCTGGGGCTTTTTGGCGGAAGGTGTGGTCGGGAAGATGCAGGTGGGTGATGCTCTGGGACTCAGTGGCCTGCAGCAATGTCACAGAGTAGGGGAAAGCAGGGGCCAGCTCTCTGGAGGGTGAGTGCGTACCTGATTGATGCTCAGCAGCACTCTGATGATGAGCCTGAACTAGAGGATGCTGCAAGACAATCATTGCGGATGCAGAGCAAGCTGCTAGGTCCATTGGCAAGGGTGCCCGAGAGTCTCGATGCACTAGCTGTGAGGATGGAGGAGTCTGCCTCAACTATTGCAGCAGCCCGTGGAGCCCATCCTTGGTAGATACCAATGGATGTTAGATGCAACAAGTGACCGTGGAGTCCCAGATATCATAGCATGGACTATGGCTGATGTGGCAGTAACCATTGAGCACCAGGCCGACGCTATCGTAGGCCTGCAGACTGTCATGTCGTCAGTGCGTGGTGGCATCAATCAGCTCCGTGGTGTGCTGCAGTCGCAATCTGTCCTGATGCAGTGCTCAGCCAGATAGCTCCAGATGCTGAGGGTCTGTTTCAAGGGAGTAGCAACATGTCGGGTCTGTTGGAATGTGATGTCCTCTCTCAGGACTACATCATTCGCCCTTGCCCCTGCCGCTCTCTGCAACCCATCCACCACAGAGTGCTGCCGTGCATTTTGAGGTGATGCAGTCTGCAGCTGGACCTTCTAGGGCCCGAGCTGCTGGGGACCATCCTGCTAGGCCATCAATTGTGGCCACGTGCACACAGAGCAACCTTCTACCAGCCTTGCTGCAGGCACTGAGACCCCATTGAGGAGGAGCAGTAGGCGTGGGAGGGGGGAGAAGGCAAGGGCTGGGAAAGCACTCAGAAAGACCTGCTAAACATGTGTGTGATAGTGGCCAGAGATGCTGTCCTTGTTCGAATATGAACTCATGTAAATAGTTGCACTTGGATGAGCCACTAAAGATGTGTGTGATACTGGCCAGAGATGATGTCCTTGTTCCAATATGAAATCACGTGAATAGTCGTACATGGATGTGGGTGAGAATGTTTCAAGGAGTCATGTTTTCATTATTATTTGCTGTGGATAATGGCGGCCTTTTGTGCTTCTTTACAGCACACTATGGTTTTTGTTGTGAATAAAAATTGTTTTGATTTTTCACATTCTTGTCTTTCCATTTATATACACGGAGGCTTGGAGGGTGGGGCACAATGTCTTCAGCAGATCGGCAGATGAATAGGCTGGCCATTCTGCACATCTTGCGTTATTCACTGGAATCAATGCGCAATGAGTCTCTGACAAGCAGCCCTTGCAGCCACAGCAGTGCCAGGCTGCCTCCTCCTTGGTTGAGGCTCCTCATCTTCCTCCTCATCATCGTCATCCTCCTGAGGTGGATCATCCATCCCTGCTGGTAATGGCTGGCCCCTCATAATGGCCATGTTGTGCAGCATGTAGCACACAATGGTGAAGATGGAGATTCTATCAAGTGAGTACTGGAATGTCCCTTCAGAGCGGTCAAGGCAAACACTGCTTCAGAAACCCATATCCTTTGTCGCCAATGAGCCAGCCACACCTTTCATGCGGTGGCTGAAACAGTCGTGGCACACTGCTCTCCCGCAGGATGAAGGCATCATGGCAGCTGCCAGGATAGTGTGCATTGACAGCGACAATCATCTGCCTGTGATCTCAGCCCAGCTGAACGTTCAGGGAGTGGTACTCCTTTTGATTCCGAAACACCTCTCCATTGTGAGGCGGGGCCTGCAATATAACATGCGTACAGTCAATGGCCCCCCCAAACAATGGGGAAGCCCGCTATCCTGGCGAAGCCATGGGAGCGCTCATCTTGGCTCTCCCTGGACAGGCTGAACTTTATGTAGTCCATTCGTCAGCTGTAGAGAGATTCGGTCACCTGGCAAATGCAGCAATGTACTGCAAACTGCAAGATGTTGCATATACTGACTACACGAGACTGGAAGGACCCGGTGGCATAGAAGTTGAGGGGTACTGTCACTTTCACTGGCACTGACATTGAGGTCCTGGTGCCGATGTCATCTTCGAGGTATGTCTGCAGGAGGTGGAAGAGCTTGGTGACCACCTCCTTGCGGAACCGCAGCCTTCTTCTGCACTGCTCCTCGGACATATCAAGGTAAGAGTAATGCGCACGGTAAATCCTGTGTCTGTATGGCTTCCTGCCCCGAGGTCTGGGGCCTCTCCTCTGGCGTGGATCCACATTGGCCTGAAGCCATCTCTGTAGCCGGTGCTTTTGAAGTCTTCGCCGCATGACGACGTGATGTCTATCACTGCCCCCATTAAGTTGCAGAAGGTAGCTGCGATATGCTAGTCATCAATGGATCCAACCTGAAACCTACCAATGTTTGCGAAATGCTAGTTGAGAAGCTGAGTATTCGCAGCATGCCAACACCTACGTACTCTGTGAGGAGAGAACGCAGCACTGACCGTGACCTCTGTGGTCTGGCTGCAACTCCCTTTAAATACCGCCCCAGAATCGATACCTCGACTTGTGAATGCCAACTTTTCGTGGCATGTTCCCCGCCAACCGTTAAGTAAGATGGCAAAAGGGAATTTGGCGAGACTGGTGCCAACGAGGCGTTGCACGCGAACTGACGTCAGGATTTCCATGGCAGCGGGACGGCAATTCCTTGTGTCCCTGAAAAAGCAGAACCGTATTTCCCATCAGGCGGCACCACCACCTAACGCTGGTGCCCAGCTGTTTACGCCCCGTTGCTGCCTCTGCCAGGGGGTATCAGCTGGCAGTAGCAACTGAATTTCGACCCCTTGCTGTTTGTTGACATCAATTTACATATGCCTGCTCTGCAACTAACCACCATTACTACTTAAATACAAGGGTATAATGTGTATGCAATAACTGTTAGACTGAATACTGTTTAACTCCAAGAGGTATGACCTTGGCTCTGCTTTATTAAAGCCCAAAGTGACTAATATACAAAATGGCTGGCCTTTTATACTTGGGCTGCACAGTGACGCCATCTAGTGGCTAGTGATTCCAAAAGTACATACATAACAATACCCCCTTTGAGATATTAACACAGTCTTTTACAAATTGAGACGGTCCGGTGTTTTACGCTCCCAGTTTGACCGTCTCAGTTCAACTCCAGCCTTGGGTGAGTGTTCAGAGTCTGTTGTGACTGGTGGCTGGGTGGCTGACCTGGTGGGAGTGGTAATGGCCATGTCAGGGATTGAAAGTCCATTTTCATTGAACATGTCAGTGATTGAAAGTCCTGGTTCACTGATGACCATTGAGTCCTCTAATGACTGGGTGTAGGTTGGTTGGTCGTCGATTGTCTCTTCCTCCAACTGTTCCGGTTCGTCTGTCTGCCACAGCTTTGTCTGATCCATATGTTTCCTGCATGTTTGCCCATTTTTGAGCTTGACAATAAATACTCTGTTGTCTTCCTTGGCCATGACAGTACCAGCGATCCACTTGGGACCCTGACCATAATTCAGAATATATACAGGATTATTTACAGAAATATCGCGTGGCACAGCTGCCCTTGCTGACTTTGTCTTCTATAGTCAACATGATTATTCAAGTCAGGGTGTAAAGAGATAGCTTGGTCTTAAGACCTCTCTTCACCATTAGATCAGCAGGCGAGACCCCGGTAAGCGTGTGTGGTCTTGTCCTGTAACTAAGCAGTATGCATGACAGACGGGTCTGCAGTGACCCTTGGGTGACTCGCTTCATACTCTGCTTTATGATTTGGACAGCATGTTCTGCTTGCCCATTGGATGCAGGTTTGAACAGTGCTGACCTTACATGTTTGATACCATTGAGTTTCATGAACACTTGAAACTTCTGTCTGGTGAAGCACGATCCGTTGTCACTAACAACGATGTCAGGCAGACCATGCGTCGCAAACATGACACTGAGATTCTCAATGATAGCTGTGGATATGCTGGATGACATGATTATACACTCTATCCAGTTCGAATATGCATCCACCACAACTAAAAACATCTTCCCCAGGAAGGGACCTGCAAAGTCTATGTGGATCCTGGACCATGGTTTGGACGGCCATGACCACAGACTCAGCGGCGATTCCTCTGGTGCTTTGCTGAGCTGCATGGAAGTGTTGCACTGATACACACATGATTCCAGCTCAGAGTCAATTCCAGGCCACCATACATGAGACCTGGTGATGGCTTTTGTTATGTCTTTAGATGCTCTGATAATGACACCACAAGGTAAAGTATTGCACTTGAACTGTCATGACCTAAGTCCGTTTAATATAACTCCAGAATGAGGATCCCACATGGTGGACTCCCTTTTATACCTGGGTACCTGTGGTGTACAGGTGACCCCTGGGTCTCCACCAGTTGCATCCTCTGGTGGTGCCAGCATAGTGTATACAGTGTGAATCTTGTTGATGGTACCTCCGGTAAACAAGTCTCCATCTTATGCAACTATACAGTGACTACACAGAGAGTATATCTATAGTGTACATATATAACATCACTCTCCCCCAAGTCTTTTGTGCCAATACCTTTGCACTATGTGCTCTGGCTGAGCTCTCCCCAGACTTAATTGCCAATAGCCCTTGCACTTTGGCTGTGCTTTGACTTGGCTCTCTCCCTGTTAACCCCCAAGTCTTTATTGCCACAACGTTGAATGGTGGTTACCAGTTGGGATGATTTGATGATGCAGTGGGATTTCAGTGGGTTCTGGGTGTGATCCGTGTGTGTGTCCATGGCCACATACATCCATTTCCGCCCCCCCCCTCCCCCAATGCTGGTGGCTCATCACATTCATATACATTCATATACATTCATATACATTCAAGTCCAGAAAATAAAATTTGCATTTACATCATTGCATTTGTGGTACAGTTGTGAGGCAAGTACATTTGACTGGTGAGATACATTGATGGTACAACTTTGGGATCAGTGCTGGGGTCAACACCGGTGCGTGAGGACAAGCTAGTTCCAGAGCTGCTGGATGGTGTCCAGGCAGCCTGGTGGCAGCGCGTTGCCCGGTGCTGGCAGTTGTCTCGAGTTGCCCGCTCTCGGGGTCTTTGCCGTTGCTCCTAGCATCTGGCAGGTTCAAAGATGCCTGTGACAACCCTGTCCTCTCCTTGCGCCCCGGGTCGCAGCTGCTCTCAGAGGAGCAGTCGTCTAGCAGTGCACAGGGAACTGCTAACTCGTTATTTGGTTTGGGATCCTGGCTTGTCCTGGTCCCAATTGGGAGAACCGCCGCGGGTGACCACTCGCTCCCGGGCGTAGCCTTGACAGCGATGGGGTCTGGGGGCTGCGCCTTAGTGCAGTTTGCTCTTTCAGGCTTGTGGCGGTTGGTGCCATCGGGTGCCTGAGAGGTGGAGCCGATCAGGGGCAGGGTATCGATACCGGTGCCGTTGCCCTCCTGAGATTGCTTGCTCTGCACCTTGTCTATTTTAGCTGTTTGTGGCCACACTCCGTGATACATCACCCTAGTCCCAGGGGTGCAGACTACAGCATCGGGTAGCCCACTGGACCGATGGGTGTTTGCCCGCTACATAATCAGAATACAGTTGAAATCCTGCAAACTGTAGCTCCGATCGCAATCGTCTGACTTTTCTTTGCTTATTACATGTATAAAACTATGATCATTAGCTTTACATTTAGCTCACAGTTGTATTACATTGTGTAAGAATGTGAGACTGTCCCTTTAAGTATGGTGGGTTGTTGGCCTCCTTTAAGAGAGCCTTGCTATCTTTACCCCAATCCTCTTCGCTTGGTACCATGTGTTGCTCCATCAGAGCTGCAGCTCATGGTCTGGCCGCCGCCATCTTTTCCTTCAGCGCTTCACCTCATGGTTTGGGCGCCATCTTTCTTCCATCCACGATGTCGGCTGCTGTGATCCTCTTCTCCCCGGGTTCTGCCACCGAAGCTGCAAAGTCACGTTTGGATCCAATTTTCTTCCTCCGGAGTCCTGCCACTGGAGCCTGGAAGATGCGTTCGGGTCGTCTCAGCTGGATTATCTCTGCACAGTCATGCTGAGTAGTCTGTGCCTTGGGTGCTGTGCTGGTCTGCTCTCTGGTGCCGGATCCAACCTCAGGTGGGAGCTTGCTTTGCCTCTGAGCACAGGGGATGTCGATCGCTGGAGGGATGAAATTTTCCCAGCTCCAATGGATCTTCTCCATCCACCTTCCTCCGAGTAGCGTTGGTCCATCACCTGCAACAATCCACAGTGGTAACTTGTGCACCTCACCATCATGGAGTACTTTCACATTCGCACTATCAACGACTGGGATAAATTAACTGGTGTAGGTGAGCAGCTTTGCTTGAACCGGGACCAATTTGGGTCGTTCAGTTTGATTGTCCCATAGTCTCTCAAAGGCTTCTTGATTCATTACTGACCACTCACCCCTGTGTCCACCTCCAGGAAGACTGGAGCGCCATTTATCTCGACTTCCATTCTCAACGGGGAACATTCTGTGGTTCTCGTAAACATTCCGTACACCTTATCGTGGGGCTGAGCTGCCTCTCTGACCACCTCTTCATAATCCGCGCTGGATTCATGGCCCTCTGCAGACTCTTCATCAATACGGTGGGTCTTATTTCTTTTACACATTCACTGGAGGTGGCCCTTTGTGCTGCACCCTTTCACACATAGTCCTTAAAATGGCACTGGTGAGCCCGGTGATTCCCTCCGCAACGTCAGCATGGTGCTAACAGATTAGCCCTTGGCAGACTCAGAGTTAAGGGACTCGGGGGTCTGTTCTCTCTACCCTGAGGAGATTCATGTTCTACAGTCCAGCCTCTAAAAGGCACCAGTCTGTGTACAGTACTTGCCGGGTTTGAGTCCTGAGGATGAGTCATCCGCCTAGAGCTGTAGGTCGAGGTCATGAATGCCTGGCTCATGGTGATGGCCTTCTGCAGTGTGTCTGTGGTATCCGCAGATAGTAGCCTGTGAAGAAGGCCCTCGTGGCCGATTCCGATGACAAAGATATCCCGCAGTGCTTCGGTGAGATGTTCACCGAAATCTCACAGTGCCGCCAGCCTCCTGAGGTCTGCAGCATATTTCGCGATTTCCTGGTGTAAAACCGGTGTCTGGCTGTGAGGATGTTCTCTTTGGGCTTGAGTTGTTCTTGGCTCAGCGTTACAAACTCCTCGTACGTCTTGGTTGTTGTCTTCGCTAGTGCCAGCAAGTCCCTGACGAGGCCATAGACGGTGGGCCCACAACTGGTTAGCAGGATAGCTCTGCGCTTATCAGCCAGTGTGGCTGGATTGTCGCCTGCCAGGTCGTTTGCTGTGAAGAAATGGTCGAGCTTTTCCACAAAGGCACCCCAATCATCCCCATCGGCAAACTGCTGCAACGTACCAAAGTTAGCCATTTTCGCGTGAAAGTCCGTAATCTTGTCGCCAACTGTCATGTCTTTAGATGCTCTGATAATGACTCCACGAGGCAAAGTATTGCACTTGAACTGTAGTGACCTTAGTCCGTTTAATATAACTCCAAAGTGAGGATACCACATGGTGGACTCCCTTTTATACCTGTGTGCCTGTGGTGTACAGGTGACACTGGGCCTCCACCAGTTGCGCCCTTTGGTCCTGCCAGCATAGTGTATACAGTGTGAACCTTGTTGATGGTACCTCCGGTAAACAAGTCTCCAACTTATGTAACTATATAGTGACTACACAGAGAGTATATCTATAGTGTACATATATAACAGCTTTCATCATTACAATGCCGGGAGGTGTGCTATGTAGCTCACATACAAATTTCTCTCTCCCTTTCTTGGGCATAACAACATGATTGCCCCACAGTATACAATCCGACTGAACAGACAGTTCGTCTTTGCGACGAATGTAAGGTTTGGTCTCTTGACACATTTGCTTGGGTATGGCAGACCAATCACCTTTGAGGATGCAACTCTTCACCACCGATAAAATCGGGTCCTGGCTGGTCCAGGTCTTAACTTGTTGAGCCGCAACAGAGGTCCTTCACTCTCAAAAGCATCCATAACTAACAATAGGTCCGCCGGTTGTGGCGTTTCCACCTCCGGTGTGGGCAACAGCAGATGGCTCAAAGCATCGGCACAATTCTCGGTGCCAGGTCTATGGCGAATGATATAATCATAAGTGGATAATGTCAGCACCCACCTCTGGATGCGGGATGAAGCATTGGTATTGATACCTCTGTTTTCAGAGAACAGTGAAATGAGTGGCTTGTGATCTGTCTCCAGTTCAAACCGAAGACCAAATAGGTACTGATGCATCTGTTTAACCCCATACACACAGGCTAGTGCTTCTTTCTCTACCATGCTGTAGACTCTTTCCGCTTTAGACAAACTTTTTGAAACATATGCGACTGGTTGAAGTTTACCCGGCTCATTAGCTTGTTGCAGTACGCAACCAATTCCATATGACGAAGCATCACAGGCCAATACTAAACATTTACATGGGTCATAATATACCAGCAGCTTGTTAGAGCAAAGCAGATTAATGGCTTTTTCAAAAGCACTGTCTTGAGATGCACCCCACATCCAGTTGTCACCTTTTCTGAGCAGTATGTGCAGTGGTTCTAATAAGGTGCTCAATTTAGGTAGGAAGTTATCGAAGTAATTGAGTAGACCCAGGAACAAACGCATCTCCATCATGTTCCGTGGCTTGGGTGCATTCTTGATGGCCTTAGTTTTCGCATTAGTGGGCCTGATGCCGTCAGCAACAATTTTCCTCCCCCGGAATTTGACCTCTGGTGCCATGAAGACGCACTTCAAGCGTTTCAGTCTGAGTCCCACTTTGTCCGGACGATGTAAAGCCTCTTCCAGGTTGTTCAGATGTTCCTCGGAGTCACGACCTGTGATCAGGATGTCATCTTGGAACTCGACGGTTCTGGGAACGGACTTCAGTAGACTCCCCATGTTCCTCTGAAATATTGCTGCAGCCAAGCGAATTCCAAAAGTGCACCTGTGATAAATAAATAGTCCTTTATGCATGTCTCTTCAACGTCTCGACCAGCTCCTGTGTCATGTAGGCCGACGTCAAGTCCAGTTTGGTGAACGACTTTGCCACCCCAGCTAGCATTGCAAACAAGTCATCAGCCTTCGGTAATGGGTATTGATCATGTTTCAAAACCCTGTTGATCATAGCCTTGTAGTCTCCACAGATTCTGACTGTGCCATCACTTTCAGCACAGGAACAATGGGGCTGGCCCATTCATTAAATTCAACCGCTTGAGTCTGTCCAGTTTGATTTCGACCTTCTCCCTCATCAGATACAGAACTGCCCGAGCTTTATGATGGACAGGTCTTGCATCCGAGTCCACGTGGATCTGTACCTTGGTTCCCGTGAAGCTGCCGATGCCTGGTGCGAACAGCGAGGGGAACTTGCTCAGTATTTGGGCACATGTATCTTTCTCCGACGACAACGCTTTGATGTCGTTCCAATCGCATCTGATTTTTTTCAAGCCAGTTCCTGCTGAACAGCGTTGGGTCATTGCATGGGACAATCCATAGCGGTAACTCGTGAACCGCACCGTCATATGACACTTTAATTGTGGCACTGACAATCACCGTTATGAGTGCTTTAGTGTATGTGTGCAACTTGGCATTGACTGGACTCAGCCTGGGCCTCACAGCCTTAGTATCCCACAGCTTGTCGAATGCCCTCTGGCTCATTATCGATTGACTCGCCCCCATGTCTAGTTCCATCGATACCAGCACCCCATTAAATTTCACGTTGATCATTATCGGTTTGCTCATAGTTAGGAATGAGTAGAGTCCATACATTTCCTCCTCTGGTATCTCGGATTGCGTATCCGGATCCACGTTAGTCTGATCATCATCCTCGACGGGTGTGTCGCAGCACGCTTGCTCACCTGTGGACACTTGTGCTGGAGATGCCCCTCTCAGACAGCCTTTGCAACTATATTGCTTAAATCGGCACTGCTGGTGCCGGTGATTTCCCCCACAACGCCAACACGAGAAATCAGATGCATTCCCGCTGACAGACTTTGGGCAGCCAGAAGTTACGTGTACACAGTCGGGTAGGCCCTGCCATGTGCCGCTCTGTTGAACGCAGAATCAATCATATTTACAGTACTTGTCGAGTTTCAATTTTTCATTGATATCTGTTTTAGACTTCTATCCGTCATCATGCATGACTGAGAGATCGTAATGGCCCTGTTCAAGTCCAACATCTCCACTGCCAGTAGTTTACACAGAATCACCTCGTGGTTGATGCTGATTACAAAGAAGTCCCGCAGCATGTCTGCCAACACGGCCCCGAACTTACACGGTCCCGCTAGACGTCTCAGGTCAGCAATGAATTCCGCTGCATTCTGGCCATCTGAACGAATGTGTGTAAAATCTGTATCTCGAGATGATGATGCCTTCGTCTGGCTTAAGGTGGTCCTGTACCTGTGTACACAATTCTTCATACGTCTTTTGCGGTCACCTCCCTTCAAAACAGTTATACCGTTTTGGTTACTGTTGAGGGGGATAACTCATCAGGGGAAGGCAGCAGCAGCCAAGTTCATGGCACCAGGGGTGACTCTGCTGCACAGGAGGGCAGAAAAAAGAGTGGGAGAGCTATAGTGATAGGGGATTCTATTGTAAGGGGAATAGATAGGCATATTTGCGGCCACAAACGAGACTCCAGGATGGTATGTTGCCTCCTTGGTGCAAGGGTCAAGGATGTCTCAGAGTGGTTGCAGGGAATTCTGGAGGAGAGATTGAACAGCCAACTGTCGTGGTGCATATAGGTATCAACGATATAGGTAAAAAATGGGTGAGATCCTACAAGCTAAATTTAGGGAGCTAGGAGTTAAATTAAAAAGTAGGAGCTCGAAGGTAGTAATCTCAGGATTGCTACCAGTGTCACATGCTATTCAGAGTAGGAATAGCAGGATAGTTCAGATGAATACGTGGCTTGAGGAATGGTGTAAGGGGGAGGGATTCAAATTCCTTGGACATTGGAACCGGTTCTGGGGGAGGTGGGACCAGTACAAACCAGACGGTGTGCACCTGGGTGGTGTGTTTGCTAGTGCTGTTCAGAAGGGTTTAAACTAATATGGCAGGGGGATGGGAATCTATGCAGAGAGGCAGAGGGAAACAAAAAGGGGGCAGAAGCAAAAGGTAGGAAGGACAAAAGTAAGAGTGGAGGTCAGAGAAATCAAGGGCAAAAATCAAAAAGGGCCACAGGACAACATAATTCTAAAAGGACAATGATTGCTAAAAAAAACAAACCTGAAGGCTCTGTGCCTCAATGCGACGAATATTCATAATAAGGTGGATGAATTAACTGCACAGATAGCTGTTAACGGATATGATGTAATTGGGATTACGGAGACATGGCTCCAGGGTGACCAAAGCTGGGAACTCAACATTCAGAGGTATTCAATATTCAGGAAGGATAGACAGAAAGGAAAATGAGGTGGGATAGCGTTACTGATTAAAGAGGAGATTAACGCAATAGTAAGGAAGGACATTAGCTTGGATGATGTGGAATCTATATAGGTAGAGCTGCGAAACATCAAAGGGCAGAAAATGTTAGTGGGAGTTGTGTACAGACCACCAAACAGTAGCAGTGAGGTTGGGGATGGCATCAAACAGGAAATTAGGGATGCGTGCAATACAGGTTCAACAGTTATCATGGGTGACTTTATTCTACATATAGATTGGGCTAACCAAACTGGTAGCAATACGGTGGAGGAGGATTTCCTGGAGCGTACAAGGGATGGTTTTCTAAACCAATATGTCGAGAAACCAACCAGAGAGCAGGCCATCCTAGACTGGGTCTTTTGTAATGAGAGAGGATTAATTAACAAGGCCTCTTGGGGAAGAGTGACCATAATATGGTAGAATTCTTCATTAAGATGGAGAGTGACACAGTTAATTCAGAGACTAGGGTCCTGAACTTAAAGAAAGATAACTTCGAGGGTATGAGATGTAAATTGGCTAGGATAGACTGGCAAATGATACTTAAAGGGTTGACGGTAGATAGGCAATGGCAGACATTTAAAGATCACATGGATGAACTACAACAATTGTACATCCCTGTCTAGCGTAAAAATAAAACGGGGAAATTGGCTCAACCGTGGCTAACAAGGGAAATTAGGGATAGTGTTAAATCCAAGGAAGAGGCATATAAATTGGCCAGAAAAAGCAGCAAACCTGAGGACTGGAAGAAATTTAGAATTCAGCAGAGGAGGATTAAGGGTTTAATTAGGAGGGGGAACATAGGGTATGAGAATAAGCTTGCAGGGACATAAAAACTGACTGCAAAAGCTTCTATAGATATGTGAAGAGAAAAAGATTAGTGAAGACTAATGTAGGTCCTTTGCAGTCAGAATCAGATGAATTCATAATGGGGAACATGGAAATGGCAGACCAATTGAACAAATACTTTGTTTTTTTCTTCACTAAGGAAGACACAAATAACCTCCCGAAAATACTAGGGGACCGAGGGTCTAGCAAGAAGTATGAACTGAGGGAACTGAGGGAAATCCTTATTAGTCAGGAAATGGTGTTAGGGAAATTGATGGGATTGAAGGCCGATAAATTCCCAGGGCTTAATAGTCTGCATCCCGGAATACTTAAGGAAGTGGCCTGAGAAATAGTAGATGAATTGGTGGTCATTTTACAACATTACATGGACTCCGGATCAGTTCCTATGGATTGGAGGGTAGCTAATGTAACACCACTTTTTAAAAAAGGATGGTGAGAGAAAACAGGGAATTATAGACTGGTTAGCCTGACATCGGTAGTGGGGAAAATGCTGGAATCAATTATAAAAATATGATAGCAGTGCATTTGGAAAGCAGTAACAGGATTGGTCCAAGTCAGCATGGATTTATGAAAGGGAAACCATGCTTGACAAATCTTCTAGAATTTTTTGAGGATGCAACTGGTAGAGTGGTAAGGGAGAACCAGTGGATGTGGTGTATTTGGACTTTCAAAAGGCTTTTGACAAGATCCCACACAAGAGATTGGTGTGCAAAATTAAGGCACATGGGATTGGGATTAATTTATTGACGTGGATAGAGAACTGTTTGGCAGACAGGAAGCAAAGAGTGGGAATAAATGGGTCCTTTTCAGAATGGCAGGCAGTGACTAGTGAGGTACCGCAAGGTTCAGTGCTGGGACCCCAGCTATTTACAATATACATTAATGATTTAGACAAAGGAATTGAATGTAATATCTTCAAGTTTGCGGATGACACTAAGCTGGGTGGCAGTGTGAGCTGTGAGGAGGATACTAAGAGGCTGCAGGGTGACTTGGACAGGTTAGGTGAGTGGACAAATGCATGGCAGATGCAGTATACTGTGGATAAGTGTGAGGTTATCCACTTTAGTGGCAAAAACAGGAAGGCAGATTATTATCTGAATGGTGACAGATTAGTAAAAGGGGAGGTGCAACGAGACCTGGGTGTCATGGTACCTCAGTCATTGAAAGTAGGCATGCTGCTACAGCAGGCAGTTAAGAAAGAAACTGACATGTTGGCCTTCATAGCGAGAGGATTTGAATATAGGAGCAGGGAGGTCTTACTGCAGTTGTACAGGGCCTTGGTGAGACCACACCTTGAGTATTGTGTGCAGTTTTGGTCTCCTAATCTGAGGAAGGATATTCTTGCTATTGAGGGAGTGCAGCGAAGGTTCACCAGACTGATTCCCGGGACGGCAGGATTGACATATGAAGAAAGACTGGATCGACTAGGCTTATATTCACTGGAATTTAGAAGAATGAGAGGGGATCTCATAGAAGCATATAAAATTCTGATGGGTTTGGACAGGTTAGATGCAGGAAGAATGTTCCCGATCTTGCGGAAGTCCAGAACCAAGGGTCACAGTCTAAGGATAAGGGGAAAGCCATATAGGACCGAGATGTGGAGAAACTTTTTCACCCAGAGAATTGTGAACCTATGGAATTCTCTACCACAGAAAGTTGTTGAGTCCAGTTCGTTTGATATATTCAAAAGGGAGTTAGATGTGGCCCTTACGGCTAAAGAGATCAGCGGGTATGGAGAGAAGTCAGGAGTGGGGTACTCAAGTTATATGATCAGCCATGATCATATTGAATGGTAGTGCAGGCTCGAAGGGCCGAATGGCCTGCTGCTGCACCTATTTTCTATGTTTCTATGTTTCTCTGTTGGACTCACAGGCAGGAGTAGATTCTTTATCAGACCATAAATGTTTGGACCACAAACCGTGAGGAACACCGCCAGCGCCGATCTGCGTCGCCGACCTCCTCCATTTTGTTGGCCACGAAGAACTGGCTCAAACGGCTCACAAAATCTGCCCAATCTTCTCCTCCCACGAATCGCTCCAACAATCCAATTGTGCTCATTTTTGCATGCAAAGGTTCTTGTTGCCTCGTCGCCATATGTTGTGTATGCAATAACTGTTAGACTGAGTACTGTTTAACTCCAAGAGGTATGACCTTGGCTCTGCTTTATTAAGGCCCAAAGTGATTAATATACAAAATGGCTGGCCTTTTATACTTGTGCTGCACACATGTGCGTGCAGCCCAATGGCCTCCAACAGTGACGCCATCTAGTGGCTAGTGATCCCAAAAGTACATACATGACAAATGGATATAACCTCTGTGTATAGTTATAGTTTTGCAGTGACTAAATTTGGAGCTACAGATATTTACTTCTAACATAAGAAAATTTCCATACATAATATTCTTAATTTGAGATATTTGTTAGACGTCCTGCAGTTTATAATATCTTTACTCTGTGAAGTGTAAATTAAACCAACAGTACATAGTCCCTGGTCTATACTCTAAGAATTTTGTGTCATAACTGGAACTAAACTCATTTATCTCACCCTAAGGATGCAATCTTCTGGAAATCTGAACAATGAAATCTCAGTGCAACCCAATGCAACTGCTGTGAAAATGATTATGATTGATATCATTACTTAAGCCATGCAAATTGCAGCTAATGGAAGAAGAATGGTGAAATCCTGTTGAAAATGTAACATAATTGCTGAGTAACATCTTTGTGCAAGACTCCAAATTATTGTTGCCCATCCAGCTGATGAGCAGTTATCAATTTTTAGCATACTTTACATTTTGAGGTAAATAAATTGTTTTCTAACTGGTTTTCCTATATTTCATTTATCTGTTCACCACTGTATTGCCATCGAGTGTTCTCGTTGTACTGATATGCATGTTGCCTGATTCATTACTAGCAAGTTAATGTCTGCTCGATATCGAAATTTCAGCTCAGAAGGAGGCCATGAGGTCCATCAAACCGCTGCCAGTTCCAGCTCTATCTCTGCACTATCTATTCCAGTTATTTTTCCTTCTCTTTTCCCATAGTCTTGAATATATTTCTTTTAAGGTGTTTAACTAATTCCCTTTTAAATATTGTGATTGACTCAATTTCAGTAGCCACTATAATAATTCATTCCATATTCTTATGATTCTTTACATGTAATATCGCCCTTTATGCTTTTAGTACTAAATCCTAATTACCAATTGTTGCCAATTCACTGAACAGTAGAAACAATTTTTCACCATTTACTTTCTCAAACCCTTTCAAACTTGTCAACACTCCTATTAGATTCCCTTTATCCTTGCTGCTCCAGTGAATATGGCCTTAGCTTTTCAAGTCTCTCATAATATGCCCTCATATCTTAGTGAATGTACATGGCACTTCTTTCCATGAATCTCATATGAGGGGGTACTCAAAATTTCACCCGCTGACCTGGAGTTTCCTCCTTGGGCGCAACCTGGAGGTCAGACCGGAAAATGCGACCAATGTTGCACCAATTTTGACAATGACAAGTTTCGCTCAAATATCCTCCCAATATCATTAGGATATGCCCAAACTTAAAATGGACGTAAATCAGCATAAACAATCAGAGCCCAAGGAAAGTGCAGAACACACACCATATTTCTCATTTAAGTATGAAAATTTAAGTTTCAACTCATTCGACCATTATTCTTGCACATCAGGCATGGCATTTTTAAGAACCTGCAATTGGGAAATTTTTTATGTGATTTATACTTATGCCATAAAAATCCATTCAAAGAAATAGAAAATAGAGAGCAAGTCACAGTGAAAATATGTTTAAAAACAAAACACACAAAAGTTTGCAGTAAAATACCAGAAGAATGATTTTCTTTCCTGCTGTGCCTGTGATCACTGTGTCACTGTGTTGAGAGACGCCTGAACAGGCGCAACTCATATTTGGGAGTTGGAGGCGTGGCTAGTTTTGTGGGCGGAGATTCATTTGAACAAAGAGTTTGTTAAACAAATGCGAAAGAGCGAGGCGATTTGGGCATTTTGTCGTCACGTGCGTAACTCACTTATGCCCAAAGCTCCACGATCTGTAATTGGTTTGCGCCCAAGTTACACATGTCTCTGGGTGCAAAAGCGGAGGAAACTCCAAGCCAGCATACCACTGTGGCCCAACCAATGTCTTAAACAGATTCACAATCATGTCCTTGCTCTTATATATGCAGATATATATACCTCACATCCAATTTGCTCTTTGGGTTTTTCTATGGCAAACAAAATTTCCTTGACAATGCCAACAAATAATTCACTTTTTGCTGCATTGAAAATTCTGTAATTGACCACAATGGACTAGAAACCCTTCAAAACATTATACACAGGCGACACTGTACTGACTCCAGGGGAGCACTGGGACTGGTCTTCAGTCCACTGGGACTGGTCTTCCAGTCCACTGCTCCTGCTGTTTTTTTCTTGCCTTATCAAGATTTCTGATTCCTGCACCGATGTGGGCATGCATTCTTGAACAGCAATTAGCTTGCTGTCGGCTGAACAACTAATGCCATGAAGCTACACAGGCCTTTTAGGTCAAGTCATCTCCCTAATGAAAAAGTGAAAATAGCTTTCAATGGGTTCAGATGAACCTTGCAATGCAGGGAAGCTTCCAAAGCTTATCTTGTACATGAAGAAGGATTCAGAGAATGATGACAAGATTATCGTGCAATGAAGAGTTGTGAGACGAGATCGATGGATGTTTTCATTTGAGAAAAGAAGATCAAAGCCTGAGGGACATAGATTGTGATGGATGGAAGTAAACCATTTGACTTGGACACTGCAGAACTAGAGATCACACGGCCTAGAGTTTTCGTTAGTTTGTGTGGGTTTTTCCACCTGAAATTGGCCAAACCATCGTAAAAGATCACGGAATTTCGAGCACAAGTTCTGTTGACCGAAAATCGAGTTTCCCCATCTGTAATGCTGGAAGCTGGATCCGCCCACAAAACTGGCCTTGCCTGCAGACGGAAACGATGAGTGCGCTGAATTTCTGCCAATTGGGCCTATTTGCGGGCTTTTGAGGAGGGTCTTCAAATTAAGCTGAGGTTTTTTTTAGGCGCAAAGGCACTAGTAGGCACATTTTATAAGTTTAATTTACCACAAAATTGATTACTGTACACCAGTGAAATTAATAAATGGTTCCGTATAGCTTTTTTAAAGTCATTTTCAGTGATTAAAATCAGGTTACTCACAGGTGGTGGACTAGACACCGTTATTAAAAATGCTTATTTTTTGTGATAAAGCCATTTTCAGCAGTATTAATAAAACTGCACCAGATTACCACTCTAAAATACATCAATGAATACTTTTTAATGCAAGGAAAAAATAAATAATTACATTGCTCATTGTGCTGGTTTATGGAAGATTTTACATTTGTTGTTATGCAATTGAGTTTGGGCGGAAACTTGAACTATAACCTGTCATCCATCACATGTGTAAAATTATCAAGCCCAATGTGAAATTGGAGATGAGAAGGATGTTTCTTTCTTTACAGAGTAATGACTACCAGCAAAAGCAACTGATGCTCTATTAATTCACACCTTCAAAAAGTAGCTTAATAAATATCTAGAGTTGGGAATGGGATTGGTGGCTATACAAGATAGTGTGGATTAATCAAATACTCAACAAGACGTGATAGTTCCTGAGCTACTGGGACTGGGTAGACTGTTATCTCTGAAGGGCAGAACCCCAGTAAAAAGAATGTGAGGATAAATGAATATTGTATGGTTTTACCTCATTATCTATGGGCACCTGAGATATTCATGCACTAGTTTTCCCCCCAGGAAATTAAATAGGTGTAGAATGTGTGATAGGATAAATTGTGCATGGTCTAGAGAAGGATAAGGATTGATTGACCAAATGCTCTTTTCTTATTCCATGCTTCATTATGTTTTTATGTTCTTTTGTAAAGGAATTAACCACTACATATAAACTGCCAAAATATTATACTTTGAATTATTAATATAAACACAAGTGTGCAAGACTTGTCTTGGTTTCTCACAATTAACTCTGATAAGTTTAAATCTAAATAAAGGTCAATTATTATACAAAAGCACTCCATTTGTTCATTTCCTTTGTGCTAAATATTCCTCTTAATAGCAAAGTAAACATAGAAGCATTGCAGGCACAATGAAGTCACTAATGGTCAATTTACAAAGTGGAGTAGGATAACAGATGAAGGCAAGTGTGAAATTGAGTTCTGATTAATGAATGACTTATATACTAGTAGGTTTTCCTCACAAGTTTAAATCAATAACTTTTCCTCTGTT
The DNA here is from genome assembly GCF_044704955.1 of Pristiophorus japonicus. Lineage (NCBI taxonomy): Eukaryota > Metazoa > Chordata > Chondrichthyes > Pristiophoridae > Pristiophorus > Pristiophorus japonicus. The sequence continues at coordinate 204,814,020 of NC_091980.1, forward strand.
TTATTCATTAACTGGCAAAGAAGCATCCAGACTATAATACCACTCTCACCCACCTGTAACAACTCAGTGTTTATTATGTGCTTCAGACAAAAGATAGTAAATTTCCCTCTAATTCCCTGTCAAAAATAGTTTGGTGATACAGCATGTCCTACACCACAAATACAATATACCTTCAGGCAAGTCCTACATCACCACATTGAATTTCCTTCATGTTACACATCATGCAACGTCTTGAAATGTGGCATTGCAGTCGAAAAAAGAACTATTGTTAAGAAATTATCACTGCCTTGTCTATAGTACAATCATTAAGTGATATGTCCCAGTGGATTGATAGCAGTGGTGGAATCCCTGGGTTCAAGTGACGAAAACAAACTGCTTTGAGCATCACTTGTGTTGTTCATGATGTGTTCTAAATCCCTTGAGTAGAAATACTGCCTGGTAATGTAGTAAGGTGCACTCATTACCCTCTATGTTATCACATACAAAAATACAGGCAGGGCAGTGCTCACGTTTATATACACTACATTGATTACGTTTATTAATATGGAAAATTAATATGGAGGATTATTTATTAGGAGTTCTGCAGCACAATTATCAACATCATTTATGTTGTATAAATTTAGATTATTACTCACAGATGTTTAATATCCACACCTCATACATAAATATTTTAATGTAAATTAATTGAACGCTAGCAACAAATCATTGGATTGTGAGTGCCAATTAATAACAGCAAAAGCAAGTAATCGCATCCTGTTGTAATCAACACACATCTGTTTCAGAGAGCTGCTATCTTGCTTTACTATGCAAATGCACTTGCAGTCAGTTTTCCCTGTTGTGCAGTTATTTATCGTCCACCTGTTTCTCATCAGTTACTCGGTATTCAGTCACTGTTTTCCTCAACAGCTCGAGGTTCTGACACTCTGGCTTCGCAGGAGACACATCAACCTCATGGGTACAAAATACCCTTTTGTGTACATGTTCTTTTGGCAGCTCAGTCTACTCTGAGCATCAACATCTAAAATAGCAGAGGTAATGGAGGACTTTCAGTCATCAGATGTTAATGTCCCCTCATAATACAACTTAGAAACATGTTTTGTCAACATTATTTTTTCATGTCTCTTCTTACATTGTACCAGCCAACGATCTCACCAAAGCAGTATTTAATTTTATAATTGGTGTTATGAAACACTGTGAACAGGGTATTTACAGAACTCACTATAATGTTACAGTACATTTTGAGCAGGAATTATTATGGAACTTGTGCATCAGTAAATATTTGCAAAGAAGCAATGTTTAAGTTATTGCTTCATTCATTTCTAAACATTCAGCTCCTCATTTCAGCTGGAATCGCATCACAAGTTTTAACGCTAACCTTAGCTGTAGTGACTTTTGAAGTGCATTATCTGTTGATGAGACTGGGAGAAAGATGACCTTTTTCTGAACTTTTGCTCAATGTTTATTTGTCACGTCTTTCCCTAATTGCCACAGACCATCTCGTGAGTGAATAACCTCCTCCCTGGCTTCTGAAAAATGCTGCTCTGAAGATGGCACCAGGAGACCAGCCTAGAGATGACTCTTTGTGGGGAAGCATCTGTTTTTATGTTGAGTACTTGCAAACATCAACAAGGCTAATATCACTAACACAGCAGTGAGAAGTAGTGTGGGCATAAAATCCATAACCATCATTTCATGAACCTACGTGTTTTATTAATGTGTTGATTCATTTAATTCCCTACAACAGCAGAATTTTGCACAAAACATAAACTGAAAGCTCTCAGGGTCTGCAGGAGCTAACAGATACCATCCTGCCCTCTCACTGGTCAATGAGCACTCAGATCCAGGACCCATAACAGGTGTCATGGTTAGAATCCACCTACATGATGGCATCCTCTCTTTTGGTGACAGCTTGTGTGACCTTTTCTGACAGCCCTCTCAGGTACCTGCTCATGTAGGTGTTAGGATACAGGACCAAGCTACCCATGAACCTGCTGAAGTTTCTAGACAGGACTCAGAAGCCCTAAGATAAGGACCACCTTGGTCCCAAGATACTTCCACTGACATAGGTAGCATCTCAACACAACATCAGGATAGGCTTAAGAACAGCACAGAGAGCACCAGGGTAGACATGGTGGTATAGTCTTTACCGCTTATAACGGCACCGCTTGTGTGAACACGATTTGCCCGCTATACACGAAGGCCAGTACAACATGGTAGCATTATTTCAGTACTCTACTATATAACAAAAAATGTTCCTTCTGTGTAATGATCTTTTCCTCAGTTGTTTTCAGCTCTACTCTGACCTGAAGCTTTATGTAAACTACAGTCAGTGCTTAGTACAAATTGTAACCCCACCCCATGTAGAGGGGACTGGAAGGGTTCAAGTACACACAAGGTAACTGAATATTATTTACTTACTTATGATTGTTCTTGCATTCGGTGCACCTTAACAAGGCGCGAACTAATGAGTCGGCACTGCCATTTCTGCTCAAAATAGAATGGCGTACTTGAGGCGCGATAATCGGCAACTTTGAAATTGATATTAATGTAAATGAATAATGGTTAGTGCTTTTTGGTCGATATAAACAACTGTACATTTTAAATGTGGATGTTTTAAGTGGTGGGGACTGTGATATGAAGCACTTGTTACAAATATATATGTGTGCAGTAAGACTACTTTGTAATATTAAGAAGTGTTCTGATCTGAAGTATGTCTGTTCTTTGTTTGGTTTTTAAATTTGAGAATATTTGGAGGTCAATTTCCAACAGGACACACCCTTTCGATGCCTCCTGACTGAACTTAAACAGATATGTTCTGGCCATTTCTTCATGGGGTGGTGTGGTCTGTACTCTCTGGTGGTCATGTTCTCCTCTGGTGTAGCTTCATCTTGAATGCCTGTTCTGGGGGTGAAGAGGTTGGAGACATTTTGAGACCTGGACCTCATTTAAATGGAACTGGCAAACTGTAATTCGTCAGATTCAGCTTGGCCCAATATTAGGTGGCTAGTAGGTATTGGGTGACGGCAAGATAAGTCTGGGGGCGGGGAGATGAGACGGTGGGGTGGTGTCGCGATCACGGAGCAGGAGACCCCCAGGGCAGCAGCAGTTCAGATTATTTTTGCAGGGCCTGGAAACGCACTCCTACTACTTGCCGGCTCTATCGCCAGGAGCACTCTGGCTTCTCCCAGAGGGAATAATGCCTGTTTCAGGTGTAGGCCTTGGACACCTCTTTTTCTGCCTTCATCCACACTCAAGTAAATATTTTTTTAAAACATACTTTTTTGGTTGTGGCCTGCAGTGGTCCCTTCAAGATATGGTTAAGCTCCTTGTAGGCTTGATTTTCTTGAACAAAGCTGACCCAGAACTGGCTGCATTCAGGGCAGCCTAATTTTACAAAGGGGGCCTCAAGCAGGCAAAGGGAATAATGCCTGTTTCAGGTGCCGGCCTTGGACGCCTCCTTTTCTGTCTTTATCATTATGGTGAGCGGCGCACATTCGATACTTAGGTGCCCATTTTGCACCTGAAAAACAGTCATGGCACCATCGAATTTCTAGACCAAGGTGTTTTCCTACAAAGAGGAAAAGACAATTGGGGAGAGAGACACCGCAGGGAAATCTTGTACATCTCCCAAAGGAACATAGGAACAGGAGTAGGTCATTAAGGCCCTTGAGCCATTCTGACATTCAATTAAATCATGGCTGATCTGTACCTCAAATCCATTTACCCATCTTTGATCCGTACCATAACAACAACAACTTGTGTTCATATAGCGCCTTTAATGTAGTAAAATGTCCCAAGGTGCTTCACAGGAGTGTTATAAGACAAAACAAATATATTTGACACAGAGCCACATGAGAAAAAATTACAGTAGATGACCAAAAGCTTGGTCAAAGAGGTTTTAAGGAGCCTCTTAAAGGAGGAAAGAGAGGTAGAGAGGTGGAGAGGTTTAGGGAGGGAGTTCCAGAGCTTAGGGCCCAGGCAGTTGAAGGCACGGACACCGATGGTTGAGCAGTTATAATCAGGGATGCTCAAGAGGGAAGAATTTGAGGAGCGCAGACATCTTGGGGGTGGGAGTTGTGAGGCTGAAGGAGATTACAGAGCTAGGGAGGGACGAGGCCATGGATTTGTAAACAAGAATGAGAATTTTGAAATTGAGGCGTTGTTTAACAGGGAGCCAATGTAGGTCAGCAAACACAGGGGTGATGCGTTCCCTAGTCACCGCCTCCATCCCTCTCCCTAGCATCTGTCTGAGGCTGAACCAGACTGTTTGCAACTTAGGGAGTTCATGAGCTCCTCGCACTTTTTTTGGAGGTGAGGGCGAGTTAGGACACGGGCTGCCGAGTTTTGGAGGACGTCAAGTTTACATAGGGTAGAATGTGGAAGGCCAGTCAGGAGTGCATTGGATTAGTCAAATCTAGAGGTAACAAAGGCATGGATGAGGGTTTCAGCAGCAGATGAGCTGAGGCAGGGGCGGAGATGGACAATGTTACGGAGGTAGAAAAAGATGGTTTTAGTTATGCCGCGGAAATGTTGCCGGAAGTTCATTTCAGGGTCAAATATGACACCTAGGTTACAAACAGTCTGGTTCAGCCTCAGACAGATGTTAGGGAGAGGGATGGAGGCGGTGGCTAGGGAACGCAGTTTGTGGCGGGGTCCAAAGACAATGGCTTCGGTCTTCCCAATATTTAATTGGAGAAAATTTCTGCTCATCCAGTACTGGATATCGGACAAACAGTCTGAAAATTTAGGGACCGTGGAGGGGTCAAGAGAAGTGGTAGTGAGGTAGAGCTGGGTATCGTCAGCGTACATGTGGAAACTGATGCCATGTTTCTGGATGATGTGGTCAAGGGGCAGCATATAGATGAAAAATAGGAGGGAGCCAAGGATAGATTCTAGGGGGACACCAGAGGTAACGATGTGGAAGTGGGAAGAGAAGCCATTCTAGGAGATTTTCTGGCTACGATTAGAGAGATACGAATGGAACCAGGTGAGTGTAGTCCCACCAGCTGGACAATGGTGGAGAGACGTTAGAGAATGATAGAGTGGTGAACCGTGTCAAAGGCTGCAGACAGGTCAAGAAGGACAAGAAGGGATAGTTTACCTTTGTCACAGTCACAAAGGATGTCATTTCTGACTTTGATGAGAGCTGTTTTGGTACTGTGGCAGGGGCGAAAACCAGATTGAAAGGATTCAAACATGGAGTTCCGGGAAAGATGGGCACGGATTCGGGAGGTGACAACATGTTCAAGGACTTTGGAGAGCAAAACGAAGTTGGAGGTGGTGTGGTAGCTAGCGAGCACAGTGGGGTCAAGGGTTGGTTTTTTGAGGAGAGGGATGATGACGGAAGATTTGAGGGAGAGTGGACAGTACCTGAGGACAGAGAACCGTTAACAATGTCGGCTAAAATGGGAATCAGAAAAGGAAGTTGGGTGATCAGCAGTTTAGTGGGAATAGGATCAAGAGGGCAGGAAGTGGGTCTCATGAACAAGATGAGCATGGAAAGGGCAAGAGGGGAGATCAGAGAGAAAATGGAGAGAGATGTGAGTTCAGGACTAGGGCAGGGGGGAACCTCAGAGGAAGTTTGGCCCACAGGGCTAGGGGAAGGAAGAGAAGTGGCAGAGGCAGCTGATCGGATGGTCTCAATCTTTGAGACAAAAAAGTTCATGAGCTCCTCACACTTTTTATTTGAGGTGAGGGTGGAAGAGACAGGGGAGAGGGGTTTAGGAGGATACAGGGGAGAGGGGTTTAGGTGGAGACAACGGCGAAGGGTTTAAGAAGACGGTTAGCAGTAGAGAATAGTAGCCGGGGGTTATCTTTGCATTCCAGAATGATCGTGAAATAGTGAGCAGTTTTGGCAGACAAGAGTAGGACCTGATAATGCTTTATATGGTCCAGCCAGATCTGGCAGTGAATGGCTAAACCAGTTGTCTGCCACATCTGTTCAAGTCTGCATCCCTTGGACTTGAGGGATCCAAGATGAGGGCCGTACCAGGGGGAACGACCAGGATGAGAGAGAGTAATGGTTTTAATAGGACTAGGGCATCAAAGGTGGTGGTGAGAGTGTAGTTGAGCAGATCAGTGGCTGCAGAAATGTCTTGGTGAATGGGTAGCCAAAGGCTGAACAGTTTGGAGTTGATAAGTGCAGTTGTAAGCGAGTTTGGAGAAAGTTTTTTTCCAGGAGCAGACGCAGAAGGAAGCAGGGTTGGGTGGGGGAAGGGGGATGTGGGTGCAGAACGATACAAGGAAATGGTCAGAGATTGCCTTATCTGTAATTGACATTGTTATGTATTGTCCATGTACATTAAATGTATAGTTACAATGGTGCGCCACAAGGGGCACTGTGGTGGGAGACCTGAAAGTACCTGCGAGACAGAGTATAAAAGGCTGCCCACCACACCTGAGGGGCACACTGGAGTTACACAATAAAGGACCAAGGTCACAGCAGTTGCTACAACACCAGACTGTGTGGAGTCAGTGATTTGAATGCTACATACATCACAAATTGACGACGAGGACACGGACGAGCTCTTCACGCAACCATGGCTACTTTGGGCACGCTAAAGGATTTCACAGTGGGTAATGACTGGGATGCCTTTACGGAAAGGCTCGAGTACTATTTTATAACAAACAACCTGACAGGGAACACGAACGCACTGATAGAGAAGCGTAAGGCGATATTGCTGTCCAGTTGTGGCGATGAGGTTTACCGTCTCGTCAGGGATTTGCTGGCACCCGCGAGCGCCAAGGACAAGTCACATGAACTCATTCGTAACCAACTGAAACCAAAGGAGAGCATCCTCATGGCCAGGCACAAATCCTACCACCACTGCAGACCTGAGGGCCAGGATGTCACAAAATATGCTGCGGACATCAGGAGACTTGCGGCGCCGTGCGATTTTGGCACACACCTTAATGAGACGTTGCGAGACTAGCTGCTAGCTACTGAACCTACAGTCAACCTGCAGCAAGCCATCAACATCAGCCGGGCATTTATGACCTCGACTTGCTGCACCAAGCAGATGATCCACACGATCTCGAACCCGGCAGGTACTATTCACAGGATAGCACCTGTCACAGACAAAACTGCAGAACGTGGCTCTGCCCAAGGCAGGGAGCACGGACCTCAGGGTCCTGGAACTCAGAGTCCGCCGAGGGGGGCTAATCGAGTAGCACCATGCTGGCGCTGCGGAGGAAGCCATGGGGCTCACCGGTACAGGTTTGCAGAGTACACGTGCAATACCTGCCACACGAAAGGCCACCTTCAGCGTATGTGCAAAAGAAACACGACTCACCATGTGGCTGAGGAGATGGTAGATGATCTGCTATCCAGCGAGGAGCATTGCGGTTTGGCTCGACAGGCATCCCAGCCCCAGGTAGAAGTAGATGATGCTTTTGGACTGTATACGTGTACCGATGATTCGGCCCCAGTGATTATGGAAGGCAAGATTAACGGAGTCCCAGTGAGTATGGAAGTGGACACGGGGTCAGGTCAGTCACTGATGAGTCAGGAAACTTTTGATAAACTGTGGATTAACCCAGCTGCACGACCCAAGCTGGTCCCGGTCACGGTGAAGCTGCGCACCTACACCAAGGAACTGATACCTGTTCTTGGCAGAGCGGATGTGCAGGTATCTCACGGTGGCGAGACGCACGGTTTACCTTTGTGGATCATTGCAGGTGATGGGCCGATGCTACTCAGCAGGAGATGGATGGGGAAGGTCTGTGGGAGCTGGGAAGATTTCATTCCTCCACAGACCGCTGTACCCCGTGTTCACAGACAGAGCAGGCCTCCACCTTCGGATCGGATGGCAGCTAAGGAAGCATGTGTGGGGTTGGGCAGAGCAGCGGTGGCCGTCGACTCTCCCCTGCAAAGTCTGAGAGTGAGAAAAAGGCGCTGGAACCAGCAGCAGCGCCGACTGAGCTGGAGAAGAGAGAAGGGCTTCGACAGGCTGCTCCAGCAGGCACCGTCGGCCCGCAGGCAGAGGCGGCTGTTCGCGGGGCTTGCAGCGGGAGGAGCGGTGAATCAGCAGTTTCGGGAGCGGGACTCGCTCGGCGACGTCGTGAGGGCCGGTGCTCCGAGGAACGGGGCTCGTCCAGGATCGGCTGCGGCAGTGAGGCGGTCGGCTCCGGAGGACGTGTGTGTGTGTGTGTGGCGGCTCCCGGGCAAAAAGGTCAGCTGCGTGGGGTGCGCCGGAGGATGCGGTGGTGCGGGGGCCGGTGCGTTCAGAATGTGGCAGCTCTCTCTCTCTCTCTAGAGAGAGAGAGAGAGGGAGGGAGAGCAGGCAGCAGCACAGCGAATTCAAGATGACGGCGAGCCTCGAGGCAGCAGAGTTCTGCAGAGAGAGGCAGGCAGGCACCAGCAGAGCACCTAAAATGGCGGCGCCCAGTAGAAAGCTCATGGGAAAAACAAAATGGCGTATTAAAAGGGAAATGTACCCAGGAGTCTTAAAGGGGCCTTACACCATTGGCGGTCCCTACAAAGAGACTTTTGTAAGGGCAAGAGTGAGTCAAAATGATTACTGTGATTTGTATGATGACGTGATTTATGACAAGAGTTAATATTTTGATGCTAAAATGATTACTGTGATTAAAATGATTGATATGATCGGTGAAAAGAGTTAATATCACAATGCACGGTTAAAAGGGTTAATGGATCTGTGACTGACATGACTAATGGGTTAATGCGATTTATGATTTTATGTGATTTATGCAATTGTTCAGCGGCTGCAGACAAGCTGCAAAGGCAACTATTTTCTGAGAACAGAGGCAACGCACTAGTTGCGATACCCTGTCTCAGCGCAGCCCATTACCTCGTGCAAAAAGGGGCAGTATGCCGCCACCATACCTCACCCAGTGGAGCTGGGATTTAATAACTGTTCAGTATACCTGCAACCTTTTGATATAACTCTTCAATGCCTCTGTATGTATCATACAAATGTACTGTCTATGTGTACCTGCTTTCTACTGGAGATTATGTTTGTGTACTTGTATCACCCATGTAACGACTGCAAATACCACAAGCTTGCACCGGCTCGCATACATAATTTCTACATGGGGGGGAAGAGGGAAGTGGATGGTCATGGACTCGCACTCACAAATCAACCAGGGTGAACAAGGCCGAGGTTATCGGCAAATTGCTTTTGGAACTGAGGGGGTTGCGGATTGAGATGTTATGTATTGTCCATGTACATTAAATGTATAGTTACAATGGTACGCCACAAGGGGCACTGTGGTGGGAGACCCGAAAGTACCTGCGAGACAGAGTATAAAAGGACCCCCACCACACCTGAGGGGCATTCTGGAGTTACACAATAAAGGACCAAGGTCACAGCAGTTACAACAACACCAGACTGTGTGGAGTCAGTGATTTGAGTGCTACACACATCACAGACATGGTAGGAATAGCGAGGCCACGAGAGATGGCAAGGTCAAGGGGGTAGCCGTGAATATGGGTTGGGGAGTTCACATGCAGGGAGAGATTATGGGAGGATAGGAAGGGAGTGAACTCAGAGGAGAGAGAGCATGATGAATTGAGATGGAGGTTGAAATCACCGAGGATGAGAAATCGTTCAGTGCAGAGGCTGAGTGAGGAAAGCAGTGAAGATATCTCGGTGATAACATTTTTATCATAACTGGGTGGGTGGTAGAGAATGAGAATTTTAAATGAGAGTTGAGAGGGGTGGAATAAGGTTAGATGTTCAAAGAAGGAGAAAGTGCTGGAAGTGTAGGGGGACAGACCAAGGTATAATTTGGTGATGAGAGACACACTGCCACCACGGTGATCTGGGTGAGGCAAGTGGTGGAAGGTATAGCCAGACAGGGTGGCATCAGTTAAGGGTAAGGTGTCATCGCCCTTGAACCAAGTTTCCGTCAAGGCCATGATGTTGATGTCATCATCCATGATAAGCTTATGGATGGCAAGAGCCTTGTTCACAAGCGAACGGATGATCTGGATGGAGATGCGGAGAGGGTCATTGATGGCTGATCCACTGCCAGCATCCACAGGGTCGGCACTTGGAGGGATGAGTTGGATGGTGGGGGGGGGGGGGGATTGGCAAGATTAGCCCCCTGCGGTCGAACTGGACGGCAACGTCGGTGAGAAAGTAGGTTGGGACAATTGGGGTTGCTACTCGTGAGGAAACAGCAATGATTGCCATGGTGAGCCCTTCAGAGGATGCCAAGAGAGGCACAGAGGGAACCTGTAGGCTTATTTAAGACAGAATTGAGCCCAGGATGGTGGCAGGAGAGTAGGAAAGTTGAAGAGTAATGAAAGGTTGGAGTAGGGATTTGGGAGGATAGTGTATAGAGAGAGGAGAGATGAAAGGTGGCACGACAGGAGAGACTGGTCAGGGAGGGAAAAGAAAAAGCGGGAGAAAGAAGTGGAGGTAGAAGTGAATGGCTCAGGTCCAAACCGGTAGCAAAAATGCACAAACAAATGGACACAGGGAAAACCTCAAGTTACATAGGCCTGGTTATGTAGCAATTATAGGGATGCATATTTCTGGGCAGTAATAAGGAATAGGTTGGTGACAATAGTAAAGAGTCCAGAGTTAAAGTTGGAGGGCAAAAATTGACATCGGTAGGATGTGTAATGTAGTTCCACCTTGTGGACTTCTACTCCACCTAGAGGACTACTGTGGTAATGCAGCCATTGCTGTTTACAAAAATAAAACGGTCAGGTCACTTGACAAGGTCCTGTGTTAAGAGTCATCTTAGTCTGTGTGTTTGTGATGTCGTAGAGAATATACCACGTTGGCGACGAGGATGGGATACCTGGAAACCCTAGCTGAAATTTTTGTTTGGATGATTCCAGCCAAACAACAGAGTCTAGAGAGTTCTTTTGTGTTGCAGAACAGCTAAAAATCCAAGGTAAATTACAAGCACACTTGGCTGAACTGCGAGAGTCCAGATGGCTGCGCCTATGAGAATAATGGGGTGCTTGGGTGCGTTTCAACGTGACCGTGAGACTTTCAGAGTGTATGTGGAGTGGCTGGAAATGTTTATCACCGCAAATTGTATCATTGAAGTCACTGATGATGAAAACCGTAACCAGATGGTGTTAGAAAGAAAACGGGCTATTTTCTTGACTGAAGCAGGCCCCAAGGTGTACGAAACCCTGAAAAATGTGTTTGTTCTCGTTAAGCCAAAGGACACACCACTGAAGCAGTAAGTTAGAACAGCACTACAGTCCTGAGCCTCTGAAAATTGCTGAACCTTATCGTTTTGACAAAAGTATCAGTGAGTACATTTTAGCATTAAAGAAGCTATTTTTTTGTCATTTCAGAAACTTTCAGGACCAAGCATTGCGTGACCGCTTTGTTTGTGGGATGAGAAATGAAGCGATCAGAAGAAAGTTGTTGACAACTCCTAACTTGACTTTTTATTTAGCTTGTCAGACTGCTTTGTCAATAGATATGGCCGACCAATATTCCCGAGAATTTCAAGCCATTTCCAGTCGTCAGACAACCGAGGTGAATCGCCTACAGGTTAAAAGTAAAAGGCAGTTGGGCCACAGGGCCTCAGCTACTGGCCACGGTAACAGCGCATTGAAGTCATGCTATTGGTGCCTGAGACAACACATTGCTCAAAGTTATCAATATATGAAGGCAGTGTGTTTCTTCTGCAAGAAAACTGGGCATTTTGTGAAGGCATGCCAACTGTAGAGTAAAGGCCCAGAAGAATGGAGGGCCCAGGGGCAGCATGGGCCTGCACACACTGCGATATGTGTGCGCACTAGGTCCATGCAGCAGAGTATGTCTTCAGTCGTTAACCCTTGCCATTGGATAAAGGCTTAACTCTGTCAAGCTCGTGTGGTGGCTGATGCGCAACGGTCACCACACGTTAAAAAAATCCACGCACAGGCATCTTCCATCCCCTCAATTGGAGTTCAGGACTGGAACATCGGGTCATTCATTGAAACATCTGTGAACTAATGTGGAAGCAAGTCATCCTCGTTCGAGGGACCGTCTATGATGAAGATGATGATGAAAGTAACTTTCAAGGCTGTAAGTAGAAATCCCCAGAGACTACATAGCATGGAAGAAAAGTAACAGGACGAAGAGATGCACGTCATCAGGAGGGAATCTAACAGCGATTCGAAAAGTATCATCATCCAAGTAGATGTTGCAGGAACCAGGATACTCATGAAAATCAACACTGGTGCATTCATGAGCGTAGTACCGGAATTGCTATATCTCAACAAATTGCTTGATTTCCCATTGGAGAAATCCAAGGTAGAGCTGCGAGGCTACACAGGAGAGGACATTCCTGTGGTAAAGTGTATCACAGTACCAGTGAAATACAAGGATTCATTTCAAAGCTTGCCTCTCTTAGTAGTGGCAGGAGATAAGCCTACCTTACTAGGTAGAAATAGGTTGGGATCACTGAAGCTGGATTGGAATTAGATTTTTCGTGTTGAAACGAGATTTGAATCAAAGGATAATGTCATCGAGAAGTAATGGAAGGTGTTCTGTGAAACAGGCAATCCGATCCAAGGCTTCAAGGTGAGTGTCAGGGTACAGAAGAACGCTACACCAGTTTACTACAAGCCACGTCCTGTACCATATGCACTCAAGGAGAGAGTTAAGCAAGAACTCAAAAGACGAGAGACTGAGAACATTATCTTGAAGATAGATCTAAGTAATTGGGCTTCACTCATTGTTGTTGTAGCTAAGTCCTATGGTAAGGTAAGGTTGTGTGGTGATTATAAAGTAACCGTAAACCAGGTTCTAGAGGGTAATCTCCCCAATATATTGCCTAATGTAGAAAATTTGTTCACACGCTGACAGGTCGTCAGATCTTCTCAAAGTTAGATCTCACAAATGCCTACTTACAATTGGAACTAGATGAGGAGTTCAAGTCATGCTTGACTATAAATACTCATCTAGACCTACATCAATTTAATAGGCTACCATTTGGAGTGTCTTCCGCCCCTGCCATATTCCAAGGGGTGATGAACCAGATCCTGCAAGGCATTGAAGGGGTAGTATGTTATTTAGAAGACATACTCATTTCAGCACCAAACAGGCAAATCCATAATAACGTATTGAATAAAGTGCGCAAACGGTTGGAGGAGCACAGAGTACGAGTGCTCTCAATGTGAGTTATTTCAAAGTTCAATGGAGTACTTAGGGCACAGAGTAGACAAAGATGGTTTACATCCAACCAAGGGAAAGGTGGATGCAATTAGAAATGCCACACTCCCAAGAATGTTACTGAACTTCGATAATTTTGGGGTCTTTTGAACTATTATGGGACGTTCCTACCAAATTTGGCTACATCCACTGAATGAGCTGTTGAAAAAACAGGTCCATTGGAAGTGGTCAGAAGAATGCGACGCAGCATTCAAGGAGGGGGTCAAGAAGTTCCACAAATACTTGTTTAGTCGTAAGTTTACCATCATTTCTGACCTTAAGCCCCTGACAGCAATCCTCCATCCAAAGTCTCCAGTTCCAACCTTAGCTGCAGCCCGAATGCAAAGATGGCCTTTGATTTTGTCAGCATATATGTATGACATTGAGTACAGACGATTAGCTGATCACAGTAATGCTGATGCTATGTCTAGATTGCCATCCCCATCACACGTTACGCCCGACAGCAAAGAAGGTGTTCTATTTTTCATACATTGATGAACTGCCAGTCACAGTTGGTAGAGCAACCAAACATGACCCAGTTATGTCAGAGGTGTATGATTACATCACAAATGGCTGGCCAAACTAGGTATCAGAGAAAGATATTCATCCTTTCTTCATTCGTAGGATTGAATTGTCCGTGGTTAAAGATTGTAGCATGTGGGGTGCAAGAGTGGTTATCCCAAATAAATTCAGGTCCAAACTATTAGGAGATCTTCATGACCAGCATTTGGGAATGTGCTTGGCCAAGAATTTTGTATGCAGTTACTTATGGTGGCCAGGTCTAGATAAAGATCATTAGTCAGTGTACAACAAGTCAATCGGTAAGCAAGAAACCACCATTAGTACCATTACAGCCATGGAAATGGCCTCCCAGGGTGGGGAAAAAGTTACATATGGAATTTGCTGAGCTAGAAGGACAGCAATTGTTCATTGTGATTGATAGCCATTCGAAGTGGGTAAAGGTGTTTCTGAAGCGGAAAATAACAACAATTAAAACACTAGACAACTTGCGAAGATTATTTTCTTCATTTGGCCTCCTAGAAGAAATTGTGTCTGATAATGGACCACAATATTGTTCAGAAGAATTTGCACAGTTCACGAACAGAAACAGTGTAAAACATACCAAGGTTCCACCATATCACCCTGCTTCAAATGCTGCAGCAGAGTGCACAGTACAAATTGTAAAACATGCTCTCATCAAACAAATGATGGATCGGAATGCAAAGATATGACAGTTGTCGTTGGTCCTCAAATTGGCTAATTTTCTGATTACTTGTCATAATACTCCTCATACAACTACTGGTAGAACACTAGCAGATGTGTTTCTCAAATGATAGCCACGAACTAAATTCTCGTTGTTAAAGCCAATCTTGGCACAATTAAGACAGAAAGAGAATCATGATAGAGGTAGAGTAAGAGAGAGATGTGAAATAAAATCAGAAGGTGAGAGTGAAGAACCATCATCATAAATGGTTAAAGTGATTACCAGAAAGAGTGGTGAAGAAATGTGGTTCTCGCACATATTTGGTCAAGATGTTTGATCATGGAAAGGTTAGGTTTGTTCACATTGATCATATTTTACCACAGATGTGGAAGGAGTTGAAAGTTGGAATGATTCGATTATTTCTGAGTCATCAGATAGTCTTGTGACAAGTAGAATACCAGTATCAAATCTTACATCAGATGTATTAGAAACAAGTGCAAGAAAAAGTCAGAATTTAAGACTGAGTCTGAGTCAGGTAGATAGTCTGAAGTTGTAGAGAATTCAAAGGTAGATCAAGGGCATCCTTTGGAGGAAAACTCTCCTCAGGCTCAGCCTAGAATGAGTTTAAGTTCAACACTATGTTTGGAAAGTTCTGTTCGAGAATGAAGATATCCTCTTCAAAACAGAAAACAAGTGGTTAAGTTTGATTTTTAAATATGGCAAAATAAATCCATGGGCTAAGTTTTACACTTTTATGCTTATCGCCCAAAAATGGACATTATTTCCAGCGTGGGCGGTAAAAATGGGTTTTCAGATCGCAGGCTTCTCACCCATTCTCAAAGCACCTAGTCTCCATTTTTGAAATTGGGCGTTACCGCTAGCGATATGAAATTGGCGGTAGCGTTAAATCTCGCTGATCTTCTGCCGTAAAGTCAGCGTCCTTAGCAACGGCATGGCAACGTTCGATTCCCGCGATTCAGGAGGTCAAGGGTCATCATGACATGCGCAGAAGAGGAGACAGAGAGAGAGGGAGCTGAGAGGGAGTGAAGGCGTGTGTGGGTGTTGTGTGGCTGTTTTGGGAGGAAGGAGGGTTTAGAGCTTTAGAGCAATTAGGGAAACAAAAATTAGCTGTTACCAGCCACATATTTGCCCAAATTTGGCCTATAATGGAGAAAGAGGAGGAGGCATCACAGCACGCTGTAGAGACTGACACTGGCGAGAGCAGTGAGGTGGGAGAGGAGCACATTGGAGGGCGCAAAAGAGCCAGGAGGTTCTCGGATGAAGCAAATGCCTCCCTCCTGCAGGGGTGATTTGACACATGGAGGGCATGGGAAGCCCACCCCAAAGGCATATCAGAGGATATGGACCGAGATAGCAGGGGTGGTCTCGTCGGCGACCAACGAGGTGCGTGAGGGCAAACAATGCTGCAAACGATGGAACGACCTTGTGGGATCTGCAAGAGTAAATATTACATTGATTTACATGTACTTATGTATTTATATAATTTGATTTGTAACAGTCATGAGTGACTATCAGCAGATGTGAGGTCTTTCACTTTTACCGGGAATGTTTTACTCAAAGCCTGCGGTCACGGTGTACGTCTTTAGGTAAAGAAAGATAATTATCATAATAATCATGATTACATCTGTCGGTTATGCGTTGTATCAGTCTCTGTGACAGTACCTAGCAATGATATCATGCAATGATCTCATGACATGTCGTCCTGTCATCTTTTACAGAAGAAGCTATCGATGATGAAGTCTGTGCAGAGGCGAACGGGTGGTGGGTCACCAGTCCCCAGCGACATCACTGAGATGGAGGAGCGGATGCTCGCACTCATGGGGAAGCACACCCATGTTATATATGCAGACTATAGATATACTCTCTGTACAGTCACTGTATAGTTGCATAAGATGGAGACTTGTTTACCTGATGTACTATCAATAAGGTTTATACTGTGTATATACATGCTGGCACCACTAGAGGGTGCAACTGGTGGAGACCGGGGTTTCTTGCCCTGGTGGCAGGGGCTGTATAAAAAGGTAGCCACCATGTGGCTGACACACTCTGGAGTTACAAATAAAGGACCAAGGTCACTACAGTTTGAGTACAACACATTGCCTCGTGGAATCATTCATAAATGCATTACAGACATAATAACTGGCGACGAGAATACGGACTTTCACACGATTATGGCTACCTTTGGCACACTAAAAGACTTCACAGAGGGTGATGATTGGGATGCCTTCACGGAAAGGCTCGAGCTATATTTCATGGCAAATGACCTGGCGGGGAGACGGACGCATTGGCGGAAAAGCACAAGACTATACTGTTGACCAGTTGTGGGCCCGAGGTCTTCCGCCTCGTCAGGGACTTGCTGGTACCAACGAAGGCCAAGTATAAGACATACGATGAGCTGACGGAACTAATTCACGACCAATTAAAACCAAAACAGAGCATCCTCACGGCCAGGCACAGATTCTACACTCACCGCAGACCTGAGGACCAGGAGATTGCAAAATATGCTGCCGACCTCAGGAGACTTGCGGCACCGTATGATTTCGGCACGCACCTCAACGAAGCATTGCGAGACATCTTCATTATAGGAATTGGCCACGAGGGCCTCCTTCAAAAGCTATTGTCTGCTGACACCACAGTCAACCTGCAGAAGGCCATCACTCGACCTGAAGTACCAAACAAATTATTCATCCTGTGGACTCAAACCCAGCAAGTACTATACACAGAATGGTGTCTCTCACAGGCAAGACTGTAGAACGTGGCTCTGCCCAGGGCAGAGAGCGCAGACCTCAGGGTTCCAGAACTCAGAGTCCGCCGAGGGGCTCTGCCCACCACTAGGCAATGGCAAAGGCCCCGAGTCCTGACAAGGTGAGCGAACCAAGCCCACCCCACTAGCAGGGGGCGCAGCGCCGCCATCAGACGACTAGGACCCCATCTGGTTGGTCTGGAACCAGCTTCCTCGCATACCTGTACTGCTATCTCAGTATTGACCATGACTGAACCATGAATGCAATCTACCCAATCCCAGCGCATGATCATAAAATTTAACGAATGTAGTGTCATGATAAAAACTGTAAAAAAAATTTTTAAAAAATTTCTTCCTTTCTTTGTACTGAAATTTCACTGTGTCTGATCCTGTATGTTAAGATAACGGGCCAGATGCATGATCTCGCTGTGGGCGGGAAATGGATGTATGTAGCCATGGACACACACATGGATCACATCCAAAACCCACTGGAACCTCCACAGCATCATCGAACTATCCGAACTGGTAGCCACTACCCACCGTTGTGGCAAAAGGACTTGGGGATTAACAGGGAGGGAGCCAAGCCAAAGCACAGCCAAGATGCAAGGGCTATTGGCACTTAAGTCTGGGGAGAGCTAAGCCAGAGCACATAGTGCAAGGTAATTGGCACAAAGGACTTGGGGGAGAGTGATGTTATATTTGCAGACTATAGTTATACTCTCTGTGTAGTCACTGTATAGATGCATAAGATGGAGACTTGTTTACCTGATGTACTATCAATAATGTTTACACAGTGTATATACATGCTGGCACCACCAGAGGGTGCAACTGGTGGAGACCGGGTTTCCTGGTGGCAGGGGCTGTATAAAAGGGGAGCCACCATGCGGCTGCCTCATTCTGGAGTTACGAATAAAGGACCAAGGTCACTACTGTTTGAGTACAGCACATTGCCTCGTGGAGTCATTCATAAGTACTTTACAGACATAATAACCCAGACAGCTACGGAAGCGATGTGATGTGATACCACGTGAGTAAGGTTTACATCATTGCGTGATGTAAAGTCAATAGATGCCACGTCCACTCATACCCGAACAATCATATATGATAGATGATTTCTAAAATTGTCCTAGAAATAATGCTGACCTAATGAAAATCATTACAATGCACATGTGTTGATGGTCATGAAATGTGATGTCTGTATGATTTTGATAGCGGTGATGCTTTTGCCTTATATATGCTGTGCGTAGCTTTGGACTCACCTTGTGATCCTAGCGCCCCCTTCTCCTCTAATAACCTCATTCACGTTTTGCAGCTCAGCCAGCAGCGCGGCCCCAGGCAAGACCACAGAGGCCAGAAGGTGGAGGTGCAGGGTCCGACTCTCCAGACAATCCAACATCTGGTGCTGAGGAGCTCCGATTTTTGCCCGTCAATCCGCTGGGCCTGTTCTCTACGGATGAGAGCACGGATTTCGAGGAACCTGCATCACCATACTCCAGAAGCCATTCCACCCCAAGGCCATCTAGTTATCCTCCGGTCATTCCTGCCTCCACTCTGGAGGTACCAGCCCCAAGCACCTTGCCACAGGGCACCCCATTTATCCCCAGGACAGCGCCGACCCCGCGGAGGCCTCGTGGACATGCCAGGTCTGGTCCACGAGCACCTCATGAGTGTGGTTAGATGGTACAGTTGTCCAAGAGGACTGTAGACATTGGTGACCAGCTCATCGAAGCATTGGGTGGCATATCCCAACAGCTGGCCACCATGAATGAGTACGTTCCACGGATGGTGGAGGCCCTGGATGCGATAGCCAGGAACACTGCTGCCACAGGCAACCCAGTGGTCCCAGAGCGTGGCACTCCACCCCTAGGTTCCGCACCACCACTGCAAACGACAGATGAGAGGAAGGGCCAAGATCCTGTTTCTGCATCAGAGAATGTTGCCCCCTCGGCACCCCCCACTCCCGTACCCGTGCAACCACCGCCTCTGCCTTCAACCCCCCAATGAGGCACCGCCTGAGGAGCTCCTCAGCCAGGCGCCGTGAAGCAAGGAGGGGAAGGGGTAGAGGTGGGGAGAATAAGGGGAGGGGGAAAGGAAAGTGAGGTGCATGTCCGCAGGTGATGGCTGTGTTATATCTCCATCTGGGTGTATGCAATTTGTTGTAATGTATGGGGACAGGGGACCACCCTCCTGCTTTGCATTTGTATTCTGTGTTGCTGGACATGTTGAACATTTGATTGATGTCAATGGTGGAAAAAGTGGGGTATGGGCGGGGGTTGGGTGTTTTTGTCCGTGATATTTATGATTTCAGACCAATGTTGACATAAAATAAATTTTATTAAACATAAGCTTGTTGCGCATTGTCTCAGATAGCTGGACCATTACACATTGGTGATTCCTTAACATGAAAGGGTTAAATACAACTTAACTTCAATCAACGTAAACTTTAACTGGTACCAAGGTGATGGGCACCATTGATGTCTGAGCTGCACACACACAGCAGTGTGTCAGCGTTGTCACTCACAGCAACGTTCTTTCAGGTAAATCGTTCAGATATCAGCTCCTCACGTAAGACTCTTGCAGCTATGTAGCCACCACAGGCCCTTTCCTGTGGTCTGGAGGGGGTCGTGGACATGGTTGCATAGCCAGCCTGATTGTCTGGCCCTAGGTCAGCATCCAGCCCCTCATCATCCTCGTCCTCACTCTCCTGAAGTGGAGCATCAGTCCTTTCTGGCAATTCTTGGCTCCTCCTGATAGCCAGGTTGTGCAGCATGGAGCACACAACCACGAATGTACTTACTTGCTCAGGGTTGTATTGTAGCTCCCCTCCTGAGTGGTCCAGACATCTGAAGCACTGCTGAAGCACAGTTATTGTTTTCTGGACTACATTATGTGTGTCTCTGTGGCTCCGGTTGTATCGCTTCTCGGCCTCGGTGTGCGTGTAACGCAGGGGATCACCAGCCAGGTGGCTAGGCCATATCGGTTATCACCAAGCATCCAGCATTGTCCTTGTGGCTGACTCTTAAAGATGTCAGAGACAGCGCTCGCCCGCAGGATGTGAGCCTCATCGAAGGTGCCCGGACATTTGGCATTCACTGTTATTATGATCTGGTTATGATCGACAATTAGTTGGACCTTCAGGGTGTGAAATCCTTTTCTGTTACAAAAAAGCTCCGGGTTCTGAGAAGGTGCCTGCATGGCGATGTGAGTGCACTGTATTGCTCCCTGCACCCTGGGGAACTTAGCAATGCGGTAGAATGCTCCAATCCTGTCAGCCTGAGCCTCCGTGGTCATGGGGAATCTGATAAAGTCCATCCTTCACAAATACAGGGCCTCCGTGACCTGTCTAATGCAGCGATGGGTGGCATGGTGAAACAGAGGGCAAATCTCGACCGCGGAGGCCTGAAAGGAACCGGACACGTAGAAAGACAGTGCCGCGGTGACCTTGACCTCGATCGATACTGATGCTCTGATGGCAGGCTGCATATGTGGCCTGATGAGCTTGCATATTTCATTGATCACCACCTTGTGGAAGCGCAGTCTCGAAAGGCAGATGTGGTCGGACACGTCAAGGTAAGACCTCTTTTCCCTGTATGTGCGGGGTGTGTATAGTCTGGCCCTCCTCCTCATTCTTGCACGTCTTAAATCGGGGACATAATGATGTGCATCACACATTGAGTCATCTGCACTCTGCAGCATCTGCGTGTTAATCGATGCAGGCTGAGAAATGGCTGGCCCCATTGCAATGAAAGTAAAATAGCGATTGATCAGAAGCAATAATTTCCTGACTAAAATACACCTAGAGTAAACCCCCAATAGTCCAGAGTCTGAAAATATGTTTGTTGAGGTGGTCACTTCACCTGAGAAGAACTCCAGAGTCAATCCAAACTCCCCGAAATTGAAGCAGCCTTTTGAATGAAGCAACCTGCGATTTTAAAAATGGCAACCATACCTCTGGCTTTAGTTCAGAACATTTCTACTTTTCCCGGGCGGTTTTTGGGGCGAGCGATATTGTGGGCCATACGTGTGCGAGGTGATAAAAGTGACGGTGGGCGATCTCCTGGGCGTTAGTTTTGCCAAATATGCTCTTTACGACAAAACAAAAATGGGCGGGCGGTATTATTGAATCTCGGCATTAATTCCGTGCGGAAAGTAACGCTGGCCGATATTATGGGCGTTGAATTCGTCCATTCTGATGATTCCACCCCAAAAAAGTGGGCGAGCAATATTATTTTTTCCCGGCGTTACAGGGGGAAAGTAACACTCGGTGATAAGTTTCCGGAAAATACCCGTCAGTTTCCACTTCGTGGCTAAATGGGCAATATATGGGCATTATACGTCATTTCTGCAGTAAAATGGACATTAAGTGGACATGAAAAATCTAGCCCCATATCTTTTATTTTGTATAACCATGCAAATTATGTATGATGATTATTTTATGATTACTTCTTCATTAAGGAGGGAGAAGTGTAATATAGTACCACCTAGTGGAACTACTACATCACCTAGTGGACGACTGTGGTAATGCAGCCATTGCTGTTTACAATAATGTAAAGGTCAGCTTAGCTGACAAGTTCCTGTGTTAAGAGCCACCTTAGTCTGTGTGTTTGTGATGTCATAGAGAATATAGCACAGGATGGAGTTGGTTTAGAGCATCAACGACCTGTTGTCCCAATTTGGAGACAGGAGTCGCAGGTGAGAGAAGTTCAGAAGCTATTTGATGGCTTACATCCTAGGGTCTTAAAAGAAGTGCCTGCAGAGTAGTGGATGCATTGGTTGTAATCTACCAAAATTCCCTGGATTCTGGAGCGGTCCCAGTGGTTTGGAAAACCGGAAATGTAACACCCCTATTTAAAAAAGAAGCAGACAAAAAGCAGGAAACTATATACCGATTAGCCTATCATCTGTCATTGGGAAAATTATTAAGGAAGCAGTAGTGGAACATTTGGAAAAGCATAATTCAATTAAGCAGAGTCAGCATGGTTTTATGAAAGGGAAATCATGTTTGACAAATTTGCTGGAGTTCTTTGAGAATGTAATGAACAGGGTGGATAAGGGGGAAACCAGTGGATGTGGTGAATTTGGATTTCCAGAAGGCATTCGATAAGGTGCCACATAAAAGATTACTGCACAAGATACAAGTTCAAAGGGTTGGGAGTAATATATTGGAATTCTTGAGGGGTTCAGCACCTCCAAATCCAGGGTGACCATCTCGTCGTCTATGACTTCTTGCTGACCATCATTGCCCTGAGTTGTAATATCTGAGGTGCCGTTTACATGAATATTCTTGCCATCAGCTTCAGGTACATTTTCAATCTCCTCCTGATGCTCAACCTCTGTGAAACAAAAGATAGATGCTTGGTTAGCAGCATTGAGGAAGGAGAAGTGTAGGAAGCACATGCATGACGTAACATTTAGCCAATCCAGACTGTGCAATTTGCAGGGCTTACTGGGCCCAGCTTCCGCATTGATTGTTGGTCTTCTCCTGTGACATTTAATCATTGACGCTATCCTCTGCTCCACGGCTGTTGGTTGCAGCCTACTTGGTGGACCTCCTCCAGTTTGTGACCATTCTCAGTTGATCTGTGACACCATCTTCTGCAAAGAGGCAAATACAACTTTTTAAGAGAGGGTCCTTTTGAACACACGCATACACACATACGGATCACATTTACAGGTGTTATTGCAGTGCATAAATATACATATATTTTAAAGCCCAAATAAATGTAAGTTTATCGTATTACTTACCCTCACTGCTTGTCCGAGGTCCTGCCACTTATTTTTCAGCTGCGCACCGGTTCTCAGGGTGTTGGACATTCTATTAAACTCGACTGTGACCTGGTCCCAAACCTTTGCAAGTGCAGACGGTTTAAGCTCATTTTTTCCGAAGCTCTCCTAGTTCTCAAGACCTCCCCATCCACTCTCGATTAAGTCTACCAGGTGCTCAATTTCATCCGCACAAAATCTCTTTGCCCTTATGGTTTCCCCTTCTCCGTCCCTGGCCCTTTCGCCTTCTCTACGCCCTTCCATTGCAGCCATCGCGTGATCAAAGCTGTATTTCCTACCTATGAAACTACCTCTGCCACCAATGGATTCTCAATGGTGATCCACACAATCCCCACACATGCTGTTTTTTTTTAATACTTTCTACTGCGCATGCGCAGATGTGTCTTGCGCGCTGCACATGCGCTGTACCGTTTCAGCACACATTGGAGGCTCCACTCAGGAGAGTTGGACCGGGTGGCGCCGGCGTCAGAGGGTACACATATGGTGAAGAAAATACGATTTTTTATTTTCAGCGCTGAGGGGCCTAAAAAAAACGGGCATCCAGGTAAGTTAAGGTCTTTTATTTTCTTTGGGGAAAATTGGGGCCAGTGATTGTATTAAGTTCCTCCCTCCCTATAGCCCCTTGATTATCCAGTATTGGGATGTTTTTAGTGTCTTCTACTGTGAAGACCGATACAAAATATTTGTTCAAAGTTTCTGCTATTTCCCTGTTCCCCATTATTAATTCCCCAATCTCATCCTCTAGGGGACCAACATTTACTTTAGCCACTCTTTTTCTTTTTATGTATCTGTAGAAACTCTTGCTATCTGTTTTTATATTTTGTGCTAGTTTACTTTCATAATCTATCCTCCTTCTATTATTTTTTTAGTCGTTCTTTGCTGGCTTTTGAAAGTTTCCCAATCCTCTGGCCTCTCACTAGTCTTAGCCACATTGTATGCCCTTGTTTTCAATTTAATACCCTCCCTTGTTTCCTTAGTTAGCCACAGAGGGTTATACCTTTTCTTACAGTCTTTCCTTCTCATTGGGATATATTTTTGTTGAGAGTTATGAAATATCTCCTTAAATGCCTGCCTCTTCTCATCAACTGTCCCACTCTGTAATCTATTTTCCCAGTCCACTTTGGCCAACTCTGCTTTGATACCTTTGTAGTCTCCTTTATTTAAGCTTAGGACCCTGGTTAGAGATCCAGCTTTCTTACTCTCCAACTGAATTTGAAATTCAACCATGCTATGGTCACTGATTCCTAGAGGATCCTTTATTAGGAGATCGTTTATTAATACTGTCTCATGACACAGTACCAGACCTAAGATAACCTGCTGCCTGGTTGGTTCCGCAACATACTGTTCAAGGAATCTATCCCGGATACACTCTATGAACTCGATGAGCTCCTCCTGGGACTGCCAGCCTAGCAGCAGCCATTACCCCTAGATACCCTTTCCGAATATAAATCTGTCAATCTCAATCTTGAAAATTTCAATTGACCCAGTGTAATGACTCAAGAGTCTGGTTACTGTAAACTCACTCAGGTGCAACTTGATCCAGCTTTATTCCAGCCCGAGTGCCTGCGTGACAAAGACACCCAGCATATATACAGGTGACCAAGCACACATGCAACATGCCTACAGCCCGATGACCTCTGTGACGCCCTCTGGTATCTGGTGACCCTCAAGCATTAATACATTACAACATCCCCCTTTTAAAATCTTAACAGAAGTCTTTTTACAAATTAAGATGGTCTGGATCTTTCCTCTCATGAGTTGATCGTCTCAGTTCAACTTTGGCTCTGGGCGAGCGTTCTGAGTCCATTGAGACTGAGGGCTGAGTAGCTGATCTGATGGGAGTGGTCATGACCACATCAGAGACTTAAGGTTCAGAGTCAGTAATGTCAGCAGAGTCCTCTGATGAGTGAACAATGGTTGGTCACTGACTGCATCTTCCTCACTCGGTTCCAGTTCATCCGTGTGCCGCAGTTTAACCTGGTCAAGGTGTTTCCTGCATGTTTTCCCATTCTTGAGCACGACAATAAACTGTCATGTATCTTACATTATTATATATAACTGTATCCCAACATGCTATACATGATTGTAATAAGATATGACCTGTAACCACCAGCATACCTTACCACCGGAGGTGCACTTGCAAGAGACAGGTATATAAGCACAGGTCTCAGGCAAGTGCAGCATTCCAGAGCTGTGAAATAAAAGGTGCAGGTCCATGACCATGCCTCGTGTGAATCTGTACTGAGGGGACAGGACTTTACAGTGGCGACGGGTTACGGGATTACAGAATCCACAGAATGGCGAACAACGGATCAGATGAAAAGTACAATGCGGGAGACAATTGGGAGGACTTTATAGAAAGGCTCCAACAAAGCTTTGTAACCAAAGACTGGTTAGGCGACGATACGGCAGACAAGAGAAGAGCCCATCTCTTGACCAGCTGTGGCTCGAAAACATACGGTTTAATGAAGGATCTGTTGGCACCTAAGAAACCAGCAACCAAGTCATTTGAAGAATTGAGC
The DNA here is from genome assembly GCF_044704955.1 of Pristiophorus japonicus. Classification (NCBI taxonomy): domain Eukaryota; kingdom Metazoa; phylum Chordata; class Chondrichthyes; family Pristiophoridae; genus Pristiophorus; species Pristiophorus japonicus. The sequence continues at coordinate 204,839,427 of NC_091980.1, forward strand.
ACACTGCTAAGAGACCACCTGAGGCCAGCGAGCAGCCTACACATGGCCAGACACAGGTTCTACAACTACAGATGCTGTGTGGGCCAGAGCATCCCCGACTTCGTGGCGGAACTTCGGAGGTTGGCTAGTTTATGTGAGTTTTCCGATGAACTGAGGAGAGAAATGCTGAGAGACTTTTTCATTGAAGGAATAGGCCACGCAAGCATATTCCGAAAGCTCATAGAGACCAAGAACCTGACCTTAGAGGCAGCAGCACTGGTTGCAGAGACATTCTTGGTAGGGGAAGAAGAAACGAGGTTGATTTACAATGCAGGTACAACAACTAACGAAATAATGGAACAAGGAGTTCACAGCACTAAACAAGCTGCTACCCCCACACACAGACAAAACTGGCAGAACAGGTTTTCGACAGCAAGCAGTGGCAACAGAAGCCATCAAGGGCCACAGGAACAACTGTTCACACATCATCAACCCACAATGCGAGCAATCAACTACAAACTGAGAGAAGCTCAAGAGAGATCAGCCAGACGCAGCTCATTCTTTGCAAGCAGTCTGCGCTGGAGGTATGGGGGTGGGCACTCATCAAGGGAATGTCGATTTCAGCAGGCTGTTTGCAGGAACTGTGAATATACAGGGCATTTGGCCCGCATGTGCAAAAAAACGGCAGCTCAGCTGGTATACGAATCGGATGGGTCAGAAAGCGGACCAGAAGATGGTGGGGACAGTACCCAGGACACCGATGTACAGCGGGTCAACACGATCAATGGCTGCTGCTCCTATGACAGGACGCCTCCTATAATGATGAGGGTCCTACTCAACGGGATATCTGTCAACATGGAGCTGGATACAGGAGCGAGTCAATCTCTCATGGGCGCTCAATAATTTGAACAACTGTGGCCGCATAAAAGAGACAGACCAAAACTCACAAGGGTCGACACCAAACTAAGGACCTGTACCAAAGAAATCGTACCAGTCCTCGGCAGCACCATGCTCTCTGTCACACACAAAGGGACAGTGAACCGACTTCCCCTGTGGATTGTTCCCGGAGACCCCCCAGCACTGCTGGGGAGAAGCTGGCTGGCAAAACTAAAATGGAAATGGGATGATGTCCATGCCATGTCATTAGAGGAACGGACCTCCTGCTCAACAGTTTCAAGCGATTTGAACATCTTTTTCAGCCAGGTGTGGGCACTTTCAAAGGGGCTAAAGTCAAAATCTACATCACACAGGATGCTAGACCGGTCCATCACAAAGCCAGAGCTGTACCCTATGTGATGAGGGAAAAGATTGAACACGAACTAGACAGGCTTCTGCGGGAAGGCATTATATCACCTGTGAAATTTAGCGACTGGTCAAGTCCCATCGTCCCAGTCATGAAGCCTGATGGATCCGTACAAATCTGTGGGGACTACAAATCTACCATAAACAGAGTCTCCCTACAGGACCAGTACCCGCTGCCCAGAGCGGAGGACTTATTTGCCACATTGGCTGGAGGTAAACTTTTCTCAAAATTAGACCTCACATCTGCGTATATGACGCAAGAATTGACTGAAGAATCCAAGCTACTCACCACCATCAACACACATCGAGGCCTTTTCATGTACAATCGATGCCCATTCGGCATCAGGTTGGCAGCTGCCATATTCCAGTGCAACATGGAGAGTCTGCTCAAGTCCATCCCAAGGTCGGTTGTATTTCAAGATGACATACTTATCACAGGCAGGGACACCGACTCCCATCTCCGTAATTTGGAGGAAGTACTAAAGCGGTTGGATCGGGTAGGCCTCCGAGTCAAGAAATCCAAGTGCCTGTTTCTCGCACCCGAGGTTGAATTTTTGGGCAGAAGGATTGCCGCTGATGGAATCCGCCCAACAGAGTCCAAAACAGAAGCAATTCGTCAACAACAATCACACTAACGAAACAGACAGCCCAGGCGAGATACCAGCAACCACACCCAAAGAAAACCAGACACCAAGGCAAACAACTGAACCACAACTCAGACGCTCCACGCGAGAGCGTAGACCACCTGAGAGACTGAACTTATAAAGACAATAAGACCTTGGGGGAGGGTGATGTCATGTATCTTACATTATTATATATAACTGTATTCCAACATGCTATATATGAATGTAATAAGATATGACCTGTAACCACCAGCATACCTTACCACCAGGGGTGCGCTTGCAAGAGACAGGTATATAAGCACAGGTCTCAGGCAAGTGCAGCATTCCAGAGCTGTGAAATAAAAGGTGCAGGTCCAGAGTGACCTTGACTTCACTACATGCCTCGTGTGAATCTGTACTGAGGGGACAGGACTTTACATAAACATTCTGTTACCCTCCTTGGCTGTAATAGTACTGGCGATCCACTTTGGACCTTGTCCATAGTTCAGTGCATAAACCGGAATATTGACTGAGATGTCACGTGACACGGCAACATGATCATGATACCATTGCTGACTTTGACGTCTGTTTTTAACACGATCATTCAAATCAGAATGAACAAAAGAAAGTCTGGTCTTGAGATTTCTCTTCATCAGTGTAAAGACATGACCCTGCAGTACAGACTTACACGAGGCACATGCTGAAGTCAAGGTCACTCAGGACCTGCCCCTTTATTTCACAGCTCTGGAATGCCGCACTTGTCTGAGACCTGCCTTTATATACCTGTGTGGGACAGGTGTGCAGTGTCTCCTGCAAGTGCACCCCTGGTGGTAAAGTATGCTTGTGGTTACAGGTCATATCTAGTTACAGTCATGTATAGCATGGTAAGATACAGTTATATACAGTGGTGTGAGATACATGTCAATCAGTAGTTCAGCAGGAGGAACCCCAGTAAGCATATGAGGTCTTGACCTGTAACAGCAATATACATGACAACCGTCTCTGCAGTGAGCCCTGAGTTACAAGTTTCATACTTTGCTTGATTGTTTGAAAGGCACGCTCTGTTTGGCCATTGTAAGCAGGCTTGAATGGAGCTGATTTCACATGTCTGATGCCATTGCGTTTCATGAACTCCTGGAACTCAAGACTTGTGAAGCAAGATCCGTTGTCACTCACAACAATGTCAGGCAAACCATGACTAGCAATCATGATACGAAGGCTCTCAATGGTAGCTGTAGACATGCTGGGGGACATACTATCATACTCTATCCACTTAGAATATGCATCTACTATGACAAAAAACATCTTTCCTCGGAACGGGCCCGCAAAATCAATGTGGATCCTCGATCATAGTTTGGATGGCCACGTCCAAAGACTCAGTGGAGATTCCGCTGGTACTTTACTTAACTGCATGCAAGTATTGCACTGATGCACGCATGATTCCAGATCAGAGTCAATTCCAGGCCACCATGAGACCTAGCAATGGGCTTCATCATGACAATACCAGTTTGAGTGCTATGAAGTTCACATACAAGTTTGTCTCAAACTTTCTTAGGCATGATTACACAATTACCCCACAGTAAACAGTCTGACTGAATGGACAGCTCATCCTTGCGACGGTTATAAGGTTTGGTCTCCTCACGCATCTCCATAGGTATGGCAGACCAATCACCACTGAGTAAACACTGTTTCATAACCGATAAAATAGGGTCATGGCTGGTCCAGTACCTAACTTGTTGAGCAGTGACAAGGGTTCCTCCACTCTCAAAAGCACCCATTACTAACAGTAGATCTGCAGGTTGAGGTGTCTCCATCTCAGTTGTGGGTAAGGGCAGACGACTCAGTGCATTAGCACAATTCTCAGTACCAGGTCTATGACGGATGATGTAATCATAGGCAGACAATGTCAACACCCACCTTTGAATGCAGGACGATGCATTGGTATTAATAACTTTGTTTTCTGTAAACAATTAAATGAGTGGCTTGTGATCCATTTCTAGTTCAAAACGAATACCAAACAGGTTCTGGTGCATTTTTTTTACTCCATACACAGGCCAAAGCTTCTTTCTCTACCATACTGAATGCTCTTTCCGCTTTAGACAGACTTCTTGAAGCATACGCAACAGGTTGTAGCTTGCCCGATTCATTTGCTTATTGGGATACCCCATATGATGAAGCATCACAGGCCAATACAAGGTGCTTACACGGATCATAATGAACAAGCAACTTGTTTGAACATAGCAGATTCTTGGCTTTCTCAAAGGCTCTATCTTGAGACGCACTCCAGACCCAGTTGTCGTCTTTTCTTGGTAACACATGCAGTGGCTCTAGTAAAGTGCTCAATTTGGGTAAGAAATTACCAAAGTAGTTGAGTAGCCCAAGGAATGAACACAGCTCCATCATATTCTGAGATCTGGGTGCATTTTTGATGGTCTCGGTTTTTGAATCAGTGGGCCTGATGCCATCAGCATCAATCTTACTCCTGAGGAATTTGACTTCAGGTGCCATGAATCTACACTTCGAGCATTTCAGCCTGAGTCCCACCTTGTCCAGACGCTGTAAGACTTAAGATTGTTCAGATGTTCAGCAGTATCACGACGTGTGACCAGAATGTCATCTTGAAACATGACGGTTCTAGGAATGGACTTTAGTAAGCTCTCCATATTTCTCTGAAATATGGCTGCAGCCGAACGAATTCCAAAAGGACACCTGTTGTAGATGAACAGTCCTTTATGGGTGTTGATGCAGGTGAGTTTCTTTGAAATGTCGACAAGCTCCTGGGTCATATAGGCCGACGTCAGATCCAGTTTCATGAACGACTTTCCACCAGCTAGCATGGCGGACTGCTCATCAGCCTTCAGTAACGGATACTGATCCTGTTTCGAAAATCGGTTCATCGTAACCTTGTAGTCTCCACAAATCCAGACAGTGCCTTCACTCTTCAACTCAGGAACAATGGGACCAGCCCACTCGTTAAACTCGACCGGTGATATGATCTCTTCATGCAGGAGTCGGTCAAGTTCAAATTCAACCTTATCCCTCATCATGTAGGGAACAGACTGAGCTTTGTGATAGACAGGCCTTGCATTGGAATCCAGGTTAATTTGCACCTTGGCTCCTGTAAAATTACCAATGCCCGGTTCAAACAAAGAAGGAAACTTTTTCAGTACTTGAGCACACGAAGTGTCATCCACCAAGGACAACATCTTGACATCATTCCAGTTCAGCTTGATTTTCTCGAGCCAATTCCTGCCGAACAGCGTTGGACCATTACCTGGGACGATCCATAATGGTAACTCATGAACCACATCATCATATGACACCTTGATTGCTGCACTGCTGAGCACCGGTATGAGTTCCTTAGTGTAAGTAAGCAACCTGGCATTGACTGGACTCAGCTTCAGTTTCACATCCTTAGTGTCCCACAGCTTGTCGAATGTTCTTTGGCTCATTATCAACAGGTTTGCACCCGTGTCCAGCTCCATTGATACAGGCATGCCATTCAGCTTCACATTAACGACTGTCGGTTGGCTCTTGCTCAGGAACGAATACAGTCCATTCACTTCCTCCTCGGGTTGTGTATCTGGGCCATCACCGAACCGGTGTTCATCAACCACATGATGAGCCACACCATGCTTGCTCCGTTGTGGACAGCTGTGAAGATGCCCCACTTTCGAACATCCATTGCATGAGTATTGTCTAAACTGACACTGATGAGGCCGATGATTGCCCCCACAACGCCAACAGGGAGAAATCTGGTTTGAACCAGTTGGCGGGCTCTGAGCAGCGGCAGGTTTTGCGTAAGCAGCTCTGCCCGAAGACAACACCATCTTGTTTACAGTACTTGCCGTGGAACTCCGACTCATCGATGATATCTGCCGCAAATTATCATCTGTCGTCATGCATGCCTGGGCAGTCACGATGGCCTTTTTCAAATCCAGCATCTCTGCATCCAACAGCTTCCTGAGGATCGCATCATGGCTGATGCCTACCACAAAGACATCACGCAGCATGTCTTCCAGCATGTTCCTGAACTTACACAGCTCAGCAAGACATCGCAGGTCGGCAACAAATCCCGGCACGTCCTGGCCCTCAGCACGAACATGCGTGTAGAAACGGTAGCGTGATATGATAATCGCCTCTTGTGGCTTCAGATGGTTACCCACCAACGTATACAATTCCTCGTACCCTTTTTCCGCCGGACGTACAGGCGAGAGAAGATACTTCAAGAGGCCGTAAATTTTCGGACCACAAACATGAGGAGAACTGCCCTGCGCTTAACTGCGTAGCCCTCTGCCTCCATGCCGTTGGCCACAAAATACTGATCCAGACAGTCGACAAAATCCGCCCAATCCTTGCCCTCCACAAATCTCTCCAGGATTCCAACCGTGCCCATTGTGCATGCGAAGGTTCTTAAATTACCTCGTCACTAATTGTAATGACTCAAGAGTCTGGTTACTATAAACTCACTCAGGTGCAACCTGATCCATTTTTATTCCAGCCCAAGAGTGTCTGTATGACAAAGACTCAGCTTATATACAGGTGACCAAGTACACATACCACATGCGTACAGCCCGATGACCGCCGTCCGTGGCGCCCTCTGATTTCTGGTGACCCCCTAGCATTAATACATAACACTCAGCATGCACAACTTTTTGGGGGAGCGAATTCCAAGTTTCCAGGTGTGTGATAAAGGACTTCCTGATTTCACTCTTGAAAGGCCTAGCTCTAATTTTAAGATTATGCTTATTTATTCTGGATTCTTTCACCAGAGGAAATTGTTTCTGTGTATCTACCATATCAAATCATTTCAGAATTTTAAACACCTCAATTAGATCACCCCTCAACCCTTTATACTCAAGGGAATACAAGTCAAGTTTATGCAACCTCTCCTCATAATATAACCTTTTAAGTCTTGGTATAATTCTGGTGAATCTGTACTGTACCCCCTCCAAGGCCAATATATCATCCCTGAGGTGTAGTGCCCAGAACTGATTGCAGTACTCAAGATGGGTCTGATGAAGACTTTCTACAACTGAAGCATCGCTTCCTCCCCTTTGTATTCCAGCCCTTTTGAGATAACAGGCAACATTCCATTAGCCTTTTTGATTAATATTTTACCTGTGTATTGGCTTATAGTGATTTGAGTACATGACCTGAATCCCGTTGCTCCTTCATAATTCGTAGTCTCTCACCATTAAGAAAATATTATGCTTTGTCTTTCTTGAATCCAACATGGATGACCTCACACTTCCTCACATTGAATTCCATCTGCTACAGTTTTGCCCACTCACTTAATCTGTCTATGACCCTTTGTAATTTTTGCTCCCATCTACATTACTTACGGGGTCAGGTAGCATCTGTGGAGAGAAGCAGAGTTAACCTTTCGGGTCGATGACCCTTCGTCAGAACAGTATTTTCTGATTTTATTTCAGATTCCAGCATCTGCAGTATTTTGCTTTTATACATTACTTACTGTCCTTCTTAACTTAGTGTCATCTGCTAACTTGGATATGCAACTCTCTTTTCCTTCATCCAAGTCATTGATATATATGGTGAAAAGCTGAGGTCCCAGTACAGATCCCTGGGGAACATCACTTGTCACATCCTGCCACTCGGAGTACATTCCCTGCATCCCTGCTCTTTGTCTGCTACCGCCCAACCAATTACCAACCCATATTGAAAGTATCTCGCAGCAGTGTGTTTCAGAGCAGCATTGCCTGAAACCTGAAACCAAACCTCTGGACTGTAGATGGTGCAGACCAACAGGACAGAGAAGGGGACAAATGCAAACCCCTTACAGAGAAAGTCTTAAGCTTAAAGAATGAAGGAATATAAACATTTGGGAGAGTGCTCATATTGCTGCCCATTCTCTTAAAGGAGGAAAGAAGGCAGGGATTAAAATTATAAGTTGCAGCTACTGGTTGAGTGGGTTCTTAACATATTTTACCTCCTATGGAAGTGCATTTTAACATATTTTACCACTGTGGCTCCATGGGTAGCACACTGATCTCTGAGTCAGAATGGTTGTGGGTTCAAGTCCCACTTCAAGAACTTGAGCACAAAAAATCTAGGCTGACACTCCAGTGCAGTCATGAGGGAACACTGCACTGTCGGAGTTGCCGTCTTTTCGATGAAACATTAAACCGAGGCCCCGTCTGCTCTCTCAAGTGGACGTAAAAGATCCCATGGCACTATTTCAAAGAAGAGCAGGGGAATTATCCCCGGTGTCCTGGCCAATAGTTATCCCTCAATCAACATAACAAAAAAACCCAGATTGTCTGGTCATTATCACATTGCTGTTTGTGGGAGCTTGCTTGTGCGCAAATTGGCTGCCGTGCTTCCTACATTACAACAGTGACTACACTCCAAAAGTACTTCATTGGCTTGCAAATGACTTTGAGACGTCCGGTGGTCATGAAAGGCACTATATAAATCCAAGTCTTTGTTTCTTTCTATATCTGTGAATTGTTAGTTTTATCCCCAGTAATACTTACGGATTAAAAGAGAGAGAGAAAAAGAGTGATGAAAAATTGCACAATATTTGACATGATTTAAATTTTAGGCTTAGCAGCAGTTTGGTGTGCTGTAATCATTCATAAACTGACAATGTGTGCAATCTCCAGGGTTCTAACTTAGTTCCAGACTTATTCATAACACTTAACCAGGGTAAACTCCTTGGGCTTTGAAGTATAATTTCATAGACGCTCTGGAGTGACATTACAGAAACAAAATACAATATATATTACATTGAGACAGCACACAATACAGAGCATCAATTTAGGTTATAGATATTAATAAGCTGTTGGATATGACATTACAAATACTAAAACTCGATTTATTTTTAATCCTTTATATAAAAGTGTGTGTTTTTTGTAATTTTGTCTCAAATCTTCACCCAATTTTGTCCACATTGTGGTAGTTTGATGAGACAGACATCACTTCTCTGAGCTATGCTTGGTTCACTGAAGAACCAAATCACTTTTGCTATTAGATCTGGTTTTACATATGTCAAAAATACTACAATTACTGCAATTATATAGAGCCCTGGTGAGACCACACCTGGAGTATTGTGTACAGTTTTGATCTTCTTACGTAACGAAGGATATGCTTGCCATAGAGGGTCTGCAACGCAGGTTCACCAGACTGATTCCTGGGATTGTCCCATGAGGAGAGATTGAGTAAACTAGGCCTATATTCTCTTGAGTTCAGAAGAATAAGAGGTGATCTCATTGAAACACACAAAATTCTTACAATGCTTGACAGGGTAGATGCAGGGAGGATGTTTCCCCTGGCTGGGGAGTCTAGAACCAGGGATCATAGTTTCAGAATAAGGGGTCGGCCATTAAGGACTGAGATGAGAAGAAATTTCTTCACTCAGAGGGTCTTTGGAATCTTTGGAATTTTCTACCCCAGAAGGCTGTGGAAGCTCAGTCGTTGAGTATGTTCAAGACAGATATCGATAGATTTTTGGATATTAAACGAATCAAGTTATATGGGGATTGTAGGGGAAGACGGAGTTGAGGTAGAAGATCAGCCATGATCTCATTGAATGGCATAGCAGACACGAGGGGCCAAGTGGTCTACTACTGCTCCTATTTCTTATGTTCTTATGTTCTTAGATGGAAGATTTCAGTCCATTTTGGTTATGTATTTTGGAAAAGTAATTTATCTTATTTAATCGTAAAATCGATGGTATTCCAGTAAGGTTGCTGAGAGACTGAGGAGTGGAGAAACAAAATGTGGATTCAAGACAGGGCAGGACACGAGCTGAACGTAGACCTGTCAGCTGGTGGGATGCCCAGGAAGTGAAGGATAGGTGGCCAGATGGGCAAATGGCTGAAGGGGTGCTGGTGGCAACATGGATAGAAAGGTGCAGAGATGAGAGGAAAAGAGGCAGTGGGACTTAGCATTTTGCTTCCTGAGTTAGCTGAGGGGAGTGGATTAGGAAACTATAATGCTGACTGAAAGGAAGCTGAAATGTTTTTGCTGTTATGTGATTGGTTCAGTGTTCAGGGTCACAGTCTCAGAATAAAGGGTTGGCCATTTAGGACTGAGATGAGGAAAAACTTCTTCACTCAGAGGGTGGTGAATCTTTGGAATTCTCTACCCCAGAGGGCTGTGGAGGTTCAGTCTTTGAGTATATTTAAGATAGCGATAGATAGATTTTTAGATATTAAGGGAATGAAGGGATATGGAGATAGTGCAGGAAAGTGTTGAGGTAGAAGATCAGCCATGATCTCCTTGAATGTCGGAGCAGACTCGAGGGGCCGAATGGCCTACTCCTGCTCCTAATTTTTATATTCTTATGTTTCTATTGCGAAAATCAGCCAATTAAAAACTGAGACATGAGCCTACAGTCAGACAGACATTGCAGAAATAAACGGCTGAAAATTCTGCGTGAATTTGCCCGATCGCCCACCATAACTTCTGCTGAAGATCGGAAGAACCCTGGAGAAATGCGGAGTCATGCCATTTCTGCGGGGTTCCCACCGAAGTTACAGTGAACAATCAGGAGAACCCCTGCAGAAATTCTAACCCAAGTAGTTTTATTATGCAGAAAGGCGACACTTACCAAGTGTGAAGGCTTTTATCCCAGTGTTTAATACGGCACATTACAAAGTTTATAATTGCAGGTTCGATTCCTGGTCTGTGCTGAGTTAATTGATCTGGCTGAAGGGGCAGTACAAGTGGCATCAGTCCCCTGGGCTAGGGAAGGGAGTTCATACCTCCTGATCCTGATTTCTATCTCGTGACTCTTAGTGGAAATTGTACGTTTATGGTTGTCAGGGAAGGATAGGCTTTTGTTTGGTTGTGTGGTCCCACATCGTTGAATAGCCTACCACCCACACATTTCCTTGGATCTGCTTCCATGTCGTAACTTCACCAGAAGTGCAGCGGAAACCCCACTTACACACATAAACAGAACTTCCACTGCACTTCCCACGAGATTACAGCCTCCGGGAGCAGCTCCGAGCAAATTCCCAGCCAATGTGTTTCACAAATGTCACAGAGAAGGATGATATGTAACTATTTTATTAATTAATGAGTCTAAAGTGAATATAATATGTGCTATATACTGATTTAGTGAAGTACAGTATAGCAGGTTAGTGTCACCTGCATGCAAATGAGCTTCTAAACCAGAGAACCCTTCAGAGAGCCTGCTGATATTAAGCAAAAAAAGTTAGGATTAGCTGAAAAGGCAATAACTCCACAGATGCACAACTCATTTCTGATAATGTGACCACAGACGTAACTGCAGAAGCAATGCAGACAATGCAGCCCCATAGAGATGCCCAACTTCCAAATTTGGCAAACTCAGCAAAATGCTGGTACATGTTTAATGTCAGTGAGGGGCTATAGGTCACAATGGAAATGCTGAAGATTTAGTAGCTTTGGGACTTTAGCTTCATAAGCTGGACTGTTGCTGGGTAGCTGGCTGCCACTTTGAATAAAAACATTGGGGAAAAAACAACTACTTTTGATTGATTTTGAGACTCCAGTTCTGTGCAGCATCCTGAAGGAGTTTTACAGTTTAAAACAAGATCTCCAGCCCTTACAGCACCAATGTGACATTTCCATTTCCCACATTAGCAATTTTGACGTGCTTTCTGAATTGCAAGCATTTAAATTCCATTCCCTCTCATATGCATTATCAACTAGTCTGCTTCTCTTTGTGATATATTTCTGAAATATTTTTTAAGGGGCCTACTTTACCTTTCAATTACTGTACAATGTAGTTTTCCATTGTTTAGATTATTTATTCCCTTTCTTTCTAGTTGTATTGTTCACCTAATTATTTTGTGGTTACAAGCCACAATGTGGTATGCATGTCACCATGAGTATGGATAAGTGGGATGTGTATTGTGGTGGAAGCAAAATGTTGTGTTTTTCTTTACTCTGGGTTTAAACATTACTATTAGTCTTCAGTGCTTAAATGAGCGATGATAATATGCCACCAGTCATAAGAGTCGACATAGTATTCTTATTGACGACTGGTTAGTGTGGAACAAGTTGGTTCTAGTTTTGTAAGGACAAAACATGTTGAGTATCTCCAGGTTTCACGCTTCTGTTACAAAGACCTTAGTGTTTTTTTTCCATTCACATAAAGAAAGACCAGCATTTATATAGCACCTTTCACTACCTCAGGACGTCCCAAAGCACTTTTACAGGCAGAGAAGTACTTTCTGAAATATAGGCAAAGTAGGAAACACAGCCACCAATTTACACACAGCAAGATCCCACAATTAGCAATGTGATAATAACCAGATAACCTGTTTTAGTGATGATGGTTGAGGGATAAATATTGCCAAGGATACTGAGGATACCTCTCCTGCTTTTTTACATTCATTTGAGAGGGCAGACGGGGCCTTGGTTTAACGTCTCATCTGAAAGAGGGAACCTCTGATAGTGCAGCACTCCCTCAGACTACACTGGAGCTTTTGCCCTGAGATAGTTAAAGGTGAATTTTCTACCACTATCCCACTCAAAGTGATCCAGTGCAGCACAAATGGATGGAAAGAGTCCAGCAGAGTCCTCCTCTCCCTTCAATTTGGCCCCCATTCATTTACTTGTATAGGCCTTGGTCTCTGCCAAGGTCTACAAGGCGGCAGCTTCTGACATGTTGAGGGGCTCTTCTGCCCTTAATAGGTCCCACACATGCTGCTGCGGCATCATCCCCACTACAGTGCTGCTAAAGCTGTCTCAGTGGGCTTTCCTCTTCCTCACCAGGAGCACAAGAAATGGACCATAACCCAGGAAACTGGGTCAGAGTCACGGCGGTTGACGGAACCCATTTCACCAGAACACCTCCACTTCGATAAACATTTAGCTCTTGGCATTTAAAGGGTTATCTTTTTGAAAAAGTGGTCAGAAAACCTTTACCTTACATAGAATTATATAGAATTTTACAGCAAGAAACTGGCCATTCGTTTTTGTGCTCCACATAATGTGATATATATTTGCCTATAAAGCTACATGATGTTGTGATGAAAATGATGAATTTTTCCAGCTCCTTTTCCTTCACCCTTTTTTAAAGTTTTAAAAAGCACATTTAAAACAAAATTAATGCTGGTTCTGCCTCACAAAGACATTCCTGTAGGCAATGCTGATGAAACAGTGCCAAGACTCATGGGACTGCCATTTCTGAAAGGCTCATTGCTCTGTTCAAATAAAAAAACAAATTTAAAAGCTCTTTGTCTAAATGTACGTAGCATTCGTAACAAAATAGATGAGTTGACGGCACAAATAGATACAAATGGGTATGATCTGATAGCCATTACAGAGACGTGGTTGCAAGGTGACCAGGACTGGGAACTAAATATTCAGACGTATTTAACAATTCCAAAAGACAGACAGAAAGGAGAAGAGGTGGGGTAGCACTGTTAATAAAGGATGGGATCAGTGCATTAGTGAGAAACGATATTGGCTCAGAGGATCAAGATGTTGAATCAGTTTGTGTGCTGATAGGGAATAATAAAGGAAAAAAGTCACTGGTGGGCTTAGTCTATAGGCCCCCTAACAGTAGCATAACTGTTGGTCGGAGTATTAATCAAGAAATAATGGAGGCTTGTAATAAAGGAACGGCAAAAATCATGGGTGATTTTAACCTTCATATTGATTGGACAAAGCAAATTGGCCAGGGTAGCCTTGAGATGGAGTTCAGAGAGTATATCAGGGACAGTTTCATTGAACAGTACGTTGTGGAACCAACCAGGGAGCAGGCTATCTTAGATCTAGTACTGTGTAATGAGACAGGATTAATAAATGATCTCGTAGTAAAAGATCCTCTAGGAATGAGTGACCATAATATGGTTGAAATTTCAAATTCAGTTGGAGACTGAGAAAGTTGGTTCTCAAACCAGGGTCCTAAGCTTAAATAAAGGAGACCAGAAAGGTATGAGGGCAGAGTTGGCTAAAATGGACTGGGAAAATAGACTAAAGAATGGGACAGTTGATGAGCAGTGGCAGACATTTAGGGAGACATTTCATAACTCGCAACAAAAATATATTCCAATGAGAAGGATAGGCTGAAAGAGAAGGGATAACCATCCGTGGCTAACGAAGGAAATAAGGGAGAGTATCAAACTGAAAACAAAGACATACAATGTGGCCAAGACTAGTGGGAGGCCAGAGGATTGGGAAATGTTTTAAAGTCAGCAGATAATGTCTAAAAAAATGGTTAAGAGAGGGAAGATAGATTATGAAAGTGAACTAGCACAAAATATTAAAATAGTAAGAGTTTCTACAGGTACATAAAAAGGAAAAGAGTGGCTAAAGTAAATATTGGTCCCCTGGAAAATGAGACTGGGAAATTAATAATGGAAAACAGGGAAATGGCAGAGACATTGAACAAATATTTTGTATCGGTCTTCACGGTAGAAGACACTAAAAACATTCTAATAGTGGATAATCAAGGGGCTATAGGGAGTGAGGAACTTAATAATATTACTATCACTAATGAAGTAGTACTCGATAAAATAATGAGACTAAAGGAGGACAAGTCAGCTGGACCTGATGGCTTACATCCTGGATCTTAAGAGAAGTGACTGGAGAGATAGTGGATGCATTGATTGTAATCTACCAAAATTCCCTGGATTCTGGAGCGGTCCGAACAGATTGGAATTCTGCAAATGTAACCCTGGGACCACAACTGTTTACATTATGCATAAATGACCTGGAAGAGGGGACAGAGTGTAGTGTAACAAAATTTGCAGATGACACAAAGATTAGTGGGAAAGCGGGTTGTGTAGATGACACAGAGAGGCTGCAAAGAGATTTGGATAGGTTAATCGAATGGGCTAAGGTTTGGCAGATGGAATACAATGTAGGAAAGTGTGAGGTCATCCACCTTGGGAAAAAAAACAGTAAAAGGGAATATTATTTGAATAGGGAGAAATTATAACATGCTGAGGTGCAGAGGGATCTGGGGGTCCTTGTGCATGAATCCCAAAAAGTTAGTTTGCAGGTGCAGCAGGTAATCAGGAAGGCGAATGGAATGTTGGCCTTCATTGCAAGAGGGATGGAGTACAAAAGCAAGGAGGTCCTGCTGCAACTGTATAGGGTATTGGTGAGGCCGCACCTGGAGTACTGCGTGCAGTTTTGGTCACTTTACTTAAGGAAGGATATACTGGCTTTGGAGGGGGTACAGAGACGATTCACTAGGCTGATTCCAGAGATGAGGGGGTTACCTTATGATGATAGATTGAGTAGACTGGGTCTTTACTCGTTGGAGTTCAGAAGGATGAGGGGTGATCTTACAGAAACATTTAAAATAATGAAAGGGATAGACAAGATAGAGGCAGAGAGGTTGTTTCCACTGGTCGGGGAGACTAGAACTAGGGGGCACAGCCTCAAAATACGGGGGAGCCAATTTAAAACCGAGTTGAGAAGGAATTTCTTCTCCCAGAGGGTTGTGAATCTGTGGAATTCTCTGCCCAAGGAAGCAGTTGAGGCTAGCTCATTGAATGTATTCAAGTCACAGATAGATAGATTTTTAACCAATAAGGGAATTAAGGGTTACGGGGAGCGGGCGGGTAAGTGGAGTTGAGTCCACGGCCAGATCAGCCATGATCTTGTTGAATGGCGGAGCAGGCTCGAGGGGTTAGATGGCCTACTCCTGTTCCTAATTCTTATGTTCTTATGTTCTTATGCTCCTATTTAAAAAAGGAAGCAGACACAAAGCAGGAAACTATAGACGAGTTAGTCTAACATCTGTCATTGGGAAAATGCTGGAGTCCATTATTAAGGAAGCAGTAGTGGGACATATGGAAAAGCATGATTCAATCAAGCAGAGACAGCATGGTTTTATGAAAGGGAAATCATGTTTGACAAATTTGTTGGAGTTCTTTGAGGATGTAACAAGCAGGGTGGATAAGGGGGAACCAATGGATGTGTGAATTTGGATTTCCAGAAGGCATTCGATAAGGTGCCACATAAAAGGTTACTGCACAAGATAAAAGCTTACGGGGTTGGGGTAATAAATTAGCATGGATAGAGGATTGGTGCAACTAACAGAAATCAGAGAGTCAGGATAAATGGGTAATTTTCCGGTTGGCAAACAGTAACTAGAGGGGTGCCACAGGAATCGGTGCTGGGTCCTCAACTATTTACAATCTATATTAATGACTTAGATGAATGGACCGAGAGTAATGTAGCCAAGTTTGCCAATGATACAAAGATGGGTGGGAAAGCAAATTGTGAGGAGGGCACAAATAATCTGCAAAGGGATATAGACAGGCTAAGTGAGTGGGCAAAAACTTGGCAGATGGAGTATAATGTGGGAAAATGTGGGGTTATCCACTTTGGCAGAAATAATAGAAAGGCAAATTATAATTTAAATGGAGCAAAATTGCAAAGTGCTGCAGTACAGAAAGACCTGTGGGTCCTTGTGCATGAAACACAAAAAGTGAGTATGCAGGTACAGCAAATAATCAGGAAAGCAAATGGAATGTTGGCCCTATTACAAGGGGGTTGGACTATAAAAGCAGAGAAGTCCTGCTGCAACTGTACAGGGTATTGGTGAGGCCACACCTGGAGTACTGCATGCAGTTTTGGTCTCCATATTTAAGGAAGGATATACTTGCATTGGAAGTTGTTCAGAGAAGGTTCACTAGGTTGATTCTGGAGATGAGGGGGTTGACTTATGAGGATAGGTTAAGTAGGTTGGGCCTCCACTCATTGGAATTCAGAAGAATGAGAGGTGATATTGAAACTTAAAAGATAATGAGAGGGCTTAACAAGATGGATGCAAAGAGGATATTTCCACTCATAGGCGAAACTAAAACTAGGGGACATAGTCTCAGAATAAGGGGCTCCCCATTTAAAACTGAGATGAGGAGGAATTTCTTCTCTCAGAGGGTTGTAAATCTATGGAATTCTCTGCCCCAGAGAGCTGTGGAGGCTTGGTTATTGAATATATTTAAGGTGGAGATAGACAGATTTTTGAGCGATAAGGGAATAAAGGGAAGTGGAGCTGAGTCCATGATCAGTTCAGCCATGATCTTATTGAATGGCGGAGCAGGCTCCAGGGGCCAGATGGCCTACTCCTGCTCCTATTTTTTATGTTCTTATGTCCTCAGAACTTGGTGACTCTCAGTGAGACGTAGACCTCCTGTAATGCACTGCAGTGATTCGCACTGAAATTAGGAAAAGACATTTGGGGCTGATTTCCGATGCTCCATTCTTAGGCTGGAACAGGGTGGCAGCAGGCTGAAAATGGCAGTGCATCTATTGCTGGACATTTGCCGCCGACATCCAGCCTGCCGTGATTTCGGAGTGGGCTCCTGGTCGCAACAGATAGGAGCCTCCTTACAATTTTGGTGTTCCACTGGCGTAGCGCATGGTCCCCCCCAGTGGAACTGTGCAATGAGCGGCCAAACCAGCAGTTCTTAAAGGGACCACTGCAGGCCGCTCTGAGAATGGGAAAAACAAAATGTTGTAGCACTGACTTCTGTGTGGCCAGAAGGAACATAATGCTCAACCAGGCCCCACAAAATCTTTCCCCAACCTTCCCTTGGGATTAATTCATCCTCCCCCCACCTTTTTAAGGCACGACTTCTGTCTCGGCTCCTCTGTTACCCCTCCTCCCCGGATCAGCCGTTTTAATGTCAGTGCTCATCCAGTGATGGCAGCTCGTCAAAATTATTCTAATATGACCCACCATGAAAATGAGTCTGACCTTGCACCCTTTCTATTAGTTGGGAGGGTGGTAGGCTCACAACTCCTGCTAGCCTACCAATGGAATCAGACACATGGAAATGTACCCTCTAGCTTTTCAATACGAGGAAGACATGCCATGAGCATTAAAATAGATCTTTTCATTTATGCTATAGTGCTGCCTTTTACTCAGTTGCAGTATCTATTATAGATTGATGATTTTCCATCGCTGTTCATTGAAGATCTTACTGACTATCATTTTAATTCTAAATTTAACAGGAGAATTAAAATTGATTAAAAAAAGATTTAATTGTGCAGTGCAGAGGGATTGGAGGGTAAGGCGGAAGATGCGTCAATTGCAGAATCTTGACCAAAGGATGCGGCAAAAATTAGGCATAAGCTGCAAGACTTAGTATCAGAAAACAAAATCTGAATTGTGGGATTCCGGAGAGAGAACAACTAACCTCAGCTTGATGTCAGTTAGAGCAGTGATGCATCACATCTTGCACGTCTGCTTTGTTAAATATTGATATTTTGACTTTACTAGCTTCAGGCACTGAAAGACCTACAAGAACAGGTACGTGTAGAACATGACAATTAATGCTGGTTCTGCCTCACAAAGCCATTCCTAAAGGCAATGCTGATGAAAAAGTGCTGAGACTCGTGGGACTGCCATTTCTGAAAGGCTCATTGCTCTGTTCAAATAACTATTGCACGCCATCTGCACTTCACAGGGATTCGACCAGACGTATATAATGTAGCCACAATCTTGTGAAAATAAAATTAATCATTTCTGAAGAAAGAGGAAAGATGAAGAATCATATATTGCAAATTACGAATCATTTTTTTTTTACTTTCTGAAAGGACAAAATGAAAAAGAAAAATCCAAAGAACAAAGATTTGCAGATATTGCAATAGAGTGCAAGACAGCATTATAGCATAAATTAAATAATCTATTTAAATGTTAATCTCGAGAAAGAAATTATCGATTATACTTCAAAACAAGATAGTTTTATATGCAGAGAAACTCTGATACTACTGCACAGTGCAGATCTCTGTGGGTTATGACAGTACAATCAACGAATGATAATCAGTGCAGTCTAGTTCTTAGCATTTCTTTTAAATTGAGAAATCTAAGTGAAGGGCTGATGCATGCAGTACAGCACACTACCAATATTGAAAAGAATAGGATGAAGGGTAGACTGAGGAAGGAAAGAAAGAACTTGCCCAGGTTAATCAAAGATAGGGTGGGGCTGATTAGGGACCATAAAGGAGATCTTCTTGTGGAGACAGTGGGATTTGGGCTCAATTTTCCCCAGTGATTTGCGCTCTTTTTTGGAGTAGATTGCTTTTTTTGACCGAAGTTAATAAACCACAGTTTCCCCAATCAATTTGCATGAGCGTAACTCAGTTATTTACGATTTTTTTAGATACGTTTTTTTTTCAGCCAAATGAGGCGTAACCTGCCACCCGCACCAATTCTGGCCATTTAGACAAGTTAGGCCAGCTGAGAGTTATTCCAGTTCTGCTTAGGCCAGTGTATGTGACCTTTGCAGAAAAACCTTCTGGAGAGTTAAAGAAATTGGTGCAGGCAAGGAAATCGGCGCAGGTAAGTGCAGCAGATGCCCGGACAGCAGGAAAGGTGAGAGAGAGAGAGAGAGAGAGAGAGGACCAGGGACTGGGGACCGGGAGGAGGCCATTCGGTCTGGGATGTCGGGCAGGGGAGCAGATCAGCAAGTCCTTGGGCCAGGGCTAGGAGCAGGAGTAGCAGGACTGGCTTTAATAATTGGAGGTAATTTGCTGCAATATATTTGAATGTGTTTTTAAATTGATGCAATGTGTTTTAATGTGTTGGGAGCTGGCTATATGTTTCACTTTGCAGCCTCAGCTTGCATTGTGTCCCTGGTTACCATGGCAGCCTGATCTTTTTGGCACAGGTCAAGGCTCCACCCCCAAAACTAAAGGACAGGTTAGGCCATGCAAAAATGAAGAAATCCAACGGGGAAACTTAGAACTTTTTTTTTTGGCGTACTTGGGCCTCAAAAAAACAGGCGTAGCTCTTCAAGTATGCCAAAAAAAGCTTTGGGGAAAATTGAGCCCTCTATAAGCACTTTCACTGGAGAAGAGGATGTTGCCAATGTAGCAGTAAAGGAGGCAGTAGCAATATTGGATAAAAATAGATAAAGATTTAAAAGTTTGGCAATCCTCATAACAGAAAAGTCACCCGATCCAGATGGGATGTATCCTAGGTTACTGAGGGAAGTAAGGGTGGAAATTGTGGGTATGAGGGCGGTGCCAGAGGACTGGAGGATTGTAAATGTTACAGCCCTGTTTAAAAAAGGGGAGATGGATAAACTCAGCAACTACAGACCAGTCTGCCTAATGTCGGTGGTGGGGAAACTTTAAGAGACAATAATCCGAGACAAAATTAATTATCATTTAGAATAGTATGGGCTAACAGATTTAATGTGGTTGGCAAAAGAACTAGAGGTGACATGAGGAAACATTATTTTACACAGCAGTATCATGATCTAGAATGCACTGCCTGAAAGGGTGTTGGAAACAAATTCAGTAATAACATTCGAAAGAGAATTGGATAAATACTTGAAGTGAAAAAAATTACAGGACTATGGAGAAAGAGGAATGGGATTAATTCGATAGCTCGACCAAAGAGCCAGCACAGGCACAATAGGCAAAATGGCTTAGAAACATGGAAACATGGAAACATAGAAAATAGGTGCAGGAGTAGGCCATTCGGCCCTTCGAGCCTGCACCACCAGTCAATAAGATCATGGCTGATCATTCACTTCAGTAGCCCTTTCCTGCTTTCTCTCCATACCCCTTCATCCCTTTAGCCGTAAGGGCCATATCTAACTCCCTCTTGAATATATCCAATGAACTGGCATCAACAACTTTCTGCGGTAGAGAATTCCACAGGTTAACAACTCTCTGAGTGAAGAAGTTTCTCCTCATCTCAGTCCTAAATGGCTTATCCCTTATCCTTAGACTGTGTCCCCTGGTTCTGAACTTCCCCAACATCGGAAATATTCTTCCTGCATCTAACCTGTCCAGTCCCGTCAGAATTTTATATGTTTCTATGAGATCCCCCTTCATCCTTCTAAACTCCAATGAATACAGGCCCAGTCAATCCCGTCTCTCCTCATATGTCAGTCCTGCCATCCCGGGAATCAGTCTGGTGAACCTTCGTTGCACTCCCTCAATAGCAAGAATGTCCTTCCTCAGATTAGGAGAGCAAAACTGAACACAATATTCCAGGTGAGGCCTCACCAAGGCCATGTACAACTGCAGTAAGACCTCCCTGCTCCTATACTCAAATCCCCTAGCTATGAAGGCCAACATACCATTTGCCTCCTTCACCGCCTACTGTACCTGCATGCCAACTTTCAATGACTGATGTACCATGACACCCAGGTCTTGTTGCACCTCCCCTTTTCCTAATCTACTGCCATTCAGATAATATTCTTACTTCATGTTTTTGCCACCAAAGTGAATAACCTCACATTTATCCACATTATACTGCATCTGCTATGCATTTGCCCACTCATCTAACCTGTCCAAGTCATCCTGCAGCCTCTTAGCATTCTCTTCACAGCTCACACCACCACCCAGCTTAGTGTCATCTGCAAACTTAGAGATATTACACTCAATTCCTTCATCTAAATCATTGATGTATATTGTAAAGAGCTGGGGTCCCAGCACTGGTCAGTGCCTGCCATTCTGAAAAGGACCCGTTTATCCCGACTTTCTGCTTCCTGTCTGCCAACCAGTTCTCTATCCACATCAGTACATTACCCCTGTAAGGGAGGGGGGGGGGGACGGAAGAGTGTGGTCTCTATGAGGGGGTCAGGTTCCCTTCTGACCAACTTGAGCGGTTTCGAATCGCTCCCACTCCCTTCGGTTCTGCACTCTGGATTTATTTCGGGGCGGGGGGGGTGGTGACAAAAGTGCAAAGGACACTGGTTTGATGCAAAGAACTTTGTTTTTATTACAGTCAAGGTAATACAGGCTTACTACTCTAGTAAGAAAATACAAGGCCAAACTTTCAATCACTCTAATAAAGAACAATACAAGGAAAGATAGAAGGTCAAACTTAAAATCACTCTAATAAAGAACAATACAAGGAAAGGTACAAGATCTGTTGAGGGGAGAGAGGGAAGGCTTCTTTTCCCACGAGCGGGCCCACTGATATAGAGGGTCGACACTCGCCCCAGCCCACGTAGCAATTCTCAAAGTTAGCAGACAGAGACGGATGGCAAAGTATAACGATCTTTATTACGAACGTCCAGGAACATCCCTCATCACAGCCGCCTGTGAGTGGAGATGTTCCCCGAACAGCACAATCATACAACTTTTATACATTTCAAAAACCCCTCTGTTCCTGGACAAGACCTCCCTAGATTTCTAATTGGACTACCTTATCAGTGCTACTTCTCTAATTGGACTACCTTATCAGTACTATTCCGGATTGACAGGTCATGAGCTCTGACTGACAGGCCATGATCTCGTGACCATCTTAGACCATTCCCAGAATGGTATCTCTAGGGTGGAATTTGTTATACATTTCCTTTGGTGCCATGAAGTCTATGTCGGGTCTCTTCTCTTGTCCTTATCAGCGGTCTGTTTAGGTTCTCTCCTATTGATATTCCATGTTGGAATACTATCTGGTATCCCAACCCATAACAGTACCTTCTGGAGCCTTGGTGCTGGAATGTACAAGGCGTGAGAAGAAAGGTCTTTACCTCCTTATGGGCCAGTGCAGGAACCAACACTTTAACCCTTGTCCCGCTGGTACCCCTAATGCCAAATTTTCCTCTTACAAGGTCAAACTTATAATCACTCTAATAAAGTACCATACACTACATAGTCAAAGGGGGTTGCAGTAAAATTACACCTCCCACCTTCCAATACCTAATTCTAGCTAGGTTAGACACCAGGGCAGGCAGGGACTTATGCTTACCAATCCTTTTGATAGTTAATGGTAAATGGTGATGTTCTTCCTTCCTTCTGGACTTCAAGACTTCGAGGCTGGAGAAGTTAGTTTTACAACTGTCGCATTGGTTTCTCTCCTTGTCTTGATGAGGTAGTAGCAACCACCTCTCTCCCCTCTCTCTTCTCTCTCTCTCTCTCTCTCTCCCTCTCTCCTCTCTCTCCTCTCTCTAACCTCTGTTGAAAACAGTGGCCAGTTGTACGATTTCAGTGTTCTAATCTTGCCGCTCAATCTGTTCACAATCCTTTGTATAATTTTGGCGGGCTTGGTTCTTCTTTCTAATTTTTGTCGGGCTCGTTAAAGTTGATATGTCTTGGGTGGGTTGATGTTCGAAAACTGTTTCCTGATGGAAATATTAGTTTGGTAATTGCAATATCCTTTTGTACTTAGTCTTTCGCATACAGGCTGGATTGGGCCTAATTGTGATGTATTTGCTGAAATGGTTTGTCCAGACCCATGTTGATGGGGAGCCACCTCTGGGTGATTTTGTGATGGTAATGTCTCTTGTGGAGGAAGATTTTCAAATACTCATTCTTCCAGGCAGGTTAACTCAGTCCTCACACCCAGACAGTTCCAATAATCAAGTGGGCTTCTTTTGTTCCCTAGGTCTGCCCACAGGCTTGAATTCGTCTTGTAAAAGTTCATAATTCTATTAAAGTTCGTAGTTTCTTCCATAAGCACTTTAGAGTTCCAAACTTTTCAGTAGATAGTCCCAAATTAAATTTCCTTTCGAATGAGCCCAAACACAGGGAGCGTTCTTGTGAATTTTGCTCTCTGCACCCCCAATCTCTTGTGTGGGACCTTGTCAAAAGCCTTTTGAAAGTCCAAATACACCACATCCACTGGTTCTCCCTTGTCCACTCTACTAGTTACATCCTCAAAAAATTCTCGAAGACTTGCCAAGCATAATTTCCCTTTCATAAATTGATGCTGATTTGGACCGATCCTGTCACTGCTTTCCTTCTGTGCTGTATAATTCTATGATTTTTTGATTCATATAGCCTTTCATGACCTCAGGATGTCCCAAAGTGCTTTACAGCCAATGAAGTACTTTGTTGCTGTATTTAAGGAAGGTCAGGAGTTCCACAGTTTTGAGTTCCTGGGGAAGAGCTCTCAATGAGTGGGTGGGTCTCCCGCAGTTGGCAGACCCCAGAATAAATATGCCGCCTTTACCAAGGCTGGCAGTTAAGAAGACCCACTTTTACTGGGTCTTCCTGGTTGCTGGTCTTTGGCATGGCCATTTGGGGCTGTTGCCTGCAGTGTGAGACCTGGATGTTGGTTGAGGGTGGCCCTGGCGCCCCACCAGGCTCAAGTGCTCATTATTGAGGCAGGAATCTTGACAGTGAGTATTAGAGTATTTCTCTGTTGGGTGTCACTGTTAGAACCTAAGCCAGACTTTGGTTAACATTCCCTTCCAACAGCATTTTGCTGGCTAGTGACCTGAAGCAAGAACCTTGGCTTCTTTTGCCTTTTTTTAGTCCAGGAATGCTGCAGCCAGTTGTAGCACTCCAGCCCAGGTGAAATCATCCAGCTTAACACCTATAACAATAGGTGCACTTGGTAGAATAGTCATGTATGCATACTAAACAGATTCTGTAGTTGTAGGGGTTAATCGGGACATGATCAATGTCTGAATGCTTTCACAAGCATGACTCAATAACAAATGTTGATTAATGCGCAGGGTGCCAGATAGTCTAGGTACAGGAAGGGAGTGTAAAGCATGAATAGAACTAGCTGTGAAATGAATCAGGAGGTAAGAGAGTGAAGCCCATGCCTGTTAACCATGGTTACTCATGTAGAGAGAATAATGAACAGAGATAGATAGTATTGCACGGGAACATTAAAGAAAGGAGCGTAGGATGTCAGTTGACGTGGTGACATATTAGGTAACCGTACTCACGTATTCATTAAATGTAGATAGGGCATGCTGATGCAATAGCTTCACATTAGAAAGACTTAATTAACCCTATAAAGATACAGCACTCCTTCAAGACAATGACCTAGTCTTGCAAAGGCTAGTGTTAGCAGTCAAGATGACATGCTTACAACACCCAATCAGTTCATTGCGTGTGTGGTACTGTTGGTCTCATGGGCATGCAGTTAATGGTTTGTCTCAATGATTTGATGAATAAAATATATTAATCAGATGTCACAGTGTTTCCTGGTCTTTGAACTTCTATTAAGAGTAAGGATAAATTACTATCCCATAAACCCAGCAACACTGGCAATCACACCTGGAACCTTACAGGTTTGCTTGGCCTAGCTACTCATAATATAAACTCACTGAACCATCAGGAGAGGTTTGTAGGGAAAAAGTCAATCCTTTGGTTGCTAATGCAAGCAAAAAAGTTGAGGATCCCTATTTAATACTCATTCTGATACATTTTTATTTTCAGAGGCCAGGCATAAAATCTTTGCCCACCGTGAGGACCAACAGGAAACTCAGGCACCAACAGGAGCACCAACAGGAAACTCAGGCACGATCTTGCCATGATGTTCCAACCATTAATATTAAAATTATGTATCAAAATTTTTGTTAAGCGTTCCTAGTCGGTGAAGCCCATACGCCTGGACATTGAAGACAAAAACCTGTAGCTATAACTTTTTAGTTCACACTCGCAATGGGAGGAAAATATATCCCAATCAGTTTGCTCTTCACATGTCTGATAAACAATCTACTCTTGACCCAATAGCAATTTAAAAATGAAAACGATACAGTATTACTTTAATGACGGTTGGCAGTATACAGCACTTATTGTTCTCGGCTCATGGTGACTAGTTAACATACTTTATACAACAATGAATCAAGTGGCCATTAGAACTCATTGAGGACTGATCTGTTCTACAATGGATAGGTTCTTAATGCTTAGCGTGTGCTTTGCTTGATGTTGTCCCCATGTTTAAACAGCACTTGTGTGACTTGTGAAATTGATACAATACAACGTTGGAGGAATGAAAGCATGCACTTGCATAAACTATAAGTTATTAAACTAAACGTGTCTATGGATTTTTAATAGAAGGTATCAGCAAGCTTTGAGGAGTTTGACCTAAACTCATTTTCAACAGAGACATAAAACTTTAAAATATGATCCCAGATGTTAGAAGCATTTTATTCTGCTGGGGTCCAATTAAAAAGCTCAGGCACATTTTGTTAAATATTTATGTTTTAAAATATTTAATTCAGACATCAATAAAATGAATTTAAACTTTCTTGTGTTGAAAATTTAGTGAAAGCATATTAAATTATAAATGAAAAATTTTCCAAATCGCCATTTGCAGGTCAGTGAATCACTGTATATCAGAAGTACTAGGAAATGTATTCAGAACCCTTCACTTCACAGTACTGCATGGATATGATTGCAGTGTCACAGTGGGTTCCAGTTCAGAGTAACAGGATGGAAGTTTACTTTGTTACATATTACGGGTATGGATAGTATCAATTGATTTCTAAAAAGTATGATCAGTAACACAACGCTTAAATTAATTTAGAATTAAACTGACAATGGACACAAAATTCCAGGGCCCTGCTCTGCCACGGGATGGGACTTCTGGCTCTCAGTCTGCTGTCCCTCTGACCTAGGGTCAGGATCATTGTCATATGGGAGGCAGCAGCCGTGTCATTTCTCTGCCTTCGTGGGGAGCCAGGAATTTTGGAACAGCACCTTGCCACAACATTAAAGCGGCTAGCTATGTCACATGATCGAAATGTAGCTAGAAATAAATATTTCAAAGTTTCTGTTTTCTCAATGGCAGCCAATCGTTCTGTGACTGGCATTTGGAACAGTGTGGTCCCCACTTGCTCCTGGCAAGCCAGTTAGCCTGTACGATGGGGCAATGGAGGTAGAACTAACATTATTTCTGATAGATCAAGTCATCCTACCAGTCCTGCCTCTTCCAGTGACATCCACAAGGAGGGGGCAAATGCCAGAAACACCTGTCCCTATTCAGCCTGAATTTGGCAACTAACACAAAGAGGAATAGAGATATGCAAGAAACAGACCCCACCCCAATTTCTAGCCCACTGCCCCAACTGCATTATCGTTCTGAAGTGGGACAAGTGGGGCTAGGCTAACATTATAATAGCAATGCTTGAATTGTTAGTAAAGTGCATCTTGGAAATAAATGCTGTAGATGGTAATGGTTCTTCACCTAGGCATGATGGGATACTTGACCATGGGTATCTTTAGAGACAGCTAGCTCATTTAGAAGCATGGGAAAATAAAGTGTTATTTAGAAGCTTGGGAAAATTATTCATTGTTATGTTCAGAACAAGAAGATAGGGAGAATGAAGGCCAAATAGGAGTTGCCATGGGAATGGGAGGCCTAAGGCTAGGAGGAGTTAAGATAATGGGAGACACCTGCTGAGCCTGAATGACTCCATTGATTAACTGAGTTGTGAAGCTCATCATGTGATATAAGTGTTGAAACAGCGTGTACTGATTTATGACTGTTGCAAAAAACCTAAGTTACAGTAACTTGTTTACTATAAATGTATGCTGCAAACGCTGTATTGTTGAGTGTGGTATCTCAGGCAACTGAGGGTTCACTCTCTTGCATATGCGCGAATAAACTCTTTACTTGCTGGACTTAGTAGACTCGACAGTGTTTATTTTACCACAACAGTTTCACTCTTCTCCCCACCCCGTCAGGTGCAGGAATTTTTCCTGAGGATTCCTGGTGAGAGAAAGGCAAAATTTCACACTGGTACATTGGAGAATCCCTTCTGATGATTGGAAAGAAAAAAAGTAAGTCTTGCATTTATATAGCGCAGTTCATGACCTCATGAGGTCCCATACACTTAACAGCCAATTAAGTACTTTTTGAAGTATAGTTACTGTTGTAATGTAGGGAATGTGGCAGATAATTTGCACACAGCAATGTCCCACAAAGGGTAATGTGATAATGTCCAGATAACGTGTTTCAATGATGTTGGTTGAGAGATAAATATTGACCATGACATCAGGGAGAATTCCCTGCACTTCAGTGGGATAATTTATATCCACCTGCAAGGGTAAATGTAGGGCTGCTAACTCTGGTTTGACGTATTCCTGGAGATTTGATCATGTGACATTTGATCGCATGGCATTCAATCATGTGACACTATTCATGTGTTGCTTAATCACATGACATTTGATCACGTGACATCACTATTTGCAAATGCTATTAAATTTACCTTAGTTGAATGTCTCAGTATCATCAATCCCCCAATAAAATATTTGACTTTTTGTTTTATAGTGAGATGAATAACATCATTGATAAATCAAAGGAAGAACACAAAAGAATTAAAAAAAATATGAGAGGCAATGTTTAAATAAAAACAACTTCTGTGATGTTTCTGCAATATTGATCTCAATGAGAACCACAAAGTGAGAACCACCGATTCAGCAAAAACATCATTGATATAAGTAACATCTAACCAAAGCTTTCATACAATTTTATGACTTTTTACAATACACAGCAAGTTATAAAAATAATTTAAAAATCCAAGCCTAATTCAATCACTGACTCCCACACCCCACCACTGAAGCCCAGCTTCAGGGAGGTGAGGCTCAGTCTTCTGGAATCACCAAAGTTGCCTGAGTCCCCTAATAAAACACATTCGACAACAGCGCACATTACAGGCCAACATGAACTCTCCCTCCTCCAGTTTGATTTTCTCTCTCTCTCCCTCCCAGTTTGTGTTTCTCTCTCTCTCTCTCTCTCCCAGTTTATGTTTCTCTCTATCTCTCCCTCCCCAGTTTGTGTTTCTCTCTCTCTCTCACTCCTCCATTCTGTGTGCCTCTCTCTCTCTCCCCCAGTCTGTTTCTCTCTCTCACCCAGTTTGTGTTTGTGTTTCTCTCTCTCCCTCTCCCAGTTTAAGTTTGTCTCTCTCTCTCAGTTTATGTTTCTCTCTTCCTCTCTCTCTAGTAATATATATAACTTCACCCAGTGAACTACTGTGGCATTGCAGCCATTGCTGTTTACAACAATAAAGAGGGAACAAGACTGGCTTCCTGAAGTTATCAGCCATCTTAAAGCCTGTGTGTTTGTGATGTTGTACCGAAAACATGACATTGGTGGAGAAGGACAGGATAATCGGATAACTTTGCTGACATTTTTGTTGGTGGATGATTCAGCCATCTGACAGAGAGACTTTGAGAGCTTCTCTGTTTAGATTAACAACTAAAAATCCAAGGTAACTTACAAGCATAAGAACATAAGAACATAAGAATTAGGAACAGGAGTAGGCCATCTAGCCCCTCGAGCCTGCTCCGCCATTCAAAAAGATCATGGCTGATCTGACCATGGACTCAGCTCCACTTACCCGCCCGCTCCCCGTAACCCTTAATTCCCTTATTGGTTAAAAATCTATCTCTCTGTGATTTGAATACTTTCAATGAGCTAGCCTCAACTGCTTCCCTGGGCAGAGAATTCCACAGATTCACAACCCTCTGGGAGAAGAAATTTCTTCTCAACTCGGTTTTAAATTGGCTCCCCCGTATTTTGAGGCTGTGCCCCCCAGTTCTAGTCTCCCCGACCAGTGGAAACAACCTCTCTGCTTCTATCTTGTCTATCCCTTTCATGATTTTAAATGTTTCTATAAGATCACCCCTCATCCTTCTGAACTCCAACGAGTAAAGACCCAGTCTACTCAATCTATCATCATAAGGTAACCCCCTCATCTCCGGAATCAGCCTAGTGAATCGTCTCTGTACCCCCTCCAAAGCCAGTATATCCTTCCTTAAGTAAGGTGACCAAAACTACATGCAATACTCCAGGTGCGGCCTCACCAATACCCTATACAGTTGCAGCAGGACCTCCTTGCTTTTGTACTCCATCCCTCTCGCAATGAAGGCCAACATTCCATTCGCCTTCCTGATTACCTGCTTCACCTGCAAACTATCCTTCTGTGATTCATGCACAAGGATTGCCATCAGCCGGTCCAGGCAGCGGGCGGTCGAGGGGGTCGTTCAACCTGA
This sequence comes from Pristiophorus japonicus, assembly GCF_044704955.1. Classification (NCBI taxonomy): domain Eukaryota; kingdom Metazoa; phylum Chordata; class Chondrichthyes; family Pristiophoridae; genus Pristiophorus; species Pristiophorus japonicus. The sequence continues at coordinate 204,868,934 of NC_091980.1, forward strand.
CTGCCTGCCTCTCTTCCGCTCTTACATCCGGTCCAGGGTGTCCTTGGAGATGGAGCACGCGGTGTCCACCGGTACGCTCGCGGCCTTCCGCGAGAGGTGGGCACCGGAGGGACTGGAGTGCATCATCACGCCCGGCAACCAAATTTTAATTTGATTTTACATTTTTAAGTTTAATTTGTTTTAATTGCCGGTGCTTTTAGTGTCCCCCTTCCCTTTTATAGGGGGCACTGGAGAAAATTGTGATTTTAGTGCCCAAAAAAAAAAAAAGAAAAACACAAACAAAAAAAAAAGGGGGGGGGGGGGGGAAAAGGGTCTTGTAAATGTCATAGGTGCGCGGGCATCGCCGGGGGCCCTTGCTATTACGGCCTCCGGCGGTGGGGAGGAAGAGCATCCGATCGGAAGGAAGGCGCGGGAGAAGGCAAAACATCCAGAGGCGGGTCCCCTCTGTGCGCCAGACAATTTGTTTACCGCGCTCGGCCCAACCCAGTCACCGGCGAGCGCGGGGTGCCCCGAGCCCGTGCCCGAGCCCTTGAACAACACCACAGAGGGGCCCGGGCGCGGGCAAGAAAAGGAAAACGGGGGGGCGGAGCGGGAGGCCTCGGCAGACATGGAGGTCTCCCTGCCTCCGCGCGCCCCCAGGAACAAAAGGAGGCGCGGCTCCGATGAGGCGGAGGGGGAACAACATCCCTCCGCGGAGGAGTCGGTGCCCGCCGCGTGTCCCGCGTCCCCAACCAGCGCCCCCAAGCTGCGCTGTAGGCGAGAGGAGTCTGTCCCCGGGGAGGGTGAGACAGTCGAGGCTGCCCAGCCTCTGCCTCCCGGGGATGGCGTGGAAGATCTGCCTGTCGTGGGGGGCGTGGGGATCGCGGAGGAATGCATTGCCGCCGGGCCGGGCGTCCCGGGGACTGAGGCGGGCGGGGCCGAAAAGGCCAAACCTGAGCCCACCCAGCCAATACCCAACTTCCCCCGGGATTTGCTCGACCCGGCAGAAAATGAAACAAATGTTTATTATGACACTGTAGATGCTGGGCCGGGTGGTGGCAGCGGGGAGGGGGAGGAACACCCACCCTCGCCCCTTACTTTGGAGCTGGAGCACTTGGAGGGCCTGGGGATTTCCTATGGCCGGGTCTCTCCTTGTTCTCCGGTTCCTGGGGCGGAGGGGGAACCCCTTCCGCTGTCATTTCCCGACCCAGCACCATTTTTAAAAGAGCCCAGTGGGGACTCCTCTGCCGACGATCCTGGGGGTGGGATCGGGGCAGTGCCAGGGCCGGTTGGAGCGGCCGGTTCATTTGCCGTGCCTTGTGCGGTCGATGGGCCGGCTGCTGGCGGCCACCTCCCGGAGGAGGACGGGGACTCGGTGGGGGACGCGGGTGAAGACCTAGAGACCACCGCCAGTGAGGCGGTGGATCTGCTCGCGGCCGCCGCTGAGGCCCTCCTCATTCCTGCAAAGGAACTCCGGGACTTTTTGGCCCAGAGCCGGGGTCGCCGCGACCAAGCCCGACTGGCCCTGGAAAAATGGTCCGAGCCGGAGCTGATCAAGGGGTCCGTCCGCGCCGCCGTTAAAACCTTGGCCGCGGGCGGGCCCTTGACAAAGGAGCAGCACCTTGAGCTGCGCGAGCTCGAGGGACTCCTCGCTGGGCTGCGGAGGGAGCGGAGTTCAACAAAAGACTCCGCTCCCTCCCCCACAATAGGTTAAGGTAGAGGTTGCACTATGCTTTTGCCATGAAGATAACCATAGCCAGCCTCAACATCAACGGCGGCAGAGGGGCACGCCGTAGATTTGACAATTTTTCGCTCCTGCGGGAGGGGAAATATGCGGTGTGCTTCCTGCAAGAAACCCACACCGTTCCGGGAGACGAAGCCACGTGGCTCCTGGAATGGCAAGGAGAGGTCCGCATGAGCCACCTCACCGCCATTTCTAGTGGGGTGGCCATCTTGCTGGGCCCGCATTTTCAGCCGGAGATCTTGGGGGTCGAGGAGCCCGTGCCAGGCCGCTTGCTGCACGTAACGGTTCGCCTGGGGGACGTGCCGCTCCATCTCGTGAACGTGTACGCCCCTCATCCCGGCCCGCAGCAAACGCGCTTCTTTGAAGAGGTGTCCGCTCTTCTTGGCTCCGTCGACGTCGGCGACTGCATTGTCCTCGGGGGGGATTTTAACTGCACCCTCGAGGCGAGGGACCGCTCCGGTGCCCCGCAGTGCATGACGGCGATGGAGAAGTTGAGGGACCTGGTCGGGTCCTTCGACTTGGTGGACGTCTGGCGAAATCTCCACCCCGACTCCAGCGCCTTTACTTGGGTGAGGCCTGGAGTTGGATGGTCTAGAGTCGACCGCCTTTACGTGTCTCGGGCGTACGTTTCCTGCGTCCCGGCGGCCTCCATGCGGCCGGTGCCGTGTTCGGACCACCACCTGGTGTGGGCGGAGCTCGCTTCGCTCCGCGCGAGGACGGGGTCCGCGTACTGGCACTTTAACAACCGGCTGCTGGAGGACGTGCGGTTCCAGGACTCGTTCCGTCGATTCTGGTCCGACTGGAGAAGGAAGCAGGGGGGCTTCCCCTCCTTGAGGCTATGGTGGGACGTGGGCAAGGCTCACGTCCGCGTCTTCTGTCAAGAGTACGCGAGGGGGTCGACCAAGAGGCGGGCGGCCAGAGTCGGGCGCCTAGAAAAAGAGGTGCTCGACCTGGAAGCCCGTCTCGGTCAAGTCGTCCAGGACCCGGCCCTGCGGACGGTGTACGAAGCGAAGAAGGCCGCGCTGAAGGACCTGCAGCTCGTCGGGTCCCGAGGCGCGTTCGTGAGGTCGCGGATCCGGTTCCTGCGGGATCTGGACCGCGGCTCCCCCTTCTTCTACTCGCTGGAAAAAAGGCAGAGTGTCCGTAAGCAGCTCTTGACGCTGCTGGCCGACGACGGCTCTCTCGTCTCGGATCCGGAGGGCGTCAACAACAGGGTCCGTGAATATTACGGGGCTCTGTTCTCTCCGGATCCGTCCAGCGAGGAAGCGCGTAGAGTTTTGTGGGAGGACCTGCCGAAGGTCGGCCCGGAGGGCGCCGAAAATCTGGAAGCTCCGCTAAGCCTGGCGGAGCTGACCGGTGCCCTCGCCCGGCTCTCGAGGGGAAAATCCCCGGGGCTGGACGGGCTGACCGTGGAGTTCCACAGGGCGTTCTGGGACGTCCTGGGGAGCGACTACGCGCGGGTCCTGGGGGAAAGTCTGGCGACCGGGGAGATGCCCCTCTCTTGGCGCAGGGCAGTCATCGTCCTGCTGCCTAAGAAGGGCGATCTCCGCCTCCTTAAGAACTGGCGCCCGGTCTCCCTCCTCAGCACGGACTACAAAATCTTCGCCAGGGCGATGTCTGCTCGCCTTGGTGCCGTGCTGGACCACATGATCCACCCCGACCAGTCATACACGGTCCCGGGCCGGACGATCCACGACAACATCCATCTGGTCCGGGACCTCATCCATTGCTCCCAGGAGGCTGGTCTGTCGGTCGCCTTCCTATCCCTCGACCAAGAGAAGGCGTTCGACAGGGTGGATCACGACTATCTGCTCGGAACTCTGCGCGCTTTCGGGTTCGGGACGCATTTCGTCGCCCGGATCCGACTTTTGTACGCCGCCGCGGAGTGTCTGATTAAGGTTAACGGGTCCTTGACGGCGCCCCTTCGCTTTAGGAGAGGGGTGCGCCAGGGATGCCCCATGTCCGGCCAGTTATACGCCGTTTGCGTGGAGCCTTTCCTGCGCCTCTTGCGGACGAGGTTGACGGGACTGGCTCTGCAAGGGCCGGGCGTGGAGGTCGTCCTCTCGGCTTACGCCGATGACGTGCTCCTCGCGATAGAGGATCCCGCTGACCTGCGGAGGATGCGTGAGTGCCAGGAGATTTACTCGGCCGCGTCCTCCGCCAGGATCAACTGGGAGAAATGTTCCGGACTCCTGGTGGGTCAGTGGCGGGTGGACTCCCTGCCGGAGGAGCTCAGGCCTTTTGCCTGGAGCACGACCCATCTCCTCTATCTGGGAGTCTACCTTAGCCCCGACGAGGGAGCCTGGCCGGCGAACTGGCAGGAGCTGGAGGCCAAGGTCGCCGCTCGCCTAGGGCGCTGGACAGGACTGCTCCGAGTGCTGTCCTACAGGGGTCGAGCGCTAGTCATAAACCAGCTGGTGGCCGCAATGCTGTGGTACCGGCTGGTCACTTTGACCCCTCCCCCTGCGTTTGTCGCCAAGATACAGAAGAAGCTGGTGGACTTCTTCTGGAACAACAGGAAGCACTGGGTCTCTGCCGCGGTCTTGAGTCTCCCGCTTGAGGAGGGCGGTCAGTCGTTGGTGTGCGTCAGCGCCCAGCTCGCGACTTTCCGTCTTCAGACCCTGCAGAGATACCTTTACGTCGAGCCCCCTCCTAGGTGGTGTGCTCTGGCGAGGTATTTCTTCCGCCAGCAGCTCGACCTCAATTATGACACGCAGCTCCTGTTTGTGAACTTGGGGGGTGCCAGGACCGCCCTCCGGGAGCTGCCTGTCTTTTACAGGGAACTCATCAGGGTCTGGAACAAAGTCTCCACCAAGCGCAGCTCTCCGCCGGCTGGAGTGGCGGCCGTCCTGCAGGAGCCGCTGCTCGGGAATCCGTACCTCCACGGCCGAGGTTTTATGTGGCGGTCGGAAGAGAGGGCTGTGGCTGGTGAGGTGACCAGGGTCAGGGACCTGCTCGATGGCGGAGGAGCGGGCTGGATGGCGCCAGTCACGCTGGCGCGGCGCCTAAATTCTACCAACGTCCGCCGCGCGGCCGATGCCATCGAGTCGCTAAAAACAGCTCTGGGCCCTGACTCCGTTAGGTGTATCGAGGAGGCTCAAGCACGGGGGGAGATCCCGTCCGAACTGACCCCCGTCCGGACGGAATTCCTCATCGGCGCCAAACCCCGGAACCTCCCTCGGGGGCCGGTGCCTCACAACTTGAGCCGCCTCGGGGAAATCCCCTCCGTGCCTTTCAGTTCCGCGCGGAGGGGTTTCCTGTACGGGCTGCTCCTGCACACCCTCAACTTTGCCATCCTCGCCGGCCGTCCGGACACGCCATGGCGTACCATCTTGCCGTCCGGAGGAGGCGGGGGTCCCCGATGGAGGGCACTCTACGCAGGGGTCCTCCCACTGTTCATCGGGGACTTGGCCTGGAGGGTGGTGCACGGAGCAGTGCCGTGCAACAAATTTTTAAGCCGGTTCACGGACTCCCAGGCCGCCTGCAATTTCTGCGGTCTGGAGGAGTCCGTGTTCCATGTTTTTATTGAATGCACGAGGTTGCAGCCCCTGTTCCACTATTTGAAGGGGCTGCTCCTGAAATTCTGGCTGCACTTCAGTCCCACTCTCCTGATCTTTGGGCACCCTGTGCGGAGGGGAGCGGGTAGGTCCGAAGGCCTCCTCGTAGGACTGCTCCTGGGCACGGCCAAGGGTGCCATCAGCCGGTCCAGGCAGCGGGCGGTCGAGGGGGTCGTTCAACCTGACTGCCTGCCTCTCTTCCGCTCTTACATCCGGTCCAGGGTGTCCTTGGAGATGGAGCACGCGGTGTCCACCGGTACGCTCGCGGCCTTCCGCGAGAGGTGGGCACCGGAGGGACTGGAGTGCATCATCACGCCCGGCAACCAAATTTTAATTTGATTTTACGTTTTAAAGTTAATTTGTTTTAATTGCCGGTGCTTTTAGTGTCCCCTTCCCTTTTATAGGGGGCACTGGGGAAAAATTGTGATTTTAGTGCCCAAAAAAAAAACCAAAAAAAAGAAAAACACAAAAAAAACAAAAAAAAAAAGGGGGGAAAAAAAGGGCCTTGGAAATGTCTGGAGTGTCACCCAGGTCGGGTGGCACCGTTTATTGTTTTTATGTTTTCACAGGTGAACTCAAAAGAGTTTCATGCACAAGGATTGCCATCAGCCGGTCCAGGCAGCGGGCGGTCGAGGGGGTCGTTCAACCTGACTGCCTGCCTCTCTTCCGCTCTTACATCCGGTCCAGGGTGTCCTTGGAGATGGAGCACGCGGTGTCCACCGGTACGCTCGCGGCCTTCCGCGAGAGGTGGGCACCGGAGGGACTGGAGTGCATCATCACGCCCGGCAACCAAATTTTAATTTGATTTTACATTTTTAAGTTTAATTTGTTTTAATTGCCGGTGCTTTTAGTGTCCCCCTTCCCTTTTATAGGGGGCACTGGAGAAAATTGTGATTTTAGTGCCCAAAAAAAAAAAAAGAAAAACACAAACAAAAAAAAAAGGGGGGGGGGGGGGAAAAGGGTCTTGTAAATGTCATAGGTGCGCGGGCATCGCCGGGGGCCCTTGCTATTACGGCCTCCGGCGGTGGGGAGGAAGAGCATCCGATCGGAAGGAAGGCGCGGGAGAAGGCAAAACATCCAGAGGCGGGTCCCCTCTGTGCGCCAGACAATTTGTTTACCGCGCTCGGCCCAACCCAGTCACCGGCGAGCGCGGGGTGCCCCGAGCCCGTGCCCGAGCCCTTGAACAACACCACAGAGGGGCCCGGGCGCGGGCAAGAAAAGGAAAACGGGGGGGCGGAGCGGGAGGCCTCGGCAGACATGGAGGTCTCCCTGCCTCCGCGCGCCCCCAGGAACAAAAGGAGGCGCGGCTCCGATGAGGCGGAGGGGGAACAACATCCCTCCGCGGAGGAGTCGGTGCCCGCCGCGTGTCCCGCGTCCCCAACCAGCGCCCCCAAGCTGCGCTGTAGGCGAGAGGAGTCTGTCCCCGGGGAGGGTGAGACAGTCGAGGCTGCCCAGCCTCTGCCTCCCGGGGATGGCGTGGAAGATCTGCCTGTCGTGGGGGGCGTGGGGATCGCGGAGGAATGCATTGCCGCCGGGCCGGGCGTCCCGGGGACTGAGGCGGGCGGGGCCGAAAAGGCCAAACCTGAGCCCACCCAGCCAATACCCAACTTCCCCCGGGATTTGCTCGACCCGGCAGAAAATGAAACAAATGTTTATTATGACACTGTAGATGCTGGGCCGGGTGGTGGCAGCGGGGAGGGGGAGGAACACCCACCCTCGCCCCTTACTTTGGAGCTGGTGCACTTGGGGAGCCTGGGGATTTCCTATGGCCGGGTCTCTCCTTGTTCCCCGGTTCCTGGGGCGGAGGGGGAACCCCTTCCGCTGTCATTTCCCGACCCAGCACCATTTTTAAAAGAGCCCAGTGGGGACTCCTCTGCCGACGATCCTGGGGGTGGGATCGGGGCAGAGCCAGGGCCGGTTGGAGCGGCCGGTTCATTTGCCGTACCTTGTGCGGTCGATGGGCCGGCTGCTGGCGGCCACCTCCCGGAGGAGGACGGGGACTCGGTGGGGGACGCGGGTGAAGACCTAGAGACCACCGCCAGCGAGGCGGTGGATCTGCTCGCGGCCGCCGCTGAGACCATCCTCATTCCTGCAAAGGAACTCCGGGACTTTTTGGCCCAGAGCCGGGGTCACTGCAACCAAGCCCGACTGGCTCTGGAAAAATGGTCCGAGCCAGAGCTGATCAAGGGGTCCGTCCGCGCCGCCGTTAAAACCTTGGCCGCGGGCGGGCCCTTGACAAAGGCGCAACACCTTGAGCTGTGCGAGCTCGAGGGACTCCTCGCTGGGCTGCGGAGGGAGCGGAGTTCAACAAAAGACTCCGCTCCCTCCCCCACAATAGGTTAAGGTAGAGGTTGCACTATGCTTTTGCCATGAAGATAACCATAGCCAGCCTCAACATCAACGGCGGCAGAGAGGCACGCCGTAGATTTGACAATTTTTCGCTCCTGCGGGAGGGGAAATATGCGGTGTGCTTCCTGCAAGAAACCCACACCGTTCCAGGAGACGAAGCCACGTGGCTCCTGGAATGGCAAGGAGAGGTCCGCATGAGCCACCTCACTGCCATTTCTAGTGGGGTGGCCATCTTGCTGGGCCCGCATTTTCAGCCGGAGATCTTGGGGGTCGAGGAGCCCGTGCCAGGCCGCTTGCTGCACGTAACGGTTCATCTGGGGGACGTGCCGCTCCATCTCGTGAACGTGTACGCCCCTCAGCCCGGCCCGCAGCAAAAGCGCTTCTTTGAAGAGGTGTCCGCTCTTCTTGGCTCCGTCGACGTCGGCGACTGCATTGTCCTCGGGGGGGATTTTAACTGCACCCTCGAGGTGAGGGACCGCTCCGGTGCCCCGCAGTGCATGACGGCGATGGAGAAGTTGAGGGACCTGGTCGGGTCCTTCGACTTGGTGGACGTCTGGCGAAATCTCCACCCCGACTCCAGCGCCTTTACTTGGGTGAGGCCTGGAGTAGGATGGTCTAGAGTCGACCGCCTTTACGTGTCTCGGGCGTACGTTTCCTGCGTCCCGGCGGCCTCCATGTGGCCGGTGCCGTGTTCGGACCACCACCTGGTGTGGGCGGAGCTCGCTTCGCTCCGCGCGAGGACGGGGTCCGCGTACTGGCACTTTAACAACCGGCTGCTGGAGGACGTGCGTTTCCAGGACTCGTTCCGTCGATTCTGGTCCAACTGGAGAAGGAAGCAGGGGGGCTTCCCCTCCTTGAGGCTATGGTGGGACGTGGGCAAGGCTCACGTCCGTGTCTTCTGTCAAGAGTACGCGAGGGGGTCGACCAAGAGGCGGGCGGCCAGAGTCGGGCGCCTAGAAAAAGAGGTGCTCGACCTGGAATCCCGCCTCGGTCAAGTCGTCCAGGACCCGGCCCTGCGGACGGTGTACGAAGCGAAGAAGACCGCGCTGAAGGACCTGCAGCTCGTCGGGTCCCGAGGCGCATTCGTGAGGTCGCGGATCCGGTTCCTGCGGGATCTTGACCGCGGCTCCCCCTTCTTCTACTCGCTGGAAAAAAGGCAGTGTGTCCGTAAGCAGCTCTTGATGCTGCTGGCCGACGATGGCTCTCTCGTCTCGGATCCGGAGGGCGTCAACAAGAGGGCCCGTGAATATTACGGGGCTCTGTTCTCTCCAGATCCGTCCAGCGAGGAAGCGCGTAGAGTTTTGTGGGAGGACCTGCCGAAGGTCAGCCCGGAGGGCGCCGAAAATTTGGAAGCTCCGCTAAGACCGGCTCTCGAGAGGAAAATCCCCAGGGCTGGACGGGCTGACCGTGAGTTCCACAGGGCATTCTGGGATGTCCTGGGGGGCGACTACGCGCGGGTCCTGGGGGAAAGTCTGGCGACCGGGGAGATGCCCCTCTCTTGGCGCAGAGCAGTCATCGTCCTGCTGCCTAAGAAGGGCGATCCCCGCCTCCTTAAGAACTGGCGCCCGGTCTCCCTCCTCAACACGGACTACAAAATCTTCGCCAGGGCGATGTCTGCTCGCCTTGGTGCCGTGCTGGACCACATGATCCACCCCGACCAGTCCTACACGGTCCCGGGCCGGACAATCCACGACAACATCCATCTGGTCCGGGACCTCATCCATTGTTCCCAAGAGGCTGGTCTGTCGGTCGCCTTCCTATCCCTCGACCAAGAGAAGGCGTTCGACAGGGTGGATCACGACTATCTGCTCGGAACTCTGCGCGCTTTCGGGTTCGGGACGCATTTCGTCGCACGGATCCGACTTTTGTACGCTGCCGCGGAGTGTCTGATTAAGGTTAACGGGTCCTTGACGGCGCCCCTTCGCTTTAGGAGAGGGGTGCGCCAGGGATGCCCCATGTTCGGCCATTTATACGCCGTTTGCGTGGAGCCTTTCCTGCGCCTCTTGCGGACGAGGACTGGCTCTGCAAGGGCCGGGCGTGGAGGTCGTCCTCTCGGCTTACGCCGATGACGTGCTCCTCGCGGTAGAGGATCCCGCTGACCTGCGGAGGATGCGTGAGTGCCAGGAGATTTACTCGGCCGCGTCCTCCGCCAGGATCAACTGGGAGAAATGTTCCGGACTCCTGGTGGGTCAGTGGCGGGTGGACTCCCTGCCGGAGGAGCTCAGACCTTTTGCCTGGAGCACGACCCATCTCCTCTATCTGGGAGTCTACCTTAGCCCAGACGAGGGAGCCTGGCCGGCGAACTGGCAGGAGCTGGAGGCCAAGGTCGCCGCTCGCCTAGGGCGCTGGACAGGACTGCTCCGAGTGCTGTCCTTCAGGGGTCGAGCGCTAGTCATAAACCAGTTGGTGGCCGCAATGTTGTGGTACCGGCTGGTCACTTTGACCCCTCCCCCTGCGTTTGTCGCCAAAATACAGAAGAAGCTGGTGGACTTCTTCTGGAACAACAGGAAGCACTGGGTCTCTGCCGTGGTCTTGAGTCTCCCGCTTGAGGAAGGCGGTCAGTCGTTGGTGTGCGTCAGCGCCCAGCTTGCGACTTTCCGTCTTCAGACCCTGCAGAGATACCTTTACGTCGAGCCCCCTCCTAGGTGGTGTGCTCTGGCGACGTATTTCTTCCGCCAGCAGCGCGACCTCAATTACGACATGCAGCTCCTGTTTGTGAACTTGAGGGGTGTCAGGACCGACCTCCGGGAGCTGCCTGTCTTTTACAAGGAACTCATCAGGGTCTGGAACAAAGTCTCCACCAAGCGCAGCTCTCCGCCGGCTGGAGTGGCGGCCGTCCTGCAGGAGCCGCTGCTCGGGAATCCGTACCTCCACGACCGAGGTTTTATGTGGCGGTCGGAAGAGAGGGCTGTGGCTGGTGAGGTGACCAGGGTCAGGGACCTGCTCGATGGTGGAGGAGCGGGCTGGATGGCGCCAGACACGCTGGTGCGGTGCCTAAATTCTGCCAACGTCCGCCACGCGGCCGATGCCATCGAGTCGCTAAAAACAGCTCTGGGCCCTGACCCCATTAGGTGCATCAAGGAGGCTCAAGCACGTGGGGAGATCCCGTCCGAACTGACCCCCGTCCGGACGGAATTCCTCATCGGCGCCAAACCCCGGAACCTCCCTCGGGGGCCGGCGCCTCACAACTTGAGCCGCCTCGGGGAAATCCCCTCCGTGCCTTTCAGTTCCGCGCGGAGGGGTTTCCTGTAAGGGCTGCTCCTGCACACTCTCAACTTTGCCATCCTCGCCGGCCGTCCGGACACGCCATGGCGTACCATCTTGCCGTCCGGAGGAGGCGGGGGTCGCCGATGGAGGGCACTCTACGCAGGGGTCCTCCCACTATTCATCGGGGACTTGGCCTGGAGGGTGGTGCACGGAGCAGTGCTGTGCAACAAATTTTTAAGCCGGTTCACGGACTCCCAGGCCGCCTGCAATTTCTGCGGTCTGGAAGAGTCCGTGTTCCATGTTTTTATGGAATGCACAAGGTTGCAGCCCCTGTTTTATTATTTGAAGGGGCTGCTCCTGAAATTCTGGCTGCACTTCAGTCCCACTCTCCTGATCTTTGGGCACCCTGTGCGGAGGGGAGCGGGTAGGTCCGAAGGCCTCCTCGTATGACTGCTCCTGGGCACGGCCAAGGGTGCCATCAGCCGGTCCAGGCAGCGGGCGGTCGAGGGGGTCGTTCAACCTGACTGCCTGCCTCTCTTCCGCTCTTACATCCGGTCCAGGGTGTCATTGGAGATGGAGCACGCGGTGTCCACCGGTACGCTCGCGGCCTTCCGCGAGAGGTGGGCACCGGAGGGACTGGAGTGCATCATCACGCCCGGCAACCAAATTTTAATTTGATTTTACGTTTTAAAGTTTAATTTGTTTTAATTGCCGGTGCTTTTAGTGTCCCCCTCCCCTTTTATAGGGGGCACTTGGAAAAATGTGATTTTAGCGCCCAAAAAAAAAAACAAAAAAAAAAGAAACACAAAAAAAAAACCACAAAAAAAGGAAAAATAAAAGGGGCCTTGAAAATGTCTGCTGTGTCACCCAGGCAGGTGGCACGGTTTAATGTTTATGTTTTTTTTCAGGTAAACTCAAATGCGTTTCATGCACAAGGATCCCCAGGTCCCTCTGCACCGCAGCATGTTGTAATTTCTCCCCATTCAAATAATATTCCCTTTTACTGTTTTTTTTTCCAAGGTGGATGACCTCACATTTTCCGACATTGTATTCCATCTGCCAAACCTTAGCACATTCGCTTAACCTATCTAAATCTCTTTGCAGCCTCTCTGTGTCCTCTACACAACCAGCTTTTCCACTAATCTTTGTGTCATCTGCAAATTTTGTTACACTACGCTCTGTTCCTTCTTCCAGGTCATCTATGTATATTGTAAACAGTTGTGGTCTCAGCACCGATCCCTGTGGCTCACCACTAACCACCGATTTCCAACCCGAAAAGAATCCATTTATCCCGACTCTCTGCTTTCTGTTAGCCAGCCAATTCTCTATCCATGCTAATACATTTCCTCTGACTCCGCGTATCTTTATCTTCTTCAGTAACCTTTTGTGTGGCGCCTTATCGAATGCCTTTTGGAAATCTAAATGCACGACATCCATCAGTACACCTCTATCCACCATGCTCGTTATATCCTCAAACAATTCCAGTAAATTAGTTAAACATGATTTCCCCTTCATGAATCCATGTTGTGTCTGCTTGATTGCACTATTCCTATCTAGATATCCTGCTATTTCTTCCTTAATGATAGCTTCAAGCATTTTCCCCACTCCAGATGTTAAACTAACCGGCCGATAGTTACCTGCCTTTTGTCTGCCCCCTTTTTTAAGCAGAGGCGTTACATTAGCTGCTTTCCAATCTGCTGGTACCTCCCCAGAGTCCAGAGAATTTTGGTAGATTAGAACGAATGTGTCTACTATAACTTCCACCATCTCCTTTAATACACTGGGATGCATTTCATCAGGACCAGGGGACTTGTCTACTTAGAGTCCCATTAGCCTATCCAGCACTACCTCCCTAGAGATAGTGATTGTCTCAAGGTCCTCCTTTCCCACATTCCAGTGACCAGGAATTTTTGGCACGGTTTTTGTATCTTCCACTGTGAAGACCAAAGCAAAATAATTGTTTAAGGTCTCAGCCATTTCCACATTTCCCATTATTAAATCCCCCTTCTCATCTTCTAAGGGACTAACATTTACTTTAGTCACTCTCTTCCGTTTTATATATCGGTAAAAGCTTTTACTATCGGTTTTTATGTTTTGCGCAAGTTTATTTTCGTAATCTATCTTTCCTTTCTTTATTGCTTTCTTAGTCATTCTTTGCTGTCGTTTAAAATTTTTCCAATCTTCTAGTTTCCCACTAACCTTGGCCACCTTATACGCATTGGTTTTTGATTTGATACTCTCCTTTATTTCCTTGGTTATCCACGGCTGGTTATCCCTTCTCTTACCGCCCTTCTTTTTCACTGGAATATATTTTTGTTGAGCACTATGAAAGAGCTCCTTAAAAGTCCTCCACTGATCCTCAATTGTGTCACCGTTTAGTCTGTGTTCTCAGTCTACTTTAGCCAACTCTGCCCTCATCCCACTGTAGTCCCCTTTGTTTAAGCATAGTACGCTCTATGAATTCCTCCTCCAGGCTACCCCATGCGATTTGATTTGACCAATCGATATGTAGGTTCCTTTTTCACATGCCTCTATTATTCCCTCGATTATTGTCCGCCCCACCGTGAAGTTATTATTTGGGGGCCTATAAACTACGCCCACCAGTGACTTTTTCCCCTTACTATCTCTAATCTCCACCCACAATGATTCAACATTTTGGTCATTAGAGCCAATATCATCTCTCACAACTGCCCTGATATCATCCTTTATTAACAGAGCTACCCCACCGCCTTTCCCTTCTTGTCTATCCTTCTGAATTGTCAGGTACCCGTGTATGTTTAATTCCCAGTCTTGGCCACCCTGCAACCATGTTTCTGTAATGGCCACCAAATCATGCCCATTTGTAATGATTTGTGCCATCAACTCATTTACTTTATTTCGAATGCTGCGTGCGTTTAGGTAGAGTGTTTCAATACTAGTTTTTAAACCATGATTTTTAGTTTTGACCCCTCCTGCAGCACCTTTATATTCATACATATTGTCCCTTCCTATCACCTTGTGGTTTACACTTACCGCAGTGCTACTCTGCTCTGTTGCCTCCTGCCTTTTGCATTCTTTCTTGGGGTCCTGTTCATCCGCGCTCTCACCCACTCTAACTAGCTCAGAGCCCTCTCCTGGGTTCCGAATACTCCTCGCATTGAGGCACCGAGCTTTCAGGCTTGCCTTTTTATTACACTTTGACCCTTTAGAATTTTGCTGTACATTGGCCCTTTTTGTTTTTTGCCTTGGGTTTCTCTGCCCTCCACTTTTACTCATCTCCTTTCTGTCTTTTGCTTCTGTCTCCATTTTGTTTCCCTCTGTCTCCCTGCATTGGTTCCCATCCCCTTGCTATATTAGTTTAACTCCTCCCCAACAGCACTAGCAAACACTCCCCCAAGGACATTGGTTCCGGTCCTGCCCAGGTGCAGACCGTCCAGTTTGTACTGGTCCCACCTCCCCCAGAACCGGTATCAATGCCCCAGGAATTTGAATCCCTCCCTGCTGTACCACTGCTCAAGCCACATATTCATCTGTGCTATCCTGCGATTCCAACTCTGACTAGCACGTGGCACTGGTAGCAATCCCGAGATTACTACTTTTGAGGTCCTACTTTTAAATCTAGCTCCGAGCTCCTTGAATTCGTCTCGTAGGACCTCATCCCTTTTTTTACCTATGTCGTTGCTACCAATGTGCACCACGACAACTGGCTGTTCTCCCTCCCTTTTCAGAATGTCCTGCACCCACTCTGAGACATCCTTGACCCTTGCACCAGGGAGGCAACATACCATCCTGGAGCCTCGGTTGCGGCCGCAGAAACGCCTATCTATTCCCCTTACAATTGAATCCCCTATAACTATCGCTCTCCCATTCTTTTTCCTGCCCTCCTATGCAACAGAGCCAGCCACGGTGCCATGAACTTGGCTGCTGCTGCCATCTCCTGATGAGTCATCCCCCTCAACAGTACTCAAAGCAGTGTATCTGTTTTGCAGGGGGATGACCACAGGGGACCCCTGCGCTACCTTCCTTGCACTGCTCTTCCTGCTGGTCTTCCATTCCCTAGCTGGCTGTGGACCCTTCACCTGCGGTAAGACCAACTCGCTACACGTGCTACTCACGTCATTCTCAGCATCGTGGATGCTCCAGAGTGAATCCACCCTCAGCTCCAAATCAACAACATGGTCCGTCAGGAGCTGGAGGCGGATACACTTCCCGCACACTTAGTCGTCCAGGACACCGGAAGTGTCCCTGAGTTCCCACATGGTACAGGAGGAGCATATCACGTGACCGAGCTCTCCTGACATGACTGAACACTTAGATACACTTAATTTGGCGACAACAATGTTAACAGGTTACTTACTGATATAAAAAAGAAAAAGACAACAATGTTAACGGCTTACTTACTGATATAAAAAGAAAAAGAAGAGCTACTCACCAATCACCAGCCAATCACTTACCCCTTTGGCTGAACTGCCTGAGCCCAGATGGCTGCACCTACGGGAATAATAGGGCACTTGGGGGAGTTTCAACACGACCGTGAAAGTTTTGGAGTGTATGTGGAGTGGCTAGAAATGTTTTTCACCACAAATAGTATCATCGAAGACGCCGATGATGAACACCATAACCGAGTTGTGGTGAAAAGAAAACGGGCTATTTTCTTAACTGAAGCAGGGCCCGAGGTGTATGGAACCTTGAAAAATTTGCTTGTACCTGTCAACCAAAGGATAGATCACTTAAGCAGATTGTAACTAAGATGGAATAGAACTACAGTCCTGAGCCCCTGGAAATTGCTGAAAGTTATCGTTTCAGAATACGAGATCAGTTAACCGATGAAAGTATCAGTGAGTACATTGTAGCATTAAAAAAGCCATCTATTCACTGTCATTTTGGAAACTTTCAGGACCGAGCATTGTGTGACTGCTTTGTTTCTGGGATGAAAAATGATGCGATCAGAAGAAAGTTATTGACAACTCCTAACTTGACTTTTGATTTAGCTTATCAGACAGCTATATCAATGGACATGGCCGACCAATATTCCCAAGAATTTCGTACCATTACTAGTCGCCAGACACCGAGGTGAATCGCCTGCAGGTTAAAAGCAAAAGGCAGTTGGGCCCCAAGATCTCAGCAACTGCCAATGGTAACAGAGCATTGAAGTCATGCTATCGGTGCCTGGGACAACACATTGCTCAAAGTTGTCCATATGTGAAGGCAGAGTGTTTCTTCTGCCGGAAAACTGGGCATATTGCGAAGGCATGCTGACTGAAGAATAAACCAACTTTCAAAGCTAAAAGTAGAAATCCCCAGAGACGACATAGCATGGAAGAAAAACAACAGGACGAGGAGGTTTTAGAGTTATACATCATCAGGATCACAAGGATATCCAACAGCGATTTGAAAAGTATCATCATCCAAGTAGATGTTGTAGGAACCAAGATACCCATGGAAATCGACACTGGTGCATCCGTGAGTGTAGTACCGGAATTGCTATACCTCGACAAATTGCGTGATTTCCCATTGGAGAAATCCAAGATAGAGCTGTGAGGCTACTCGGGAGAGAACTTACCTGTAGTAAGTCGTATCACTGTACCAGTGAAATAAAAGGATCAATTTCAGAGCTTGCTTCTCTTAGTAGTGGCAGGAGAGAGGCCTACGTTACTAGAAAGTAATTGGTTGGGATCACTAAAGCTGGATTAGAATGACATTTTTCGTGTTCAAATGAGATTTGCATCAAAGGATGATGTCATCAAGAAATATTCAAAGGTGTTCTGCAAAACAGGCAGTCCGATCCAAAGATTCAAGGCGATTGTCAGGGTACAGAAGGATGCTAGACCAGTTTACTACAAGCCACGTCCCGTGCCATATGCACTCAAGGAGAAAGTTGAACAAGAACTCAAAAGACTAGAGATTGAGAACATTATCTCTAAGATAGTGACATAATGACATAAGTGGCACGTGTAGTGAGTTGGTCTTACCGCATGAGAAGAATCCATAGCCAGCTAGGCAATGGAAGACCAGCAGGAAGAGTAGTACAAAGAAGGTAGTGCAGGGGTCCCCTGTGGTCATCCCCCTGCAAAACAGATACACTGTTTTGAGTGCTGTTGAGGGAGATGACTCATTAGGGGAGAGCAACAGCAGCCAAGTGTGGCTGGCTCTGTTGTACAGGAGGGCATAAAAAAAAGTGGGAGAGCGATAGTGATAGGGGATTCAATCATAAGGGGAATAGATAGGCGTTTCTGCGGCCGCAATCGAGATTCCAGGATGGTATGTTGCCTCCCTGGTGCAAGGGTCAAGGATGTCTCTGAGCGAGTGCAGGACATTCTAAAAAGGGAGGGAGAACAGCCAGTTGTCGTGGTGCACATTGGTACCAATGACATAGGTAAAAAAAAGGGATAAGGTCCTACGAGACGAATTTAAGGAACTAGGAGTTAAATTAAAAAGTAGGACCTCAAAAGTAGTAATCCCGGGATTGCTACCAGTGCCACGTGCTAGTCAGAGTAGGAATCGCAGGATAGCACAGATGAATACGTGGTACAGCAGGGAGGGATTCAAATTCATGGGGCATTGGAACAGGTTCTGGGGGAGGTGGGACCAGTACAAACCCGACAGTCTGCACTTGGGCAGGAACGGAACCAATGTCCGAGGGGGAGTGTTTGCTCGTGCTGTTGGTGAGGAGTTAAACTAATATGGCAGGGGGATGGGAACCAATACAGGGAGACAGAGGGAAACAAAAAGGAGACTAAAACAAAAAGACAGAAAAGAGATGAGTAAAAGTGGAGGGCAGAGAAACCAAAGGCAAGAAACAAAAAGGACCACTGAATATAAAAGGGCTGCAGGAGGGGTAAAAACTAAAAATCATGGTTTAAAAACTAGGATGAAAACACTCTACCTAAATGCATGCAGCATTAGAAATAAAGTAAATGAGTTGACGGCACAAATCATTACAAATGGGTATGATTTGGTGGCCATTACAGAGACATGGTTGCAAGGTGGCCAGGACTGGGAATTAAACGTACAGGGGTATCTGACGATTCGGAAAGATAGGCAGGAAGGGAAGGGAGGTGGGGTAGCTCTGTTAATAAGGGATGATTATCAGGGCAGTTGTGAGGGATGATATTGGCTCCAATGAACAAAATGTTGAATCATTGTGGGTGGAGATTAGAGATAGTAAGGGGAAAAAGTCACTGGTGGGCGTAGTTTATAGGCCTCCAAATAATAACTTCATGGTGCGGCGGGCAATAATCAAGGGAATAATGGAGGCATGTGAAAAAGGAACGGCAGTAGTTATGGGGGATTTTAACCTACATATCGATTGGTCAAATCAAATCGCAGGGGATAGCCTGGAGGAGGAATTCATAGAATGCATACGGGATTGTTTCTTAGAACAGTATGTAACAGAGCCTACAAGGGAGCAAGCCATTTTGGTTCTGGTCCTGTGTAACGAGACAGGAAAAATAAACGATCTCCTCGTAAAAGATCCTCTCGGAATGAGTGATCACAATATGGTTGAATTTATAATACAGATTGAGGATGAGGAAGTTGTGTCAGAAACGAGAGTACTATGCTTAAACAAAGGGGACTACAGTGGGATGAGGGCAGAGTTGGCTAAAGTAGACTGGAAACAAGGACTAAACGGTGGCACAATTGAGGAACAGTGGAGGACTTTTAAGGAGCTCTTTCATAATGCGCAACAAAAATATATTCCAGTGAAAAAGAAGGGCGGCAAGAGAAGAGATAACCAGCCGTGGATAACCAAGGAAATAAAGGAAAGTATCAAATCAAAGACCAATGTGTATAAGGTGGCCAAGGTTAGTGGGAAACTAGAGGATTGGGAAGATTTTAAGCAACAGCAAAGAATGACTAAAAAAGCAATAAAGAAAGGGAAGATAGATTATGAAGGTAAACTTGCGCAAAACATAAAAACAGATAGTAAAAGCTTTTACAGATATATAAAACGGAAAAGAGTGACTAGGGTAAATGTTGGTCCCTTAGAAGATGAAAGGGGGGATTTAATAATGGGAAATGTGGAAATGGCTGAGACCTTAAACAATTATTTTGCTTCGGTCTTCACAGTGGAAGACACAAAAACCATGCCAAAAATTGCTGGTCATAGGAATGTGGGAAGGGAGGACCTTGAGATGATCACTATCACTAGGGAGGTAGTGCTGGACAGACTAATGGGACTGAAGGTAGACAAGTCCCCTGGTCCTGATGAAATGCATCCCAGGGTTTTAAAGGAGATGGCGGAAGTTATAGCAGATGCATTTGTTATAATCTCCCAAAATTCTCTGGACTCTGGGGAGGTACCAGCGGATTGGAAAGCAGCTAATGTAACGCCTCTGTTTAAAAAAGGGGGCAGGCAAAAGGCAGGTAACTATAGGCCGGTTAGTTTAACATCTGTAGTGGGGAAAATGCTTGAAACTATCATTAAGGAAGAAATAGCGGGATATCTGGATAGGAATAGTTCAATCAAGCAGACGCAGCATGGATTCATGAAAGGGAAATCATGTTTAACTAACTTACTGGAATTCTTTGAGGATATAACGAGCATGGTGGATAGAGGTGTACCGATGGATGTGGTGTATTTAGATTTCCAAAAGGCATTCGATAAGGTGCCACACAAAAGGTTACTACAGAAGATAAAGGTACGCGGAGTCAGAGGAAATGTATTAGCATGGATAGAGAATTGGCTGGCGAACAGAAAGCAGAGAGTTGGGATAAATGGGTCCTTTTCCGGTTGGAAATCAGTGGTTAGTGGTGTGCCACAGGGATCAGTGCTGGGACCACAACTGTTTACAATATACATAGATGACCTAGAGGAGGGGACAGAGTGTTGTGCAACAAAATTTGCAGATGACACTAAGATTAGTGGGAAAGCGGGTTGTGTAGAGGACTCAGAGAGGCTACAAGGAGATTTGGATAGGTTAAGCGAATGGGCTAAGGTTTGGCAGATGGAAGACAATGTCGGAAAGTGTGAGGTCATCCACCTTGGGAAAAAAAACAGTAAAAGGGAATATTATTTGAATGGGGAGAAATTACAACATGTTGTGGTGCAGAGGGACCTGGGGGTCCTTGTGCATGAATCCCAAAAGGTTAGTTTGCAGGTGCAACAGGTAATCAGGAAGGCAAATGGAATGTTGGCCTTCATTGCGAAAGGGATGGAGTACAAAAGCAGGGAGGTGTTGCTGCAACTGTATAAGGTATTGGTAAGGCCGCACCTGGAGTACTGCGTGCAGTTTTGGTCACCTTACTTAAGGAAGGATATACTAGCTTTGGAAGGGGTACAGAGACGATTCACTAGGCTGATTCAAGAAATGAGGGGGTTAACTTATGATGATAGATTGAGTAGACTGGGTCTTTACTCCTTGGAGTTCAGAAGGATGAGGGGTGATCTTATAGAAACATTTAAAATCATGAAAGGGATAGACAAGATAGAGGCAGAGAGGTTGTTTCCATTGGTGGGGGAGACTAGAACTGGGGGTCACAGCCTCAAAATACGGAGAAGCCAATTTAAAACCGAGTTGAGAAAGAATTTCTTCTCCCAGTGGGTTGTGAATCTGTGGAATTCTCTGCCCAAGGAAGCAGTTGAGGCTGGCTCATTGAATGTTTTCAAGTCAAAGATAGATAGATTTTTAAGCAATAAGGGAATTAATGGTTATGGGGAGAGGGCGGGTAAGTGGAGCTGAGTCCACGACCAGATCAGCCATGATCTTATTGAATGGCGGAGCAGGCTCGAGGGGCTCGATGGCCTATTCCTGTTCCTAATTCTTATGTTCTTATGTTCTTATAGATCAATGTAATTGGGCTACACCCATTGTTGTTGTACCTAAGTCAGATTGTAAGGTAAGATTGTGTGGTGATTATAAAGTAACCGTAAACCAGGTTCTAGAGGGTAATCTCCCCAGTACATTGCCTAATGTAGAAGATTTGTTCACAACACTGGCAGGTGGTCAGATCTTCTCAAAGTTGGATCTTACGAATGCCTACTTACAACTTGAACTCGATGAGGAGTTCAAGTCATGCTTGACTATAAATACTCATCTAGGCCTATATCAATTTAATAGGCTACCATTTGGAGTGTCTTCCAGCCCCATCATATTCCAAGCGGTGATGAACCAGATTTTGCAATGTATTGAAGAGGTAGTATGTTATTTAGATGATATACTAATTTCAGCACCAAACAGGCAAATTCATAATAACATATTGAATGAAGTCCTTAAATGGCCAGGGAAGCACAGAGTACGAGTGACTGCTCGCAAATGTGAGTTATTTCAATACTCAGTGGAGTACTTAGGGCACAGAGTAGACAAAGATGGTTTCCATCCAACCAAGGGAAAGCTGGATGCAATCAGAAATGCTCCCACTCCCAAGAATGTCACTGAATTTTGATCATTTTTGGGTCTTTTTAACTATTATCGGAAGTTCCTACCAAATTTGGCCACAGTGTTACATCCACTGAATGAACTATGACAAAACAGGTCCAATGGAAGTGGTCAGAAGAATGTGACACAGCATTCAAGAAGCATAAAAGCCAATTGGTAGAGAGCATCATGTTAGTTCACTATGACATATCGAGGAGATCAAGCTAGCATGTGACACCTCTCCGTATGAAGTTGGGGCAGTGATCTCTCATACACTACACAGTGGGGAGGAGAGACCAATTGCTTTTGCCTCACACACTCTCAGTGCCAGTGAGCGTAATTATGTGCAAATTGAAAGGGAAGTCTTGGCATTAATTTTTGGGGTCAAGAAATTCCACAAATACTTGTATGGTCGTAAGTTTACTATAAGCCCCTGAGAGCAATCCTCCATCCAAAGTTCCTAGTTCCAACCTTAGCTGCAGCCCGGATGCAAAGATGGGCTTTGATTTTGTCAGCCTATACATATGTTATTGAATACAGACGATCAGCTGATCACAGTAATGCTGATGCTATGTCTAGATTGCCTTCCCCATCACAAGTTACACCCGATTATGAAGAAGTGTTCTATTTTTCATACATTGATGAACTGCCAGTCACAGCTAAAGAGGTTGGTAGGGCAACCAAACGTAACCTAGTTAGGTTAAAGGTGTATGATTACATCACAAATGGCTCGCCAAACCAGGTATCAGAGAAAGATATTCATCCTTTCTTCATTCGTAGGAATGAATTGTCCGTGGATAAAGAATGTAGCATGTGGGGTGCAAGAGTGGTTATCCCAAATAAATTAAGGTCCAAACTATTAGGAGATCTTCATGACCAGCACCTGGGAATGTGCTTGACCAAGAATTTTGCACGCAGTTACTTATGGTGGCCAGGTCTAGATAAAGATATAGAGTACATCGTCAGTCATTGTACAACATGTCAATCGGTAAGCAAGAAACCAACATCAGTACCATTACAGCCATGGAAATGACCTCCCAGGGTGTGGCAAAGTTTACATATCGAGTTTGCTGAGCTAGAAGGACAACAATTGTTCATTGTGATTGATAGTCATTCAAAGTGGTTCGAGGTGTTTCCAATGCGGAAAATAACAAGTAAAACATTAGACATTTTGCAAAGATTATTTTCTTCATTTGGCCTCCCAGAAGAAATTGTTTTTGATAATGGACCACAATTTTGTTCAGAAGAATTTGCACAGATCACGAACAAAAATGGTGTGAAACATACCAAGGTTCCACTGCACCACCCTGCTTCAAATGGTGCAGCAGAGCGCATTGTACAAATTGCAAAATGTGCCCTCATCAAACAGATGTTGGATCCGACAGTTGTCACTGGACCACAAATTGGCTAATTTTCTAATTATGTATCGTAATACTCCTTATACAACTACTGGTAGAACACCAGCAGAGTTCTTTCTCAAACGACAGCCACAAACCAGATTCTTGTTGTTAAAACAAACTTGGCACAGTCCATAGAAGAGAAACAATTAAGACAGAAAGAGAATCATGATAGAGATAGAGTAAAAGAGAGAAGTGTGAAATTAAGTCAGAAGCTGAGAGTGAAGAACCATCACCATAAATGGTTAAAGTGGTTACCAGGAAGAGTGGTGTAGTCCTCGCACATATTTGGTCAAGATGTTTGATCATGGACAAGTTAGGTTTGTTGACATGGATTATACTTTACCTACAGTCGTGGAAGGACTTGACGGTTGGAATGATTCGATTATTTCTGATTTGTCAGATAGTTTTGATACAAATAGAGTACCAGTAGCATAACCTACATCAAATGTACTGGAAACAAGTCCAAGAGAAAGTCAGAATTTAAGTCTGAGTCCGAGTCAGGCAGACAAACAGTCTGAAGTTGTACTGAGTTCAAATATAAATCAAGGGCGTCCCTTAGAGGAAAACTTTCCTCGGGATCAGCCTAGAATAAGTCTAAGTTCGACACCACGTTTGGAAGGTTCTTTTCAAAAGCAAAGGTATCCTCTTCGAAACAGAAAACAAGTGGTTAAGCTTGATTTGTAATTATGACAAAATAAGTCCATGGAGCTAGACTTTCCATTATTTTTGCATGCATACCACCCACTTAACTTCCATTTTAACGCTGAAATGAGGTATAACGCCCATATATCACCCATTTAGCCACTAAATGGAAACTAACGGCCATTTCTCGGTCACTTATCGCTGAATGTTACTTTCGGCTTGAACTTACCGGTGTTAAAAAGTAATACTGCCCGCCCACCTTTTTTGGGTGGAAAGATCAGAATGGGCGAAACCATCGCCCATAATATCGGCCAGCATTACTTTCGGCATGTAATTAATGCCGAGATTTAATAATACAGCCCGCCCACTTTTTTTGTCGTAAAGATCACATTTGCCGAAACTAACACCCAGAAAATCACCCAGCGTTACTTTCGGCACATCGCACACATCTCGCCGACAATATCGCTCGCTGAAAAAACCGTTGTGAAAAAGTTGCTCTCACCTGAACTAATCCAGCGGTATGGACGCCATGTTCTAAATCACAGTTCGCATCATTTAAACGGCTGCTTCAACTTCGGGGGAGTTTGGATGTACTCTGGAGTTCTTTTAAGGTGCTATGAACATCTGACTAAACATCTTATCATACTGTGGATAATTGGAATTTAATTTAGGTGTCTTAGTGGGGACATTTATTGTTTGTGAACAATCGGTGTAATACTGACAGTTATTGGAATGGGGCCTGTCATTTCTTAGCCTGTCTTGATGAGTACCCACATGCTGCAAACGAGAGATGGCAGAAGATTCAACAGCATTATGTGCCCAATCTAAGATGTGCCAGACTGATGAGGAGGACGAGACCTTACACATCCCCCACACTTAGAGGGAGAAGGGGTCAACTTATCCGATAACACCTGCACTTCCACAATGAGGTTATCAGTGAGATATGTCAGCTCATCAGGGAAGATCTGCAGCCTGCCAACATCATCAGGACCTCCCTGTCTGTCGAAGTCAAGGTCACCACGGCACTTTCGTTCTACGCGTCGGGTTCCTTTCAGGCCTCAGCTGGCAACATTTGCGCTATATCTCAGCATGCCACACATTGCTGAATTTGACAGGTCACTGAAGCCCTTTACGCACGCAGGATGGACTTTATCAGCTTCCCCATAACCAGGGAGGCTCAGACTGAGAGAGTCTTCAGATTCTACCGAATTGCTAACTTCCCCAAGGTGCAGGGAGCAATAGACTGTACGCACATCACCATGCGGGCACCTTTTCAGGATGCTGAGATTTTCAGGAACCACAAATGATTCCACTCCCTGAATGTCCAACTGGTGGTCGACCACCAGCAAATTATACTGGCAGTGACTGCTCAATTTCCGGGCAGCATCCATGATGCTCACATCCTGCGTGAGAGCATTGTATCTGACTTGTTTAACAATGAGCCACAAGGTCAATACTGGATGCTTGGTGACAAAGGATATGGCCTCGCCACCTGGCTGATGACCCCACTGCCTGACATCCACATCGAAGCCAAGAGGAAATACAACGAGAGCCACAAAGCAACTCGCAATATTGTGGAGAAAACCATTGGAGCAGCGCTTTAGATGCCTGGACCACTGAGGAGACAAGCTCCAATACTACCCTGAGCAGGTAGCTCAATTCATGGTGGTGTGCTCCATGCTGCACAACTTGGCTATCAGGAAGGGACAAGAATTGCCTGATGAGTCTGACAGTCCACCTCACCAGAGAGAGGAAGAGGAGGACGAGCAGGCGGATGCTGACATCGGCCCAGACAATCAGGCTGAGGCTGAAGCCATGCCCCCGCCCACCTGTAGACCACATGAAAGAGCCCGTGGTGGCATGATAGCTGCAAGAGCCTTACATCAGGAGCTCATCAATGATCGCTTTGCCTGAAAGAACGTTGGTGTTATTTACAAGGCTGACACACTGCTGGGTGTGCAGGTCATACATCAATGGTGGGCATCAGCTTGGTGACAGTTAAAGTTTAAGTTGATTGAAGTTAAGTGCAATTATACCCTTTGATGTTAAGGAATCCCGAATATGTAATGGTGCAGCTATCTGAGCCAATACACTACAAGGTTTTGTTAAATAAAAAACATTTAAACCGAACATTAGTCTGAAATCATTAGTATTTCTGTACAAACCAACCCTTCCCCCCTCCCCCCGCTTCTCCTCCCCACCTCTACCCCTTCCCCTCCTGACTCCAAGCTGCCTGGCCGAGGAGGTCTTCAGGTGATGCTTCATTGCGGGGGTGGGGATGACAGCCGAAACACTGTTTGGATGGATATGGGAGAGGACAGTCACGAGTGTTCCTGGCTACCGGCTCCAGGGCTTCGTCCATCCCTTCCATGTTATATCTTATTTGTTGGACAAAAACTCAGTGCCAACTATGTTTTGGTGCTTTTTGCTGCTGGCGAATCTCCCTCGTGCCTCCCACAACAGCCAGACAAGCACACACCACAGCCACACACGCTTTCAGTACCTCTGAGCTCCCTCTCTCTCTGTCTCCTCTTCTGCGCACATCATGTTGACCCTTGACCTCCTGCATCGTGGGAATTGAGCATTGCCATACCATTGTTAAAGACGGCGACACTTTACGGCAGAAGATCAAAAAAATGTTACGCTGCCACCATTTCATATCACTCGCGGTAACACCCATTTTCAAAAATGGAGGCTAGGTGCTTTGAGAATGGGTGAGAAGCCGGCGATCTGAAAACCCTTTTTTACCACCCACGCCGGAAATAACGCCTATTTTTGGAGGGTTCTAGCCCTGTGTGTTTGTGAGGTCGTACCGAAAACGTAACATCTCTCTCTCTCTCTCTCTCTCTCTCTCAGTCTGTGTTTCTTTCCCTCTCCCAGTTTGTGTTTCTCTCTTTCCCTCTCCCAATTTGTGTTTGTCTCTCTCCCAGTTTGTGTTTCTCTCCTCCTCTCTCTCTATCCAAGTTTGTGTTTCTCTCTCTCTCTCTCACTCCCTAAGTTTGTGTTTCTCTCTTTCACTCTCTCTCTCTCTCCCAGTTTGTGTTTCTCTCTGTCTCCCTCTCTCCCAGATTGTGTTTCTCTCTCTCTCCCAGTTTGTGTTTCTCTCTTTCTCTCTCCCAGTTTGTTTCTCACTCTGTTTTCTCCCCAAGTTTGTGTTTCTCTCTCTCTTTCTCTCCCTCCCCAGTTTGTGTTTCTCTCTCTCTCGCTCCCACTGTTTCTTTCTCTCTCTCTCTCTCACATACTTGCATTTCTCTCTCTCTCCCTCTCCCAGTTTCTCTCTCTCTCTTTCTCTCTCCCAGTTTGTGTTTCTCTATCTCTCTCTCTCACACAGTTTGTGTCTCTCTCTCTTTCTCTCTCTCAGTTTCTGTTTCCCTCTCTTTCTCTCTCTCTCTTTCCCTCCCCTGGTCTCTCTCTCTCTCTCTCTCTCCCTGTTAAGTATGGAAGAACTCCACAAGACTAAGTACTGTGAGCTAAAACTGATGTGACCTTAGTCTCTTTAATACAACTCCAGAGTGCCTAAGCAGCATGGCAGACAATCTTTTATACTCCCTTGCACGAGGTGTGCAGGTGACCCTTGGGCCTCCAACAGTTGTGCCCTCTGGTGGCAAGTCTTACACAGTTACAATGTTTACATAGAAACATAGAAACATAGAAAATAGGTGCAGGAGTAGGCCATTCGGCCCTTCGAGCCTGCACTGCCATTCAATGAGTTCATGGCTGAACATGCAACTTAAGTACCCCATTCCTGCTTTCTCGCCATACCCCTTGATCCCCATCTAACTACATCTAACTCCATACATACATACATAACAGCACACACCCCCCAAAGTCTTTCATACAAATAATTTACAAGTTGAGACGATCCGGGGCCCTACGCTCCCTGGTTGATCGTCTGAGTTCAAACTCTGGCATGGGTGAGTTGGTTGGACCATTGCTGCACTGCGACGTAGCTGGTCTGACAGGACTGTTGGGAATGGTGGGTTCATCCTCTTGATTGACAGCGAGGTCGATTGCTGGTTGGGTGTGTGTTGGTGGATCGATGATGGTGATGTCCTCTTCAGGTTGTTCTTGGTTGTCGGTGAACCGCAGTTTGGTCTGATTCAAATGCTTTCTGCACGTTTGTCCATTCAATAGTTTGACTATAAACACTCTATTCCCCTCCTTGGCCAAGACAGTGCCAGCGACCCATTTAGGACCAGTGAGGGGAACTTGCTCAGTACTTGGACACATGTATCTTCCTCCGATGACAAGGCCTTGATGTCGTTCTAGTGCATCTGATTTTTTCAAGCCAGTTCCTGCCGAACAGATTGAGCCATTGCCTGGGACAATCCATAGCGGTAACTCGTGAACCGCACCGTCATATGACACTTTAATTGTGGCACTGCCAATCACCGTTATGAGTTCTTTGGTGTCCGTGCGCAACTTGGCATTGATTGGAATCAGCCTGGGCCTGGGCCTTAGTATCCCACAGCTTGTCGAATGCCCTCTGACTCATTATCGATTGACTCACCCCCGTGTCCAATTCCATCGATACTGACATCCCATTAAATTTCACATTGATCATTATCGGTTTGCTCTTAGTTAGGAACGAGTACAGTCCATACACTTCCTCCTCTGGTATCTCGGATCCGTGCTAGTCTGACCATCATCCTCCACATGGTATGTCGCAGCACACTTGCTCATCTACGGACGCTTGCGCTGGAAATGCCCCACTCTCAGACAGCCTTTGCAACTATATTGCTTAAATCGGCACTGCTGGTGCCGGTAATTTCCCCCACAATGCCAACACGGAGTAATCGGATGCATTCCCGCTGGCGGACTTTGGGCAGCCAGAAGTTTGCATACCCAATTGGGTAGGCTTTGCCATGTATCGCTCTGCCGAATGCCGAATCAGCCACATTTATAGTACTTGCCAACATTCAATTTTTCACTGATATCTGCTTTAGACTTCTATCCGTCGTCATGCATGACTGAGCGATTGTGATGGCCCTGTTCAAGTCCAACATCTCCACTGCCAGTAGTTTACGCAGGATCACCTCATGGTTAATGCCGATTACAAAGAAGTCCCGCAGCATGTCTGCCAACACAGCCCCGAACTTACATGGCCCCACTCGATGTCTCAATCGGCAACGAATTCCGCCGCATTCTGGCCTTCTGAGCGAACGTGCGTATAAAATCTGTATCTCGAGATGATGATGCCTTCGTCTGGCTTAAGGTGGTCCTGTACCAGTGTACACAATTCTTCATAAGTCTTCTCTGTTGGACTCACAGGCAGGAGTAGATTCTTTATCAGACCATGAATTTTTGGACCACAAACCGTGAGGAACATCGCCCGGCGCCGATCTGCATCGTCAAACTCCTCCATTTTGTTGACCACGAAGAACTGGCTCAAACGGCTCACGAAGTCTGCCCAATCTTCTCCTTCCATAAATTACTCCAACAATCCAATTGTGCTCATTTGTGCATGCAGAGATTCTTGTTGCCTCGTCGCCAAATGTTGTGTATGCAATAACTGTTAGACTGAGTACTGTTTAACTCCAAGAGGTGTAACCTTGGCTCTGCTTTATTAAGGCCCAAAGTGACTAATATACAACATGGCTAGCCTTTTATACTTGGGCTGCACACACGTGCGTGCAGCCCAATGTCCTCCAACAATGATGCCATCCAGTGGCTAGTGATCCCTAAAGTACATACCTGACAGAGTTTCTCTCTCTTTCTCCCCCAGTTTGTGTTTCTCTCTATCTCTCTCTCTCAGTTTGTGTTTCTCTTTCTCTCTCTCTCTTTCTCCCACAGTTTGTGTTTCTCTCTCTCTCTTTCTCTCCTTCCCCCAGTTTCTGTTTCTCTCACTCTCTCTCTCTGTTTGTGTTTCTCTCTCTCACCCTCCCCCAGTTTGTGTTTCTCTCTCTCTTTCTCTCCTTCCCCTAGTTTCTGTTTCTCTCACTCTCTCTCTGTTTGTGTTTCTCTCTCTCACCCTCTTCCAGTTTGTGTTTCTCTCTCTCTCTCTCAGTTTATCTTATTCTCTCTCTCACTTTCTGTCTCAGTTTGTGTGTCTCTCTCACTCTCTCTCACTCTTTGTTTCAGTTTGTGTTTCTCCCTCTTAGTTTGTGTTTCTCTTTCTCTCTCTTTCTCCCACAGTTTGTGTTTTTCTCTTTCTTTCTCTCCTTCCCCCAGTTTGTGTTTCTCTCACTCTCTCTCTCTCTCAGTTTGTGTTTCTCTCTCTCGCTCCCTCTCCCCCAGTTTATCTCTCTCTCTCTCTCTTCACCAGTTTCTATCTCTCTCTCACTCTCTCTCTCTCTCTCAGTTTGCGTTTCTCTTTCTCTCTCTTTCTCCGCCAGTTTGTGTTTCTCTCTCTCTCTCTCAGTTTGTATTTCTCCCTCTCTCTCAACCTCCTCCAGTTTGTGTTTCTCTCTCTCTGTTTATGTTACTATCTCTGTCATGTATTCAACCAGCATTGTAACCCATGTATAATCTGACCTGAGTTGTACACTGTGAGAACAATGACCACAAGGTGGTGAACTTGTGGGAGACACTCCTAACCTAGACCTTCAGATATAAAAGGGGAAGCTCCACCCACTTCCATCACTTGAGTGCTATGAAATAAAGGACAGGTCACAGACTGACCTTCTCTTAAACATGGGCCTCGTGTGCATTTATACTGTATAGTAAGGACATATCAATGGCGACAAGAAACTGGGATTTAAACCACGCGAGCATGGCCACTAGCAGAACAGACGAGAGGTACTGTGTTAAGGAATGGTTGGGACAGAGATTCAACATTGTTAAAGAAGCACACAGTTCTCCAGACAGACAAGGGCAGTCAGGCATGCCTCAACATGTCGTCGAACCCAGAGGGGGAGTTCGACAGAGACAATGGCAAGCTGAACGGCGATTCACGCCATTGCAAGGGACAATGCGGCAGGTAATGGGGCCATCAACACCTGTTAATGGCGCACTCAAGGGCAATAACAGGGGCAGTAAGGCCGATTGACTGGCAAGGGACCTTTTGTTTCAAACAGCAGCTCATGCTGGAGGCGTGGAGGCACACACTCAGCCGGAGTTTGCAGAGGTGAGCAAAATACCTGCAGAAATTGCAGAAATGAACACTGGGGGAAATCGCTGGAAGCTGAAGTTCAGCGAGTTCATGTGGAGCATGTATACAGTTCATACACCAGGACACCACCGATAATGATGAAAGTGCTCCTCAATGGCATCCCAGTATCAATGGAGCTAGACACGGGGGCCAGCCAGTCCCAGATGGGTATCAAACAGTTCGAAAAGTTGTGGGCGTCCAAGGCCAGGAGGCCAAAATTATCGGCGATTGACGCACAGCTACAGACTTACACAAAACAGATCATTCCGATGCGAGGCAGCGCCACGGTAGTCATGACCCACGAAGATTCGGAGAACAGACTGCCACTCTGGATTGTCCCAGGGGACGGTCCCGCACTACTGGGGAGGAGTTGGCTTGCTGTCATGAACTGGAAATAGGGCGATGTCAATGCAATTTTCTCTGTGGAGCGAGTATCATGCTCACAGATCCTGGACAAATTTGACTCATTATTTCAACCCGACATTGGCACTTTCATGGGGGCCAAGGTAGTGATTCACATAAACCCGGACGCCAGGCCAGTACACCACAAGGCCAGAGCGGTGCCGTACGTGATGCGGGAAAAGATAGAAGGTGAATTGGACCGCCTGCTGAGGGAAGGCATCATCTCACCAGTCGAATTCAGTGACTGGGCGAGCCCGATTGTGCCGGTGCTCAAGGTGGATAGGTCGGTCAGGATATGTGGTGATTACAAGGCCACCATCAATCGGGTGTCACTCCAAGACCAGTACCCGCTACCGAGAGCGGAGGACCTCTTTGCGACACTATCCGGTGGGAAACTTTTTTCAAAATTGGACCTGACCTCAGCTTACATGACTCAGGAGCTGGCAAGTGAGTCGAAGAAGCTGACCACCATCACGACACACAAGGGGTTGTTTGAGTACAACAGATGTCCGTTTGGGATTCGTTCGGCCGCCGCGATCTTCCAACGAAATATGGAAAGCCTCCTCAAGTCGATTCCAGGGACGGTGGTTTTTCAGGACGACATCATCATTACGGGTTACGATACTGAAGAACACCTCCACAACCTGGAGGAGGTGCTACGCAGACTGGACCGGGTAGGGCTGCGACTGAAAAAGGCGAAGTGCGTTTTCCTAGCTCCAGAGGTAGAATTCCTGGGGATTAGGGTAGTAGCAGACGGATCAGCCCTACTGCGTCCAAGACGGAAGCGATCCAGAGAGCACCCAGACCCCGTAACACTACGGAGCTGCGTTCATTCCTGGGGCTCCTGAACTATTTTGGTAACTTTCTTCCCAAATTGAGCACGCTGCTAGAGCCACTACACGTGCTCCTACGCAAAGGTCGCGAATGGGTCTGGGGGGACAGCCAGGAAAGGGCTTTTAATAGAGCACGCAATTTGTTATGTTCCAACAATCTGTTAACGCTATATGACCCATGAAAGAAACTTGTGTTAACGTGCGATGCATCATCCTATGGTGTCGGGTGTGTGTTGCAGCATGTCAATGCCAAGGGTCAGTTACAGCCGGTAGCTTATGCCTCCAGAAGTCTGTCCCAAGCAGAAAGGGGCTACGGGATTGTAGAAAAGGAGGCGCTCGCATGTGTATATGCGGTAAAAAAAATGCACCAGTACCTGTTTGGCAGGAAATTTGAGCTGGAGACAGATCACAAACCCCTAATGTCCCTTTTGGCCGACAACAAGGCCATAAATGCGAACGCATCGGCCCGCATACAGAGGTGGGCACTCACGTAAGCCGCCTATGACTACACAATTCGGCACAGACCGGGCACCGAAAACTGCGCCGATGCATCAGCAGGCTCCCACTAGCCACCACTGAGGGGGCTACCGAGCATGCTGCTGAGATGGTCATGGCTGTTGAAGCTTTCGGAAGCGAAGGCTCACCTGTGACAGCCCGTCAGATTAAAGTCTGGACAAATAGAGACCCGCTATTGTCTCTAGAAATGTGTCCTGAATGGGGACTGGGCAGCCACGTACAGGGCATGCCCTGAGGAACTTAAACCATTTCACAGGCGCAAGGATGAACTCTCGATTCAGGCCGATTGCCTACTGTGGTGAAACCGCGTAGTCATGCCCCAGATGGGGAGAGAGGTGTCCATCAGAGAACTCCACAATGAGCACCCGGGCATTGTCACAATGAAGGCAATTGCCAGGTCACACGTTTGGTGACCAGGGATAGATGCAGATCTGGAACTTTGTGTTCGCAGGTGCAACACGTGTGCCCAGCTGGGCAATGCGCCCAGGGAAGCCCCCCCTTAGCCCCTGGCCATGGCCCACCAAGCCTTGGTCACGCATCCATGTGGACTTATCACGCCTCCTGTTGGCCTACAGATCCCGACCACACTCGCTCACAGAGGTTCCACCTGCAGAGCTGCTAATGAAAAGGACGCTCAAAACCCGGTTATCCCTTATACACCCCACCATGAAAGAAAATGTCGAGAGCAGGCGCCAGTCACAATATGACTACCATGACAGGAATGCGAGGGCGCGATGTATTGATGTAAATGACCCTGTTTTTGTCCTCACCTACGCTGCAGGGCCCAAATGGCTCGCAGGCACTGTGGTTGCCAAAGAGGGAAATCGGATTCTGGTAGTTAAACTTACCAATGGACAAATCTGCCGCAAACATGTGGATCAAACAAAAAGGAGGTTCAGCAACCCCATAGAAGAAGCAGAGGAAGAACACGATGTAGAGTTCACTCCACCACAGGTGACCAAACACAGGAACCAAAGAGAGGAGAGCCCAGTCTCTGTGGGCAGTCCGGACAGACCTGAGGCACCGCAAACAGCAGACACTCAGACCAGCGCCCAACAACCGGAGCCGCAACTCAGGCGCTCTACAAGAGAGCGTAAACCACCAGAGAGACTCAACCTGTGATCCCAATAAGACTTTGGAGGGGGGGGGAGGTGATGTCATGTATTCAACCAGCATTGTAACCCATGTATAATCTGACCTAAGTTGTACACTGTGAGAACAATGACCACAAGGTGGTGAACTTGTGGGAGACACTCCTAACCTGGACCTTCAGATATAAAAGGGCAAGCTCCACCCACTTCCATCACTTGAGTGCGATGAAATAAAGGACAGGTCACAGACTGACTTTCTCTCAAGCATGGGCCTCGTGTGCATTTATACTGTATAGCAAGGACGTATCACTCTCTCTCTCTCTCTTTCTCAGTTTGTGTGTTTTTCTCACTCTCTGTTTAAGTTTGTGTTTCTCTCTCTCTCCCAATTTGTGTTTCTCTCTCTCTTTCCCTCTCCCCCAGTGTCTTTCTCTCTCTCTCTCTCTCTCTCTCTCTCCCTCCCCCAGTTTCTCTCTCTCTCTCTCCCTCCCCCAGTTTCTCTCTCTCTCTCTCTCTCTCTTACAGTTTGTGTTTCTCTCTCTCTCCCTCTCCCCCAGTGTCTTTCTCTCTCTCTCTCTCTCTCCCTCCCCCAGTTTCTCTCTCTCTCTCTCCCTCCCCCAGTTTCTCTCTCTCTCTCTTACAGTTTGTGTTTCTCTCTCTCTCTCTCTGTTTGTGTTTCGCTCTTTCTTTCTCTCTCTCTCCCCCAGATTGTGTTTCTCCCTTTCTCTCTCTCTCCCAGTTTGTGTTTCTGTTGTGTTGGCAATAACTGTTAGACTGAGTATTGTTTAACTCCAAGAGGTATGACCTTGGCTCTGCTTTATTAAGGCACTAAGTGAATAATATACAAAATGGCTGGCCTTTTATACTTGGGCTGCACACATGTGCGTGCAGCCCAAAGGCCTCCAACAGTGACACCATCTAGTGGCTAGTGATTCCAAAAGTACGTACATGACAATAACCCCTCTGAGATATTAACACAGTCTTTTACAAATTGAGATGGTCCTGTGTTTTACGCTCCCAGGTTGACCGTCTCAGTTCAACTCCAGCTTTGGTGAGTGTTCAGAGTCTGTTGTGACTGGTGGCTGGGTGGCTGACCTGGTGGGAGTGGCAATGGCCATGTCAGGGATTGAAAGTCCACTTTCATTGAACATGTCAGTGATTAAAAGTCCCGATTCACTGATGACCAACTGAGTCCTCTGATGACTGGGGGTAGGTTGATTGGTCGTCGATTGTCTCTTCCTCCGACTGTTCTGGTTCATCTGTGTGCCGCAGCTTTGTCTGATCCATATGTTACCTGCATGTTTGCCCATTTTTGAGCTTGACAATAAATACTCTGTTGCCCTCCTTGACCATGACAGTACCAACGGTCCACTTGGAACCCTGACCGTAATTCAGAATATATACAGGATCATTTACAGCAATATCGCATGACACAGTTGCACGATCATGATACCCTTGCTGACTTTGTATTCTATATTCAACATGATTATTCAAGTCAGGGTGCAAAAGAGATAGCTTGGTCATAAGCCCTCTCTTCATCATTAGATCAACAGGCGAGATCCCGGTAAGCGTGTGTGGTCGTGTCCTGTAACTAGCAGTATGCATGACAGGCGGGTCTGCAGTGACCCTTGGGTTACTCGCTTCATACTCTGCTTTATGATTTGGACAGCACATTCTGTTTGCCCATTGGATGCAGGTTTGAACGGTGCTGACCTTACATGTTTAATACCATTGAGTTTCATGAACTTTTGAAACTCCTGACTGGTGAAGCTCGATCTGTTGTCGCTAACAACGATGTCAGGTAGACCATGTGTCGCGAACATGACACTGAGATTCTCAATGGTAGCTGTGGATGACCATGACAGTACCAGCGATCCACTTGGAACCCTGACCATAATTCAGAATATATACAGGATCATTTACAGCAATATCGCATGACACAGTTGCACAATCATGATACCCTTGCTGACTTTGTCTTCTATATTCAACATGATTATTCAAGTCAGGGTGTACAAGAGATAGCTTGGTCATAAGCCCTCTCTTCATCATTAGTTTAGCAGGTGAGACCCCGGTAAGCAAGTGTGGTCTTGTCCTGTAACTCAGCAGTATGCATGACAGGTGGGTCTGCAGTGACCCTTGGGTTACTCACTTCATACTCTGCTTATTATGATTTGGACAGCACGTTCTGTTTGCCCATTGGATGCAGGTTTGAACGGTGCTGACCTTACACGTTTGATACCATTGAGTTTCATGAACTTTTGAAACTCCTGACTGGTGAAGCACGATCCGTTGTCGCTAACAACGATGTCAGGCAGACCATGTGTCGCGAACATTACACTGATATTCTCAATGGTAGCTGTGGGTGCACTGGATAATATGTTTACACTCTCTATCCACTTTGAATATGCATCCACCACAGCTAAAAACATCTTCCCCAGGAAGGGACCTGCAAAGTCTCTGTGGATCCTGGACCACGTTTTGGACGGCCACGACCACAGACTCAGCGGCGATTCTGCTGGTGCTTTGCTGAGCTGATGCACACATGATTCCAGCTCAGAGTCAATTCCCGGCCACCATACATGAGACCTGGCGATGGCTTTCATCATTACAATGCCGGGATTTGTGCTACGTAGCTCACCTACAAATTTCTCTCTCCCTTTCTTGGGCATAACAACACGATTGCCCCACAGTATATAATCCAACTGAATAGACAGTTCGTCTTTGCGACGAATGTAAGGTTTGGTCTCCTCGCACATTTGCTTGGCAGACCAATCACCTTTGAGGATGCAACTCTTCACCGCCGATAAAATCAGGTCCTAGCTGGTCCAGGTCTTAACTTGTTGAGCTGTGATAGGGGTTCCTTCACTCTCAAAAGCATCCATAACTAACAATAGGCCCACCGGTTGTGGCATTTCCACCTCTGGTGTGGGCAACGGCAGATGGCTCAAAGCATCAGCACAATTCTCGGTGCCAGGTCTATGGCTAATTACATAATCATAAGTGGATAATGTCAGCGCCCACATCTGGATGTGGGATGAAGCATTGTTATTGATACCTTTGTTTTCAGAGAACAGTGAAGAAATGAGCAGTTTGTGATCTGTCTCCAGTTCAAACCAAAGACCAAACATGTACTGATGCAACTTTTTAACCCCATACACACAGTGCTTCTTTCTCTATCATGCTGTAGGTTCTTTCTGTTTTAGACAAACTTTTTGAAGCATACGCGACTGGTTGAAGTTTACCCGACTCATTAGTTTGTTGGAGTACGCAGCCAATTCCATATAACGAAGCATAGCAGGCCAATACTAAACAGTTACATGGGTTAAAATGTACCAGCAGCTTGTTAGAGCAAAGCAGATTAGTGGCTTTCTCAAAAGCTCTGTCTTGAGACGCACCCCATACCCAGTTGTCGTCTTTTCTTAGCAGCATGTGCAGTGGTTCTAATAAGGTGCTCAATTTAGGTAGGAAGTTACCGAAGTAGCTGAGTAGATCCAGGAACAAACACAGCTCCATCACATTCTGCGGCTTGGGTGCATTCTTAATGGCCTTGGTTTTCGCGTCCGTGGGCCTGATGCCGTCAGCAGCAATTTTCCTCCCAGGAATTCGACCTCTGGTGCCATGAAGATGCACTTCGAGTGTTTCAGTCTGAGTCCCACTTTGTCCAGACGATGTAGAACCTCTTCCAGGTTGTTCAGATGTTTCCCAGAGTCATGACCAGTGATCAGGATGTCATCTTGGAACACGCCGGTTCTGGGAACAGACTTCAGTCGACTCTCCATGTTCCCCTGAAATATTGTTGCAGCTGAGCGAATTCCAAAAGGGCACCTGTGATAAATAAGTCCTTTATGCGTGTTAATGCACGTAAGTCTCTTCGACGTCTCGACCAGTTCCTGTGACATGTAGGCCGACGTCAAGTCCAGTTTGATGAACGACTTCCCCCCAGCTAGCGTTGCAAACAAGTCATCAGCCTTCGGTAACGGGTACTGATCCTGTTTCAAAATCCTGTTGATTGTAGCCTTGGAGTCTCCACAGATTCTGTCTGTTTCATCACTTTTCAGCACAGGAACAATGGGGCTGGCCCATTCATTAAATTCAACCGGTGATATGATCCCTTCACGCTGGAGTCTGTCCAGTTCAATTTCGACCTTCTCCCTCATCATATATATGGAACTGCCCGAGCTTTATGATGGACGGGTCTTGCATCTGAGTCCACGTGGATCTGCACCTTGGCTCCCGTGAAGTTGCCGATGCCTGGCTTGAACAAGAGGCGATCTTGCTCAGTACTTGGGCACATGTATCGTTCTCCGATGACAATACCTTGATGTCGTTCCAATCGCATCTGATTTTTTCAAGCCAGTTCCTGCTGAACAGCGTTGGGCCATTGCCTGGGACAATCCATTGCGGTAACTCGTGAACCGCATCGTCATACGGCACTTTAATTGTCATATGAGTTATGAGTTCTTTGGTGTACGTGCGCAACTTGGCATTGACTGGACTCAGTCTGGGCCTCACAGACTTAGTATCCCACAGCTTGTCGAATGCCCTCTGGCTCATTATCGATTGACTCGCCCCCGTGTCCAGTTCCATCGATATCGGCACCCCATTAAATTTCACGTTGATCATTATCGGTTTGCTCTTAGTTAGGAACGAGTACAGTCCTCCTCTGGTATCTCGGATTGCGTATCCGGATCCGCGCTAGTCTGACCATCATCCTCGACGGGTGTGTCGCAGCACGTTTGGTCATCTGTGGACACTTGTGCTGGAGATGCCCCACTCTCAGACAGCCTTTGCAACTATATTGCTTAAATCGGCACTGCTAGTGCCGGTGATTTCCCCCACAACGCCAACACGGAGAAATCGGATGCATCCTGGAGGACTTTGTGCAGCCACAGGTTTCATGTACGCATTCGGGTAGGCTCTGCCATATGCCACTCTGCCGAACGCCGAATCAATCATAGTTACAGTATTGCCGAGTTTCGATTTTTAACTGATATCTGCTTTATACTGCTATCCGTCGTCATGCATGACTGAGCGATCGTGATGGCCCTGTTCAAGTCCAATGTTTCCACCGCCAGTAGTTTATGCAGGATCACCTCGTGGTTGATGCTGATTACAAAGAAGTCCTGCAGCATGTCTGCCAACACGTATCTCGAGATGAAGATGCCTTCGTCTGGCTTAAGGTGGTCCTATACCAGTGTACACAATTCTTCATACGTCTTCTCTGTTGGACTCACAGGCAGGAGTAGATTCTTTAACAGACCATAAATTTTTGGACTGCAAACCGTGGGGAACATCGCCCGCGCCGATCTGCGTTGCCGACCTCCTCCATTTTGTTGGCCACGAAGAACTGGCTCAAGCGCCTCACATAGTCTTCCCAAACTTCTCCTTCCACAAATCGCTCCAACAATCCAATTTGTGCTCATTTTTGCATGCAAAGGTTCTTGTTGCCTCATTGCCAAATGTTGTGCATGCAATAACTGTTAGACTGAGTACTGTTTAACTCCAAGAGGTATGACCTTGGCTCTGCTTTATTAAGGGCCAAAGTGACTAATATACAAAATGGCTGGCCTTTTAAAGTGGGTTGCACACATGTGCAAGCAGCCCAATGGCCTCCAAAAGTGACGCCATCCAGTGGCTAGTGATCCCAAAAGTACATACATGACAGTTTCTCTCTCTCTCTCTCTCTCTCTTTCCATTCCCAGTTTGTGTTTCTCTCACTCTCTCTCTCTCTCTCTCTCTCTCACAGTTTGTGTTTCTCTCTCTCTCTCCCTCAGATTGTGTTTCTCTCTCTTTCTTTCTCCCTCCTCCAGTTTGTGTTTTTCTCTCTCACCTAGTTTGCATTTCTCTGTCTCTCAGATGGTGTGTCTCTCTCCCTCTCTCTCTCTCTGTCTCAGTTTGTGTTTTTCTCTCCCTCTCTCTCTCCCAGTTTGTGTTTCTCCCTCTCTTTCCCACTCACAGTTTGTGTTTCGCTTTCTCTCCCTCCCCCAGTCTCTCTCTCTCTCTCTCCCAGTTTGTGTTTCTCTCTCTCCCTCTCCCAGTTGGTGTTTCTCTCTCTCTCCCAGTTTGTGTCTCCCTCTCTCTCTCTCTCCCTCACCCAGTTTGTGTTTCTCTCTCTCTCCCTCTCTCTCTCTCTGTTAGTATAGAATAACTCCACAAGTCTGAGTACTGTGAGCTAAAACTGATGTGACCTTAGTCTCTTTAATACAACTCCAGAGTGTCTAAGCAGCATGGCA
The DNA here is from genome assembly GCF_044704955.1 of Pristiophorus japonicus. Taxonomy (NCBI): domain Eukaryota; kingdom Metazoa; phylum Chordata; class Chondrichthyes; family Pristiophoridae; genus Pristiophorus; species Pristiophorus japonicus. Next base: position 204,908,311 of record NC_091980.1, read on the forward strand.
GACAATCTTTTATACTCCCTTGCACGAGGTGTGCAGGTGACCCTTGGGCCTCCAACAGTTGTGCCCTCTGGTGGCAAGTCTTACACAGTTACAATGTTTACATACATAACATCACTCGCCCCCAAAGTCTTCGATACAAATTATTGAGAAGTTGAGATGATCTGGGGCCCTACGCTCCCTGGTTGATCGTCTGAGTTCAAACTCTGGCATGGGTGAGTTGGTTGGACCATTGCTGCACTGCAGCGTGGCTGGTCTGACAGGACTGTTGCGAATGGTGGGACTTTCAAAATGCTTTTGACAAGGTCCCACACAAGAGATTGTTGTGCAAAATTAAAGCACATGGTATTGGGGGTAATGTATTGATGTGGATAGAGAACTGGTTGGCAGACAGGAAGCAGAGAATCGGAATAAACGGGTCCTTTTCAGAATGGCAGGGTGCCTTTTCAGGGTGTCGCAGGGTTCAGTGCTGGGACCCCAGCTATTTACAATATACATCAATGACTTAGATGAAAGAATTGCATGTAATATCTCCAAGTTTGCAGATGACACTAAGCTGGGTGGCGGTGTGAGCTGTGAGGAGGATGCCAAACAGGGTGACTTGGACAGGTTAGGTGAGTGGGTAAATGCATGGCAGATGCAGTATAATGTGGACAAATGTGAGGTTATCCACTTTGGTGGCAAAAACAAGAAGACAGAATATTATCTGAATGGTGACAGATTAGGAAAAGGTGAAGTGCAAGGGGACCTGGGTGTCATGGTACATCAGTCATTGATGTTAGCCATGCAGGCACAGCAGGCGGTGAAGAAGGCAAATGGCATGTTGGCCTTCATAGCTAGAGGATTTGAGTATAGGAGCAAGGAGGTCTTACTGCAGTTGTACAGGGCCTTGGTGAGGCCACATCTGGAATATTGTGTTCAGTTTTGATCTCCTAATCTGAGGAAGAACATTCTTGCTATTGAGGGAGTACAGCGAAGGTTCATCAGATTGATTCCCGGGATGGCAGGACTGACATATGAGGAGAGACTGGATCAACTGGGCTTGTATCCACTGGAGTTTAGAAGAATGAGAGGGGATCTCATAGAAACATATAAAATTCTGACGGGGTTGGTCAGGTTAGAGGCAGGAAGAATGTTCACGTTGCTGGGGAGTTCCAGAACCAGGGGTCACAGTCTAAGAATAAGGGATAAGCCATTTAGGACCAAGATGAGGAGAAACTTCTTCACTCAGAGAGTGGTTAACCTGTGGAATTCTCTACCGCAGAAAGTTGTTGAGGCCAGTTCGTTAAATATATTCAAAAGGGAGTTAGATATGGCCCTTACGGCCAAAGGGATCAAGGGTTATGGAGAGAAAGCAGGAAAGGGGTACTAAGGTTGAATGATCAGCCATGATATTGAATGGCGGTGCAGGCTCGAGGGGTCGAATGGCCTGCTCCTGCACCTAATTTCTATGTTTCTATGTCTATCCTCTTGCTTGACAGCGAGGTCGATTGCGGTTGGGTGTCTGTTGGTGGATCAATGATGGTGATGTCCTCTTCAGGTTGTTCTTGGTTGTCGGTGAACCGCAGTTTGGTCTGATCCAAATGCTTTCTGCACATTTGTCCATTCAATAGTTTGACGATAAACACTCTATTCCCCTCTTTGGCCAAGACAGTGCCAGCAACCCATTTAGGAGCATGACCGTAATTCAGGACAAACACAGGGTTGTTAACAGCAATGTCATGCGATACAGCCGTGCGATTGTGGTATATGTTTTGCCGGTGACGCCGGGTTTCCACATGATCATTTAGATCCGGGTGGACTAGGGAGAGCCTGGTTTTGAGTGCTCTCTTCATTAACAACTCTGCAGGGGGAACTCCAGTGAGCGAGTGGGGTCGCGTCCGGTAGCTGAGCAGAATCCGAGATAAGCGGGTCTGCAAGGAGCCTTCCGTCACGCGTTTCAAGCTCTGCTTGATAGTTTGGACTGCCGTTCCGCTTGACCGTTGGATGCGGGCTTAAACGGGGCAGACCTGACATGTTTGATGCCATTGCAGTTCCTAAACTTGTTGAATTTCGAGCTGGTGAAACACGATACATTGTCACTGACAAGGACGTCGGGCAAGCCATGGGTGGTGAACATGGCCCGGAGGCTTTCAATTGTGGCAGTGGATGTGCTGGATGACACGATTACGCATTCAATCTGTTATGTCTCAAATAAAGCAACGTGACGGAGTACTGTAGACTTGAGTAAGTGTGACCTTAGTCTCTTTATTCTGATTCCAGAGTGCTGGCACAACATGGGAGGCTTGCTTATGTGCAGTGCTCCCAAGGGATGCTGGGATCCCTTGAGACTCGAACAATTGCGCCCTCTGGTGGCGGTAGAAAGCTGGTTACAAGGTGTTGCATAAATAACATCACTCCCTCCAACCCCCCACCCAAAGTCAATAGTACACTTATTTACAGGGTGAGGCAGGCGATCTGGGGCTTTCCACTCCCTAGTCGATTGTCTCAGTACAAACACAGGTGCAGGTGAGTTGGTTGAACCTTTACAGGGCTGCTGCACAGCTGGCCTTGATGGGCTGCTGGGGATGATGAGTTCAGCTTTGTGGTCACCCATGATGTCGGTTGCCATTTGTGTGTGTATCAGAGATTCGAATTTGGTGGTGTCCTCTTCAGTTTGCTCGTGGCTGTCTGTGAATCGCAGTTTGGTTTGGTCCAAATGCTTTCTGCAAGTTAGTCCATTTGCAAGTTTCACCTCAAACACCCTACTCTCTTCTTTGGCTATGACAGTGCCAGCAAGCCATTTGAGACCATGTCCATAGTTGAGTACAATTACAGGGTCATTGACTTCAATATCGTGTGTCAAATTTGCGCGATCATGCTATATGCTTTGTTGATGTCGCTTGCCCTCGACATGATCATGGAGATCAGGGTGGACTAGAGAGAGCCTTGTTTTGAGTGCCCTTTTCATGAGCAGTTCGGCAGGGGGAAACTTGGTGAGCGAGTGGGGTCTTGTGTGGTAGCTGAGCGGGACTCGGGACAGGCGGGTCTGCAGGGAACCTTCCGACACGCGTTTCAAGCTTTGCTTGATGGTTTGGACTGCCCGTTCTGCCTAGGTGTTAGATGCAGGCTTAAACGGGGCAGATGTGACATACTTGATCCCATTGCGGGTCATGAATTCCTTGATTTCAATGCTGGTGATGCATGGCCAATTGTCGCTGACAAGGACATCAGGCAGGCCGTGCGTGGCAGACATGGCTCGTAGGCTTCCGATGGTGGTAGTGGATGTGCTTACAGACATTATTACACATTCAATCCATTTTGAATAAGCATCCACAACAACCAAAAACATTTTGCCTAGAAACGGGCCAGCGAAGTGAACGTGGATCCTAGACCACGGTTTGGAGGGCCATGACCACAAACTTAGCGATGCCTTCCTGGGTGCATTGCTCAGCTGAGAGCAAGTGTTGCATTGGCGCATGCAAGACTCCAAATTTGAGTCGATGCTGGGCCACCACACATGGGATCTGGCTAAAGCTTTCATCATTACTATGCTTGGCTGAATACTATGTAGATCGCGTATGAACGTTTCCCTGCCTTTCTTAGGCAAAACCACGTGATTACCCCACAAAAGACAGTCCGCCTGTATGGACATTTTGACTTTGCGCTGCTGGAACAGCTTGATCTCTTCATGCATCTCCGCTGGGACGCTGGACCAGCTCCCATGGAGGACACAGTTTTTTACAAGGAACAGTAAAGGATCCTGGCTGGTCCAGGTCCTGATCTGGCGGGCCACAACAGGTGACTTTTCGTTTTCAAATGCATCCATCACCAAGAGCAAGTCTGCAGGCTGTGCCATTTACCGTGGTGGGCAACGGTAGCCGACTGAGAGCATCAACACAGTTCCCTGTGCCTGGCCTGTGGCGAATTACATAGTTATATGCAGACAGTGTGAGCGCCCTTCTTTGGATGCAAGCGGAGACATTGGTATTAATGCCTTTGCTTTTTGAGAATAACGATATGAGCGGCTTATGGTCAATTTCTAATTCGAACGTAAGCCCAAACAGATACTGGAGCATTTTTTTCACCCCATAAATGCATGCCAGAGCTTCTTTTTCAATCATGCTGTAGGCCCTTTCAGCCTTGGACACATACGCGACCGGTTGCAATATTCCCGATTCATTTGCTTGTTGTAACACACACCCGACCCCGTACGAAGATGCATTGCAAGCTAGCAGTAAATTTTTACATGGGCCATACAGAACAAGCAGGTTGTTGGAACATAACAGATTTCTGCATTCTCAAAAGCAATCTCTTGTGATTTCCGCCATACCCAGTCATCTCCCTTGCATAGCAACACATGTAGAGGTTCTAGCAAGGTGCTTAACCCAGGTTGGAAATTACCAAAATAATTAAGGAGTCCCAGGAACGACTGCAGCTCCGTCACGTTTTGTGGTCTTGGCGCGTTCTTGATGGCCTCCGTCTTGGCGTCGGTGGGTCTGATGCCGTCTGCCGCGATTCTTCTCTTGAAGAACTTGAACTCTGGCGCCGGGAGTGGGCGGGGGGAGGTTATGTTATGTATGTAACACCTTGTAACCAGCATTCTACCGCCACCAGAGGGTGAACCTGTTGGAGTCCCAAGGGATCCCAGCATCCCTTTGGAGCACTGCATATAAGCGGTCTCCCATGCTGTGCCAGCACTCTGTAGTCATCTGAGATCGTGTAGCTGCAGGCATATACGTTTTGCCATAAGCATTCTTGCCTGAAAACGACGTTACTTTGTGTACAGTACTTGCCGATGCATCTTTATGCTGTGAAATTAGTTTAGTGTTATCGTTGGTGGACATAAATGCCTGGGCTATCGTTATGGCTTTGCTCAGGTTCGGTGTTTCAACAGTCAATAGTTTGCGAAGGATAACCTCATGGCCAATGCCAAGCACAAAAACGTCTCTTAGCATTTGCTCCAGGAATCCACCGAATTCGCAATGTCCTTCAAGGCTCCTTAGTTCGGCGACGTAGCTTGCCACTTCCTGGTCTTCAGACCGTTGACATGTATAAAATCGATACTGTGCCATCAGAATGCTCTCCTTCAGATTTATGTGCTCCTGGACCAGTGTACACAGTTCTTCATGCAATTTGGTTGTTGGTTTCACTGGAGCAAGAAGATTCTTCATGAGGACATAAGTTGTTGCCCCGCAGATGGTGAGGAGGATCGCCCTTCGTTCGGCAGCGTTCTCATTCCCTTCCAGCTCGTTAGCCATGAAGTATTGGTCAAGTCGCTCCGCGAAGGCTTCCCAATCATTATCTTCTGCAGTTCTCTGCATTTTCACGTGATGGTTCGTTATCTATTACTCGTCGCCAGTTGTTATGTCTCAAATAAATCAATATAACTGAGTACTGTAAACTTGAGTAAGTGTGACCTTAGTCTCTTTATTCTGACTCCAGAGTGCTGGCACAGCATGGGAGACCTGCTTATATGCAGTGCTCCTAAGGGATGCTGGGATCCCTTGGGACTCCAACAGATACACCCTCTGATGGCGGTAGAATGCTGGTTACAAGATACATAACACAATCCATTTAGAGTAAGCATTCACGACAACTAAAAACACCTTTCCGAGAAAGGGGCCAGCAAAATCTACGTGGATCCTGGACCATGGTTTGGTGGGCCATGATCACAGACTCAATGGAGCCTCCCTTGGTGCATTGATCAATGTGTTGCACTGGTGTACGCATGACTCTAAGTCCGAGTCAATGCCGGGCCACCAAACATGCGACCTGGCTATAACCTTCATCATGACTGCCTAGGTGGGTATTGTGTAGGTCGCGTATAAACGTTTCCCTGCCTTTTTTTGGCAAAACCACGCAATTACCCCATAAGAGACGAAGCATTGGTGTTTATACCTTTGCTTTCTGAAAACAGCGAAATGAGCGGTTTGTGGTTGGTTTCAAGCTCAACCCGAAGTCCAAATAGCTATTAGTGCATTTTCTTAACCCCATATACACATGCTAACGCCTCTTTCTCGACCATACTGTAGGCTGTTTCAGCCTTAGACAGACTTCTAGATGCATATGCAACCAGTTGGAGGTTGCCCGATACATTGGCTTGCTGTAACACACAGCCGACCCTGTACGAAGATGCATCACAAGTTAGCACTAAATGTTTACATGGGTCATAGTGTACAAGTAACTTATTTGAACATAGCAGATTCCTGGCCTTCTCAAAGGCTGTGTCTTGAGATTTGCCCCAAACCCAGTGGTCACTCTTATAAAGCAACATGTGCAAAGGCTCGAACAACGTGTTCCACCCGGGTAGAAAGTTATCGAAATAGTTCAAGAATCCCAGGAACAAATGCAGCTCCGTCACATTCTGTGGTCTGGATGTATTCTTGATGGCCTCTGACTTTGAGTCCATGGGCCTGATGCCGTCTGCTGCAATCTTTCTCCCCAAAGATTCGACTTCTGGCACCAGGAAAACACACTTAGAGCGTTTCAGCCTGAGTCCCACTCTGTCTAGGCGACTTAGAACCTCTTCCAGGTTGTGTAGATGTTCGATGGTTTCACGACGAGTGATCAGGATTCGTCTTGAAACACAACGGTGCGTGGAACAGATTTCGGCAACTCTCCATGTTTCTCTGGAAAATGGCTGCAGCCAAGCGAATCCCGAAAGGGCACCTGTGGTATATAAACAACTCTTTGTGTGTGTTGATGCACGTCAGTCTTTTTGAAGATTCAGCCAGCTCCTGTGTCATGTAGGCAGAGGTTAGATTCAACTTGGTGAACGACTTCCCCTCCCCCCCCCCCGACTAACGTTGCAAACAGGTCATCCGCCCTGGTCCTGTAGTGAGCTTCGGTTATTCGTTACCTTGTAGTCTCCGCAGATTCTGACCGTGCCATCGCTTTTCAACAACAAAACAATTGGACTGGTCCTCTCGTTGAACTCGACTGACGATATGATTCCTTCGTGTTGAAGTCTGTCCAGTTCGATCTCGACTTTCTCCCTCATTATGTACGGAACCGCCCGAGCCTTGTGATGGGCCGTGCATCGGGGCCTAGATGGATCTGTACCTTGGCGCCTGTGAAGTTGCCGAAACCTGGTTCGAATAGCGAGGGAAACTTGCTCAGCACTTGAGCACACGAGGCGTCACCCACTGAAGATAGTGCTTTGATGTTGTTCCAATTCCATCCAATCTTTTCTAGCCAGCTTCTGCCGAACAGCGTTGGGCCATTGCCTGGAACAATCCACAATGATAGGTTATGCACAGCTCCATCATACGATATCTTCACTGCCGCACTTCCAATGACTGGTATGAGCTCTTTGGTTAGGTATGCAGCTTTGCATTAATCGGGCTCAGTTTGGGCCTTTGTGCTTTATTGCCCCACAGTTTCTCGAAAGCCTTCTGTCTCATTATTGACTGACTCGCACCCATGTCCAACTCCATGGATACTGGAACTCCATTTAATTTGACTTTCAGCATTATAGGAGGGCTCTTGGTGGTGAAGGTGTGTACCCCATACACTTCTTCCTCGGGTTGTGTTGCCTGTGCTGCGTGATCCGCGCCGGATCGGTCATCCTCTGCCACGTGGTGTGTCGCAGCACGTTTGCACATGCGCTGGAGGTGCCCCATCGTTGCGCAGTCTTTGCACATGTAGTGCTTGAATCGACATTGATGGACCCAATGATTACTCCCGCAGCTCCAACACAGTACTAATGGATTCACATTCACCCCCGATGGTGGACTCTGAGTCATAAGAACATAAGAACATAAGAATTAGGAACAGGAGTAGGCCATCTAGCCTCTCGAGCCTGCTCAGCCATTCAACAAGCTCATGGCTGATCTGGCCATGGACTCAGCTCCACTTACCCGCCCGCTCCCCATAACCCTTATTTCCCTTATTGGTAAAAAAATCTATCTATCTGTGATTTGAATACATTCAATGAGCTAGCCTCAACTGCTTCCTTGGGCAGAGAATTCCACAGATTCACCAACCCTCTGGGAGAAGAAATTCCTTCTCAACTCGGTTTTAAATTGGCTCCCCCGTATTTTGAGGCTGTGCCCCCTAGTTCTAGTCTCCCCGACCAGTGGAAACAACCTCTCTGCCTCTATCTTGTCTATCCCTTTCATGATTTTAAATGTTTCTATAAGATCACCCCTCATCCTTCTGAACTCCAACGAGTAAAGACCTAGTCTACTCAATCTATCATCATAAGGTAACCCCCTCATCTCCGGAATCAGCCTAGTGAATCGTCTCTGCACCCCCTCCAAGGCTAGTATATTCTTCCTTAAGTAAGGTGACCAAAACTGCACGCAGTACTCCAGGTGCGGCCTCACCAATACCCTGTACAGTTGCAGCAGGACCTCCCTGCTTTTGTACTCCATCCCTCTCGCAATGAAGGCCAACATACCATTCGCCTTCCTGATTACCTGCTGCACCTGCAAACTTACTTTTTCGGATTCATGCACAAGGACCCCCAGGTCTCTCTGCACCGCAGCATGTTGTAATTTCTCCCCCTTCAAATAATATTCCCTTTTACTGTGTTTTTTTTCAAAGGTGGATGTCCTCACATTTTCCAACATTGTATTCCATCTGCCAAACCTTAGCCCATTCGCTTAACCTATCTAAATCTCTTTGCAGCCTCTCTGTGTCCTCTACATAACCCGCTTTCCCACTAATCTTTGTGTCATCTGCAAATTTTGTTACACTACACTCTGTCCCCTCTTCCAGGTCATCTGTGTATATTGTAAACAGTTGTGGTCCCAGCACCGATCCCTTTGGCACACCACTAACCACCGATTTCCAACCCGAAAAGGACCCATTTATCCCGATTCTCTGCTTTCTGTTAGCCAGCCAATTCTCTATCCATGCTAATACATTTCCTCTGATTCTGCGTACCTTTATCTGCTGCAGTAACCTTTTATGTAACACCTTATCGAATGCCTTTTGGAAATCTAAATACACCACATCCATCGGTACACCTCTATCCACCATGCTCGTTATATCCTCAAAGAATTCCAGTAAATTAGTTAAACATGATTTCCCCTTCATGAATCCATGTTGTGTCTGCTTGATTGCACTATTCCTATCTAGATGTCCCGCTATTTCTTCCTTAATGATAGCTTCAAGCATTTTCCCCACTACAGATGTTAAACTAACCGGCCTATAGTTACCTGCCTTTTGTCTGCCCCCTTTTTTAAACAGAGGCATTACATTAGCTGCTTTCCAATCCGCTGGTACATCCCCAGAGTTTTGGTAGATTATAACGAATGCATCTGCTATAACTTCCGCCATCTCTTTTAATACCCTGGGATGCATTTCATCAGGACCAGGGACTTGTCTACGTTAAGTCCCATTCGCCTGTCCAGCACTACCCCCCTTGTGATAATGATTGTCTCAAGGTCCTCCCTTCCCACATTCTCGTGACCAGCAATTTTTGGCATGGTTTCTGTGTCTTCCACTGTGAAGACCGAAGCAAAATAATTGTTTAAGGTCTCAGCCATTTCCACATTTCCCATTATTAAATCCCCCTTCTCACCTTCTAAGGAACCAACATTTACTTTAGTCACTCTTTTCCATTTTATATATCGGTAAAAGCTTTTACTATCTGTTTTTATGTTTTGCGCAAGTTTACTTTCGTATTCTATCTTTCCTTTCTTTATTGCTTTGTTAGTCAATCTTTGCTGTCGTTTAAAATTTTCCCAATCTTCTAGTTTCCCACTAACCTTGGCCACCTTATATGCATTGGTTTTTAATTTGATACTCTCCTTTATTTCCTTGGTTATCCACGACAGGTTATCCCTTCTCTTACCGCCCTTCTTTTTCACTGGAATATACACACACTCTATTCCCCCCCTTTGGTTAATACAGTGCTAGTGGCCCATCTGGTCTACATCATTTATTCTGATGTCGCGTGGAGGAGCCGTGCGATCATGGTACATTCTCTGCTGATAGTATATGGAAGGCTCGATTCTGAGTGCTTCTGTCTGGTGACTGCGTAGCACCCAGGATAGCCGGGTCTGTGGGGAGTCTACCGTGACACATGTGGTGCTTGGCTTTATGATTTGGGCTGCCCGCTCTGGACTATTGTCGCTGACCCTAAGGTCTGGCAAGCCCAGGATAGCTGATATGGCCTTGAGACTTTCAGTAGTGGCGGGAGGCCGCGTGGATCCATGGATCCTGGGCCATGGTATGGAGGCCCTGGACCACCGACTGTGTGTAGCCTCCCTGCCTTTCTTTGCAACGTTGCAGGGTTGCCCCATCTGATGGGATGAGCATTTCGTCTTTGCGACAGATAAGCTGCAATATCCCGTCTAGCGATTCACCGTTGGCGGGCGGTAACGTGGGATCCTGGCTGGTCCAGGTCCTAAACTGGGGGGCCGTTATGGTTGAACCCTCACTTACTAGCGCTTCCATGGCAACGAGTAGATCTACAGGCTGTGCCATTTCCACCCCAGTAGTGGGCAACGGTAGCTAACTGAGGGCATTATTGCCGTTCTCAGTGCCTGACCCGTGGCGGATCATGTTACAGTGCACAGTGTTAGACATTCTCGAAACAACGCATCGATAATGGTGCCTGTGCTCTCCCAAAACTGTGGGATTGGCAGCTTGTCTGACTCGAGCAAATATTGGGACACTCTTTGGTACGTCTCTTTTGTCCCGTGAACCCAAGCTACAGCCTTGGTTAACTTATTGGGTACATGTACAACCGGTTGGGGCTCGCCTGCTACTTTGGCTTGCTGCACAACATGCCCGATCCAGTGTGGTAACACATCACTTGCTACAAATACTTTGTTAGATACGTATAGAACTGGTTGGGGTTCGCCCGCTGCTTGGGCTTGTTGTACAACACGCCCGACCCTGTGTGATAACACATCATTTGCTACAAGTACTTTGTCAGATACATGTACGATCGGTTGGTGTTCGCCCGCTACTTTGGCTTGTTGTAAGGTACCCCCGACCCCATATGATAGTAGATCATTGGCCGCGAAAGAACGCTCACATGGGTTACACAGTGCAAACAACTTATTGGAACGTGGTGGGTTCCTGGCCTTCTCAGCGGCCGCCCCTTTACCTTTGCCGCAAACCCAGTCATCTTCCTTGCTGGATAACACATACCGCTGTTTCATTGCGACGACATCCCGTGGCCTGGATGCTCTTTCATTCCGTAGTCTGGACGCATTCTTGTCCATGTCCGTGATGCCGACTGCCACAATCTTCCTCCCCAGGGATTTTGCCTCTGGCATCGGGAAGACGCATTCGGATCGTTTCAGCCGGAGTCCCACTCTGCTTGGTCAACCTCTTCCATCGTCGTGAAGAGGTCGTCGGCTTTGGGTGGTGGGTACCGCGCCTGTACCGCTGCTCGGTTAATCTTCACCTCCTCGTGGTCGTGATGAGCGGCCTGTGCCTCAGGGATCTGCCAATGGATCTGCACTTCGATGCCTGTTTCAGCTGAAGGTGGGGGCTTGCTCAGCCTTTGAGCAAGGGAGACGTCGTTCGCTGGAGAAGGTACGCAGAGGTCTTCTCAGTTCCATCGAATCTTCCCCATGCACCTTCTACCAAGCAGCATTGGCCCATCACTTGAAACAATCCACAGTGGTAAATCGTGCACTGTACCCTCATGGGATACTCTTATGTCCGCACTACCGATAACTGGTATCAGTTCCTTGGTGTAGGTGCGCAGCTTTGCCTGAATCGGGATCAGCTTGGGTTATTGTGCTTTGTCGCCCCACAGCCTCTTGAATGCCTTCTGGCTCATAACTGATTGACTCGCCCCAGTGCCTAATTCTATGGAGACTGGAATGCCATTGAGTTCAACTTTTAACATTAGCGGAGGGCTTTTGGTGGTGAAGGTGTGTATACCATATACTTTCTCTTCATCCTCAGGTTGAGTTGCCTCTCCTGCTCGTTCAGCGTGATCCTCGCTGGATCAGTCGTCCTCTCCTGACTCTGCCATGTGGTGAGTCACAGGTCATTTGCACATTCGCTGGAGGTGCCCCATTGTCCCACAGTCCTCGCACACATAGGGCTTGAATCGACATTGATGAGCTCTATGACTGCTCCCGCAGCGCCAACATGGTGCTAATGGATACACATTCATGCCCAACGGCGGACTCTGAGTCACTCTAGGCCTAGGTCTGGCCTCTGCGGTCATGTGGGCCCTGCCCTGTACAGTCTGCCTGCTGAAAACATTATTTTATGCACAGTACTTGCCGGTGAACTTCGATTCTGTGAAGATATCTGTTTTGTGTTATTGCTCGTGGATATGAAGGCTTGGGCTATTGTGATGGCCTTGCTCAGATCTAGGGATTCGGCAGACAGCAGTTTGTGAAGAATGACCTCGTGGCCGATTCCAAGCACGAAAATGTCCCGCAACATTTCCCCCAAAGATCCTGCAAATTCACACTGTCCCGCAAGGCGTCTTAGGTCGACGACAAAACTTGCCACGCTCTGGCCCTTGGAGCGATGGTGCGCGTAAAAGCGATACCTGGCCATTAAGATGCTCTCCTTTGGTTTGAGGTGTTCCCGAACCAGCATACACAGCTCTGTGTAAGTCTTGTCCGTTGGTTTTACCGGTGCCAGCAGATTTTTGAGGAGGCCATATATCGAAGATCCACATACGGTGAGGAGAATCGCCCTGCGCTTGATCGCCATCTTAGCCTTGTCTCGTTCATTGGCCACGAAGTATTGGTCGAGGCTCTCAACGAAGGCTTCCCAATCATCACCCTCAACAAATCTCTCAAGAATACCAACAGCCATTACTGCGTGAAAGTTCGTGATCCGTTACTCGTCGCCAATTTGTTATGTTCAGAATAAAACACAGGACTGTATTGTACAAACTGTTGTGACCTTGGTCTCTTTAATGTGACTCCAGAGTGGAGAAGCGGCATGGTGAATCACCTTTTATATCTGCTTGCCCCAGCGTGCACAGGTGACCCTTAGGTCTCCCACAGGTGTGCCCCCTAGTAGCAAGTCTTACATATTGGTGAGGTTTACATACATACATAACACCTCCAGTTTGTGTTTCTCTCTCCCTCTCTCCCTCAGTCTGTGTTTCTCTCTCTCTCTCTCTCTCTTTCTCTCTTTCTCCCCCAGTTTGTGTTTCTCTCTCTCTTTCTCCTCCAGCTTGTGTTTCTCTCCCTCTCTCTCTCCCTTTCCCAGTTTGTGTTTCTCTCTCTCTCTGTCTCCCAGTTTGTATTTCTCTCTCTCTCTCTCCCAGTTTGTGTTTCTCTCTCTCGCTCTCTCTCCCAGTTTGTGTTTCTCTCTCTCTCTCTCTCTACCCAGTTTGTGTATCTCTCTCTCTTTTTGTTATGTATGTAAACTGTATAATAGTGTAAGACTTGCCACCAGGGGGAGCACCTATTAGAGACCCACGGGTCAACTGCACACCTCGTGCAAGCAAGTATAAAAGGTTGTCTTCCAAGCTGATTCTTCACTCTGGAGTTTGATTACAGAGACGAAGGTCACATCAGTTTGAGCGTGCACACAGTCTTGTAGAGTTATTCTGAACATAACAATTGGCGACAAGTAACAGATCACGAACTTTCACACGGTTATGGTTGTCATTGGTAATCTTGAGAGATTTGTTGTGGGTGATGATTGGGAAGCCTTCATTGAGCATCTTGACCAGTACTTCGTGGCCAACGAGTTATATATGAACAGTAAAGCGGTCAAGCGCAGGGCGATTCTCCTCACCGTTTGTGGGTCCACGATATATGGCCTCATCAAAAATCTGCTAGCACTGAAGAAACCAACGGACAAGACATATACAGAGTTGTGCACGCTGGTTTGGTAACACCTCAAGCCGAAGGAGAGCATCTTAATGGCCAGGTATCGCTTTTATACGCACCGTCGCTCCGAGGGCCAGGATGTGGCGAGCTATGTTGCCGACCTAAGACGCCTTGAAGAACCATGCGAATTTGCTGGATTTTTGGGGGAAATGTTGTGGGACTTTTTTGTGCTTGAAATTGGCCACGAGGTCATTCTTCAAAAACTGCTGTCTGCCGAATCCCTAGATCTGAGCAAGGCCATCACGATAGCCCAGGCTTTCATGTCCACGAACGATAACACTAAGCAGATATCGTTTCAACACCGAAGCTCACCGGCAAGTACTGTGCATAAAATAACCCCTTCAGCAGGCAGAACTGTACATGGCAGGGCCTACATGCCTGCAGAGGCCAGACCTAGGATGACTCAGAGTCCACTGTGGGGCGTGATTGCGAATCCATTAACACTATGTTGGCACTGCGGGGGTAATCATAGAGCCCATCAATGTTGATTCAAGCACTACATGTGCAAAGGCTGCGGAACAATGGGGCACCTCCAGCGAATGTGCAAATGCGCTGCGACTCATCACGTGACAGAGTCGGCAGAAGATGACCGATCCCGCGCGGATCATGCTGAACGAGTAAGAGAGGCAACTCAACCCGAAGCTGAAGAGGAAGTGTACGGGGTACACACCTTCACCACCAAAAGCCCTCCAATAATGCTGAAAGTCAAATTAAACAGCATTCCAGTTTCCATGGAATTGGACACCGGGGCGAGTCAGTCAATTATGAGCCAGAAGGCTTTTGAGAAACTGTGGGGACAACAAGGCACAAGGGCCAAAACTAAGCCCAATTCATACAAAGCTGCGCACTTACACCAAAGAGCTCATACCAGTCATTGGCAGTGCGGCAGTGAAGGTGCGGCAACAAGTACGATGGAGCTGTGCATGATTTATCACTATGGATTGTACCAGGCGATGACCCAACGTTGTTCGGCAGAAGCTGGCTAGGAAAGATCCGATGGAACTGAGACGACATCAAAGCGCTGTCTTCGGTGCATGACGCCTCATGCACTCAAGTGCTAAACAAATTTTCATCGCTAATTGAGCCAGGCATCGGCAACTTCACAAGCGCCAAAGTGCAGATCCATCTAGTCCCTGATGCACGGCCCGTTCATCACAAGGCCCGAGCGGTTCCATATATGATGCGAGATAAAGTCGAGATCGAACTGGACAGACTTCAACGAGGGGGGATTATATCGCCAGTCGAGTTCAACGAGTGGGCCAGTCCAATTGTTCCAGTGTTGAAAAGCGATGGCACGGTCAGAGCCTGCGAAGATTACAAAGTAACGATCAACCGAGTACCCACTACCCAAAGTGGAGGACTTGTTCGCAACGTTACCAGGGGGAAAGTCGTTCACCAAGCTGGATCTAACCTCTGCTTACATGACACAGGAGCTGGCTGAATCTTCAAAAAGATTGAAGTGCATCAACACGCACAAAGGACTGTTCACACATCACAGATGTCCTTTTGGGATTCGCTCGGCTGCTGCCATCTTCCAGAGGAACATGGATAGTTTGCTGAAATCGGTTCCACGCACTGTTGTGTTCCAAGACGATATCCTGATCACTGGTCGTGACACCACCGAACACTTGCACAACCTGGAAGATGTTCTAACGCGACTGGACAGAATGGGACTCAGGCTTAAACGCTCCAAGTGTGTTTTCCTGGTGTCAGAGGTCGAATTTTTGGGGAGAAAGATTGCGGCAGACAGCATCAGACCCACAGACTCTAAGATCGAGGCCATCAAGAATGCACCCAGACCACAGAATGTGATGGAGCTGCATTCGTTCCTGGGACTCCTCAACTATTTTGGTAACTTTCCACCTGGTTTGAGCACTTTGCTGGAACCTTTGCATTTATTGCTACGTAAGGGTGACAACTGGGTTTGGGGTAAATCTCAAGAGACAGCCTTTGAAAATGACAGATACCTGCCATGTTCTAAAAAGTTACTTGTTTTGTATGACCCGTGTAAACGTTTAGTACTAGCTTGTGATGCATCTTCGTACGAGGTCGGTTGTGTGTCAGCCAATGTGTCAGGCAAACTGCAACCAGTTGCAAATGCGTCCAGTAGTTTACTTAAGGCTGAAAGAGCCTACTGTATGGTTGAGAAAGAAGCATTAGCGTGCATATATGGGGTTAAGAAAATGCATCAATACCTATTTGGATTCCGGTTCTAGCTCGAAACCGACCACAAACAGCTCACTTCGCTGTTTTCAGAAAGCAAAGGTATTAACACCAATGCTTCGTCCCGCATCCAAAGATGGGCACTAACATTATCTGCGTATGACTATGTAATCCGCCACAGACCAGGCACTGAGAACTGTGCTGATGCCTTCAGTCGGCTACCATTGCCCACCACCGGGGTGGAAATGGCGTAACCTGCAGACTTGCTTCTTGTAATGGATGCTTTTGAGTGCGAGGGGTCACCCAACATGGCTCGCCAGATCAGGACCTGGACTAGCCAGGATCCTGTGCTATCACTAGTAAAAAACTGTGTCCTTAATGGGAGCTGGTTGACTGTTCCTGGGGAAATGCAAGACGAAATTAAGCCATTCCACCGACGTAAGGATGAAATGTCCAGCCAATCGGATTGTCTCCTATGGGGGAATCACATGGTTTTTCAAAAAAAAGGCTTGGAAACCTTTATATGCGACCTACACAGTACCCATCCAGGCATAGTCATGATGAAGGCTATCACCAGGTTACACATTTGGTAGCCCAGCATTGACTCGGAATTGGAGTCATGCGTACACCAATGTAACACTTGCTCACAGTTGAGCAATGCACCAAGGGAGGCCCCACTGAGTCATGGTCCTCCAAACCATGGTCCAGGATCCACGTAGATTTCGCTGGCCCCTTTCGAGGAAAGATGTTCTTGTACAATTGAACCAATTGAACAAGTACTTTGGTTCGGTATTCACTAAGGAGGATACAAACAACCTTCCGGATATAAAAGGGGTCAGAGGGTCTAGTAAGGAGGGGGAACTGAGGGAAATCTTTATTAGTCGGGAAATTGTTTTGGGGAAATTGATGGGATTGAAGGCCGATAAATCCCCAGGGCCTGATGGATTGCATCCTAGAGTACTTAAGGAGGTGGCCTTGGAAATAGCGGATGCATTGACAGTCATTTTCCAACATTCCATTGACTCTGGATCAGTTCCTATGGAGTGGAGGGTAGCCAATGTAACCCCACTTTTTAAAAAAGGAGGGAGAGAGAAAACAGGGAATTATAGACCGGTCAGCCTGACCTCAGTAGTGGGTAAAATGATGGAATCAATTATTAAGGATGTCATAGCAGTGCATCTGGAAAATGGTGACATGATAGGTCCAAGTCAGCATGGATTTGTGAAAGGGAAATCATGCTTGACAAATCTTCTGGAATTTTTTGAGGATGTTTCCAGTAAAGTGGACAAAGGAGAACCAGTTGATGTGGTATATTTGGACTTTCAGAAGGCTTTCGACAAGGTCCCACACAAGAGATTAATGTGCAAAGTTAAAGCACATGGGATTGGGGGTAGTGTGCTGATGTGGATTGAGAACTGGTTGTCAGACAGGAAGCAAAGAGTAGGAGTAAACGGGTACTTTTCAGAATGGCAGGCAGTGACTAGTGGAGTGCCGCAAGGTTCTGTGCTGGGGCCCCAGCTGTTTACATTGTACATTAATGATTTAGACGAGGGGATTAAATGCAGTATCTCCAAATTTGCAGATGATACTAAGTTGGGTGGCAGTGTGAGCTGCGAGGAGGATGCTATTAGGCTGCAGAGTGACTTGGATAGGTTAGGTGAGTGGGCAAATGCATGGCAGATGAAGTATAATGTGGATAAATGTGAGGTTATCCACTTTGGTGGTAAAAACAGAGAGACAGACTATTATCTGAATGGTGACAGATTAGGAAAAGGGAAGGTGCAACGAGACCTGGGTGTCATGGTACATCAGTCATTGAAGGTTGGCATGCAGGTACAGCAGGCGGTTAAGAAAGCAAATGGCATGTTGGCCTTCATAGCGAGGGGATTTGAATACAGGGGCAGGGAGGTGTTGCTACAGTTGTACAGGGCCTTGGTGAGGCCACACCTGGAGTATTGTGTACAGTTTTGGTCTCCTAACTTGAGGAAGGACATTCTTGCTATTGAGGGAGTGCAGCGAAGGTTCACCAGACTGATTCCCGGGATGGCGGGACTGACCTATCAAGAAAGATTGGATCAACTGGGCTTGTATTCACTGGAGTTCAGAAGAATGAGAGGGGATCTCATAGAAACGTTTAAAATTCTGACGGGTTTAGACAGGTTAGATGCAGAAAGAATGTTCCCAATGTTGGGGAAGTCCAGAACCAGGGGTCACAGTCTGAGGATAAGGGGTAAGCCATTTAGGACCGAGATGAGGAGAAACTTCTTCACCCAGAGAGTGGTGAACCTGTGGAATTCTCTACCACAGAAAGTAGTTGAGGCCAATTCACTAAATATATTCAAAAGGGAGTTAGATGAAGTCCTTACTACTCGGGGGATCAAGGGTTATGGCGAGAAAGCAGGAAGGAGGTACTGAAGTTTCATGTTCAGCCATGAACTCATTGAATGGCGGTGCAGGCTAGAAGGGCTGAATGGCCTACTCCTGCACCTATTTTCTATGTTTCTATGTTTTTCTATGTAGCAGTGGATACTTATTCTAAATGGATTGAATGTGTAATAATGTCATCATGTACATCCACTGCCACCATTGAAAGTCTCCGGGCCATCTTCGGGTCACAGTCTAAGGATAAGGAGTAAGCCATTTAGGACCGAGATAAGGAGAAACTTCTTCACCCAGAGAGTGGTGAACCTGTGGAATTCTCTACCACAGGAAGTAGTTGAGGCCAATTCACTAAATATATTCAAAAGGGAGTTAGATGAAGTCCTTACTACTCGGGGGATCAAGGGGTATGGCGTGAAAGCAGGAAGTGGGTACTGAAGTTTCATGTTCAGCCATGAACTCGTTGAATGGCGGTGCAGGCTGGAAGGGCTGAATGGCCTGCTCCTGCACCTATTTTCTATGTTTCTATGTTCGCCACCCATGGTTTGCCTGACATCCTTGTTAGTAATAATGGACCATGTCTCACCAGCTCGGAATTCAACGAGTTCATGATCTGCAATGGTATCAAATATGTCAGGTCTGCCACATTTAAGCCCACATCCAACGGTCAAGTGGAACGGGCAGTCCAAACTATCAAGCAGAGCTTGAAACACGTGACGGAAGGCTCCTTGCAGACCTGCTTATCTCGGATTCTGCTCAGCTATCGGACGCGACCCCACTCCTTTAATGGTGTTCCCCGGCAGATTTGTTAATGAAGAGAGCACTCAAAACCAGCTTTCCTTCGTCCACCCGGATCTCAATGCTCATGTAGAAACCTGGCATCACCGGCATAACGTGTACCACGATCGCGTGGCTGTATCGCATGACATTGAGGTTAATGACCCTGTATTTGTTCTTAATTACGGTCATGGTCCCAGATGGGTTGCTGGCACTGTTTTAGCCAAGGAAGGGAATACAGTGTTTGTTGTCAAACTTCTGAATGGACAAATGTGCAGAAAGCATTTGGATCAGACCAAACTGTGATTCACTGACAACGAAGAACAGTTTGAAGAGGACATTACGATCATTGATCCACCAACACACACCCAACCAGTAATCGAACTTGCGGTCAATCGCTGATCCCGACAGTCCGATCAGACCAGCCGCGCTGCAGTGCAGCAATGATCCGACCAACTCACCTATGACAGGACTTCAACTCAGGTGATCAACCCGGGAACGAAGAGCCCCTGATCGCCTCAACTTGTAAATAACTTGTATCTAAGAATTTGGGGGGAGTGATGTCATGTATGTAAACTTTATAATAGTGTAAGACTTGCCTCCAGGGGAGCACCTGTTGGAGACCCAAGGGTCACCTGCACACCTCGTGCAAGCAAGTATAAAAGGTTATCTGCCATGCTGATCCTTCACTCTGATTACAGACTAAGGTCACATTAGTTTGAGCTTACAGCACACAATCTTGTGGAGTTATTCTGAACATAACACTATCTATCTCTCCCAGTTTGTGTTTCTCTCTCTCTCTCTCAGTTTGTGTTTCTCTCTCTCTCTCATCCAGTTTGTGTTTCTCTCTCTCTCAGTTTGTGTGCCTCTCTTCCCCTCTCTCTCTCTCTCTCTCTCTCTCTGTCTCAGTTTGTGTTTTTCTCTCCCTCTCTCTGTCCCAGTTTGTGTTTCTCCCTCTTTCCCGCTCACAGTTTGTGTTTCTCTCTCTCCCTCCCCCAATTTCTCTCTCTCTCACTCTCTCTGTCCCTCCCCCAGTTTCTCTCTCTCTCTCACTCTCTCACCCAGTTTGTGTTTTTCTCTCTCACAGTATGTGTTTCTCTCTCTCTCTCTCTCTCAGTTTGTGTTTTTTTCTCTCTCTCTCTCCCTCTCCCAGTTTGTGTTTCTCTCTCACTGTCTCTCTCTCTCCCAGTTGTGTTTCTCTCCCTCTCTCCCCAGTTTATGTGTGTGTGCCTCTCTTTCTCTGTCTCTCTCTCTCACTCTCCCAGTTTGTGTGTGTCTCTCTCTCTTTCTCTCTCATAGTTTGTGTTTCTCTCTCTCTCTTTCCCTCTCCAGATTGTGTCTCTCCCTCTCTCCCTTCCCCAGTTTGTGTTTCTCTCTCTCTCGCTCCCCCAATTTCTCTCTCTCTCTTTCTGTGTCATGTATGTACATGCTGTTTGTAGCCACCAGATGGTGTCGTTCTTGGAGGCCACTGAGCAGCACGCACGTGGTGCTGCTCTGGTATAAAAGGCCAGCCATTTTGAGAGTCAGGCATTTTGGGCTGTAATAAAGCAGAAACAAGGTTGTATCTTGTTCAGTTAAACAGTACTCAGTTTGTACCTTTATTGCATATGTAACATTTGGCGACGAGAATACAAGAACCTTTGTTTGCAAAATGAGCACGATTGGATTTTTAGGGCGATTCATGGAGAGAGAAGATTGGGAAGACTTTGTGAGCCATTTGAACCAGTACATCGTGGCCAACAAAATGAAGGGGGTCGATGTGTGCTGTTCAAACATCTACAGTCTGATAAAGAATCTATTCATGCCTAGTGATCCAACAGAGAAAACGTACAAGGAGTTGTGTACATTGGTACAGGAGCACCTCAAGCCAGACGACGGCATCATCATCTCAAGATATGGGTTTTATACACACATTCGATCGGAGGGCCAGAGTGTGGCGGAATTTGTTGTCGGCCTGAGGCGTCTAGCGGGACCGTGCAAGTTCGGGACGCAGTTGGTAGACATGCTGCGGGACCTCTTTGTTATCGGTACCAACCGCGAGGTGATCCTGTGCAAACTTCTGGTGGTGGAGGAGTTGGATTTAAAAAGGGCCATCCAGATCGCTCAATCATGTATGATGACGGACAGGACTTTAAAGCAAATATCGGTGAAGAACCGAACCTCGGCAAGTACTGTAAATGCGATTGATTCGGTGTTCGGCAGAGCAGCACATGAAAGGGCCTATCCGGCTGCGTTCCCAAATGATTCGCCATTCGGCAGAGCGGCACAAGGCAGGGCCTATCCGGCTGCGTTCGCGAAACCTGTGGCTGCACAAAGTTCTCCAGAGGGAATGTATCTGACTTCTCCATGTTGGCATTGTGAGGGAAATCATCGGCACCAGCAGTGTCAATTTAAGCAATATAGTTGCAAAGGCTGTCTGAGAGTGGGGCATTTCCAGCGCAAGTGTCCGCAGATGAGCAAGCGTGCTGCGACACACCACAAGGAGGATGAGAGTCAGACTAGCGTGGATCCGGATACACAATCCGAGATGCCAGAGGAGGAAGTGTATGGACTGTACACTTTCATAACCAAGAGTAAACCAATTTTGATTAAGGTGAAGTTTAACAGGATATCGGTATCGATGGAACTGGACACAGGGGCGAGTCAATCGATCATGAATGAGAGGCATTTAATAAGCTGTGGGATACTTAGACTGTGAGGCTCAGGTTGAGCCCTGTTAACGCCAAGCTGCGCACGTACACCAAAGAACTGATAAAGGTAATTGGCAGTGCATAAATTAATGTGTCGTATAATGGTACGGCTCATGAGTTACCGCTGTGGATTGTTCCAGGCAATGGCCCAACGCTGCTCGGCAGGAGCTGGTTGGAGAAAATCAGATGTGACTGGAACGACATAAAGGCATTGTCGTCAGAGGAAGATACATGTGCCCAAGTATTGAGCAAGGTCCCCTCGCTGGTTGAACCAGGTATCGGCAACTTCACGGGAGCCAAGGTGCAAATCCACGTGGACTCAGATGCAAGACCCATCCATTATAAAGCTTGGGCAATGCCATATATGATGAGGGACAAGGTCAAAATTGAACTGGACAGATTCCGGTCGAATTTAATGAATGGGCCAGCCCCATTGTTCCTGTGTTGAAAAGTGATGGCACAGTCAGAATCTGTGGAGACTACAAGGCTATGATCAACAGGGTTTCGAAACAAGATCAGTACCCGTTACCGAAAACTGATGACTTGTTTGCGACGCTAGCCAGAGGGAAGACGTTCACAAAAGTGGACTTGACGCTGGCCTATATGACGCAGGAGTTGGTTGAGACGTCGAAGAGACTTACGTGCATTAGCATGCACAAAGGACTGTTTATTTACCACAGGTGCCCGTTTGGAATTCGCTCAGCTGCAGCAATTTTCCAGAGGAATATGGAGAGTCTACTGAAGTCCATTCCCAGAACCGTCGTGTTCCAAAATGACATCCTGATCACCGGTCATGATGCCAAGGAATATCTGAACAACCTGGAAGAGGTTCTACTGCATTTGGACAGAGTGGGACTCAGACTTAAACGCTCGAAGTGCATCTTCTTGGCACTGGAGGTCGAATTCCTCGGGAGGAAACTTGCTACTGACGGGAAAACCAAAGCCATCAAGAATGCACCCAAGCTGCAGAACGTGACGGAGCTGCATTCGTTCCTGGATCTACTCAACTACTTTGGTAACTTCCGACCTAAATTGAGCACCTTACTTGAACCACTGCACATGCTATTGAGAAAAGGCAACAACTGGGTGTGGGGCACATTGCAAGACAGAGCTTTCGAGAAAGCCACCAATCTGCTTTGCTCGAACAAGCTGCTGATATATTATGACCCATGTAAATGTTTAGTTTTGGCCTGTGATGCATCGTCATATGGAATTGGCAACAGAGAATTTGTTATTAAGCTCAAGAATGGGCAAACTTGCAGGAAACACATGGATCAAACAAAGCTGAGGCACACAGACTAGCCAGAGCAGTCAGAACAAGAAACCGTTGACGACCAACCAACCTACCAACAGCCTTCAGTGGACTCAAGGGTCATCAGCGAACCTGGAATTTCTTCACGGACTTGTTCAATAAAAATGGACTTGCAATTCCTGACATGTCCAGTACAAGTCAGGCATCCAGCCACCAGCCACAACAGACTCCGCACATTCACCCAAGGCCAGACTCAAACTGAGACGGTCAACCCGGGAGCATAAAGCACCGGACCGCCTCTGTTATATATGTGTAAACCTGTATATACCTTGTGTAGCCACCAGAGGACTCATCCCCTGGAGTCCCAAGGGATCCCACAATCTCTTGGGAGCACTGGTACTTAAGGAGGTCTCACAGGCTGGAGAGGCACTCTGGAATAAAAGACCAAGGCCACACTTTATTTTGAGCTCACAGTTTCCAGTCAGACCCTTTATTCATATATAACAACTGGCGATGAGATACAGATGACAAACCCAATGATGCAGAGAACAGTGGGCATCCTGGAGAAATTTTCGGAGGGAGATGATTGGGAAACCTTTGTGGAGCGACTTGACCAATACTTCGTGGCCAACGAGCTGGAAGGAGAAGCGAACGCTGCCAAGCGAAGGGCGATTCTCCTCACCGTCCACGGGGCACCAACATATGGCCTCACGAAAAATCTGCTTGCTCCAGCGAAACCCACAGAGAAATTTGTACACGCTGGTCTGGGAGCATCTGAACCTGAAGGAAAGCGTTCTGATGGTGAGGTGCTGGTTCTACACATACAAAAGGTCTGAAGGCCAGGAAGTGGCGAGTTATGTCACCGAGCTAAGACGCCTTGCAGGACATTGCGAATTTGAAGGACATTTGGAGCACATGCTCAGAGACTTTTTTGTACTTGGCAATGGTCATGAAGTGACCAAACTTTTGACTGTAGAGACCACACCCTTGAGTAAAGCCATAGAGATAGCCCAGGCGTTCATTACCACCAGTGACAATACTAAGCAAATCTCTCAGCACACGAGTGCTGCCACAAGTACTGTGAACAAAGTAATGTTGTTTTCAAATCGCAACGTTCAGGGCAGACCCCACATGTCTGCAGCTGCACATCTGCAGATATCTCAGAGTTCACCATCAAGGGTGATGAATGCAAGGCCATTAACACCTTGTTGGCACTGCGGGGGTTATCATCGTTTCCATTCATGCTGCTTCAAAGGGTACCTTTGCAAGGGCTGTGGAAAAATAGGACACCACCAGCGAATGTGCAGGCGAGCTGCAAACCCTGTTAATCTTGCAAACCACCATGTTGCAGAGGAGGACAAATCCACGGCGGATCACGACAAACCAGAGCCTCAGGCCGAGGAGGCAGAGGTATATGGGGTGCACACATTTACCACAAAGTGTCCCACGATAATGCTGAAAGTTGAATTAAATGGATTCCCGGTGTCAATGGTGCTGGACACGGGCGCGAGCCGGTCCATTATGAGCAAAAAAACTCTCGATAAATTGTTGTGCAGCAAGGCTTCAAGGCCAGTCTTGACTCCCATTCACATGAAACTGAGAACTTACACAAAGGAACTGATTCCCGTAATCGGCAGTGCTACTGTAAAGGTCTCCTACGATGGAGTGGTGCACAAGCTACCACTCTGGGTGGTACCGGGCGATGGTCCCATGCTGCTCGGCAGGAGCTGGCTGGGAAAGATACCCTGGAACTGGGACAACGTCCGCTGATGACTCTTCGTATGCCCAGGTCTTAAACAAGTTCCCTTCGCTGTTCGAACCAGGCATCTGGAAGTTCCAAGGAGCAAAAGGGCAGATCCTCATAATACCGGGTGCACGACCCATCCATCACAAGGTGAGAGCAGTACCATACATGATGAGAGAAAGGGTAGAGATCGAGCTAGACCGGCTGCAACGAGGGAACATCATTTCGCCGATCGAATTCAACGAGTGGGCCAGACCGATTGTTCCAGTCCTCAAGGGAGATGGCACCGTCAGAATCTGTGGTGATTACAAAGTAACTATCAACCGTTTCTCCCGGCAGGATCAATACCCACTACCAAAGGCTGACGACCTCTTTGCAATGCTGGCGGGAAGAAAGACATTCACGAAGCTGGACTTGACCTCAGCCTACATGATGCAGGAGCTGGAGGAATCATCGAAGGGCCTCACCTGCATCAACATACACAAAGATCTCTTCATCAACAACAGATGCCCGCTTGGAATCCGATCAGCCGCGACAATATTCCAGAGAAACATGGAAAGCTTATTGAAGTCAGTCCCGCGCACGGTGGTCTTGCAGGACGACATCTTGGTTACAGGTCGGGACACAGTCGAGCACCTGCAGAACCTGGAGGAAGTTCTTAGTCGACTCAATCGCGTGGGGCTCAGGTTAAAATGCTCGAAGTGTGTTTTCCTGGTGCCTGAAGTGGAGTTCCTGGGGAGAAGAATCACGGCGGACGGCATCAGGCCCACCGATTCGAAGACGGAGGCAATCGAGAACGCACTGAGGCCACAGAATGTGATGGAGCTCCGGTCGTTTCTAGGACTCCTCAACTACTTTGGTAACTTCTTATCGGATCTCAGCTCACTGTTAGAATTATTACACACCTTACTGCATAAAGGAGACGAATGGGTATGGGGCAAAAGCCAAGAAAATGCCTTTGTAAAAGTTAGAAAACTGTTATGATCAAACAAATTGCTTGTGATGTATGATCCATGTAAACGTTTGGCACTAGCATGTGATGCGTTTCGTACGGCGTCGGGTGTGTATTGCAACAAGCTAATGAATCTGGGAAATTGCAACTGGTTGCTTATGCATCCAGAAGTCTGTCTAAGGCTGAGAGAGCCGACAGCATGATTGAAAAAGAAGCGTTAGCGTGTATTTATGGGGTAAAGAAAATGCATCAATATCTGTTTGGGCTCAAATTTGAATTGGAAACTGACCATAAGCCACTGCTATCTCTTTTTTCCAAAAGGGGATAAATACGAATGCATCGGCCCGCATCCAGAGATGGGCGCTCACGTTGTCCGCATACAACTACGTCATCCGTTACAGTCCAGGCACAGAAAACTGTGCCAATGCTCTCAGTAGGCTGCCATTGCCCACCACAGGGGTGGAAATGGCACATCCCGCAGATTTAGTAATGGTTATGGAAGCATTCGAGAGTGAGCAATCACCCATCACAGCCCGACAGATTAGAACCTGGACGAGCCAGGACCCTTTACTGTCCCTATTCAAAAGCTGTGTGCTTCACGGGAGCTGGTCCAGTGTCCCAGTGGAAATGCAGGAAGAGATAAAGCCGTACCAGTGGCACAAAGTTGAAATGTCCATACAGGCAGACTGCCTTCTGTGGGGTAATTGGGTAGTGGTCCCCCAGAAGGGCAGGGACACAGAGTCATCTCCACAGTACTCACCCAGGCATTGTAATGATGAAAGCGATAGCCAGATCCCACGTGTGGTGGCCCGGTATCAATGCGGACTTAGAGTCCTGTGTGCACACATGTAACACATGCTCGCAATTAAGCAATGCACCCAGGGAGGTGCCACTAAGTTTATTGTCTTGGCCCTCCAAACTGTGGTCCAGGGTCCACATCGAGTATGCAGGCCCATTTTTGGGTAAAATGTTCCTAGTGGTTGTAGATGCATACTCCAAATGGATTGAATGTGAGATAATGTCGGCAAGCACATCCGCTGACACCACTGAAAGCCTACGGGCCATGTTTGCCACGCACGACCTGCCTGAAGTCCTTGTGAGCGACAACGGGCCATGTTTCACTAGTGCCGAGTTCAAAGAGTTCATGACCCGTAATGGGATCAAACATGTTACATCTGCCCCGTTCAAACCAGCATCCAATGGTCAGTGTTAGATCTCTTAATTTCCAATGAAATACGAACTCCGATTGTAGTTTTAATGTAACTTTATTTCTGGCAGAGAGCAACAAGCTTCTGGCTTTAAGCCAGGTCTTTGTCCTTCTGAGACCACATGGTCAAATTGGCTGTACTTATACCTGGATCAATTTACAGAAAAGAACTTGCCTTCTTTGACCTTATTGGCTCAATTAATAGTCTTTTAACCTTTTAATTGGCTCGCTACCCAATGGTCCTAAAATGTCAAGTTGATTGATGACTTAATGCAACATGCCACCACTCACGTAGCATCTCTGACTTGTTGTCTGTGAATTTTCACAGCCTGTCTAAATGCAGCCTGTTTGAATTCTCTATCAATCCCCCCTTTGATTCTTTCACAATCTGAATCATAAAACATCAGGTATCACTGGTTAAACATTCTACAAAATAATTTCATACATGTTAATATAGTTTCCTTCTAAAATTTGTTGATGTGTTTTGCCACATGTCCGGACTAGTAGCTTCCACACAAATTTACACCAACCCGAGTTCCATCGTGGCCACAATGGAAGTCTGGTTTTAGTAGGTTAATTAACCTTATTCCAATTTAATCCAAATCAATATCTTATTTCAACCAGTAAACAACCTTCCCTTAAGCATAACATACCCCTGTGCCACGTACAGACGGTATGCTGGGACCTGCAAGGTGTCTCACATGCGGGACAGCAGCTACAGCCGCCTGGTTGCAACAACATTTAATCAACATAAACAAATAATATAAAAGTGAAACAATTACAACAAATAGAATTAAACCTTCCACCAATGAAGTTCCTATTGAACCTAGCCAGTCAGTGGCTCCACTCCACAAAGTGAATGATGGGGGTTGCTTAAGTTTTTCTACCTCCTTTTGGATATGCTCCGCTAAGTGGGTAATTTCTTCGGAGCTATCTGGGATATATGTGCAATACTCAGTTCCGAGTAGGGTGCAAGTACCTCCCTTTTCAGCCAGGATGTAATCAAGGGCCAGTCTATTCTGTAGGGCTACTGTGCGGATTGCTACCATTTCTGCATTGATTTTAACTAGGGCCTCTGAGGTATCATTGGCTACCCGTTCCACAACGGATGCCATGTTAATGGATTCTCTTGCACTCTGGCGGTCCCATTCCTGGGGATCAGAATGGCAAAGAACCTCTCTGTTTCTGTGATAGCTCTCTTAGGACGGTGTAAATGTTCCGACAGTGACTTTATATGATACACATATGGCACAATATAGGCTAAATAGCAGGATCCCATCCAATTCTGGGGCAGCCAAGGGTAGGTCTTGTGGCCACACACCCAATAGGTGCCATTATAAGCAATGAATGGTTGCTGTTTCTTTGTCAGCAACACTCCGGGGCCTGTCCAGGCTTTTCCATCTGTTTTATTCAGAATCCCTGTTACGTTAAGAATTCCCACATCAGCCCAGTTTGGACGGTTCCGTGGCTTGATTATGTTATAATTCCGGGAGCAGTTACTATACCCCATATTTTGGCCTCCTTTGATGTTTCTAATCAGACAGACCGATTCCCCCGGTCTTCCTATTCCCGTTGTATTAGTGATAACAAAAAATGGGGGCCGTTTGGAATTATTGTAGCATAGTTGGTATCCCCCTTCAAAGGTAGTCAGATTGTAACCTGCTGACTTCCATTTACGTGCCCAGTTTTCCGTATCCTGAAACGCATTGCCTGTTTTGTTTTGATTAATTATCCACTCAACCATTTCCGAGATATTCAAGGGAACTGGCCTCAAGGGAATCCCTCCCTTTGAGTGAATAGGAATATGCGCACACACCCAACAACTAGAAATGTTACCTTGTTTGGCATAAATGTATGACATATATAAAAAGGTATTTACATGTAATTCCCTTGCTACCCTACTATTTCCCTTTGGTGCAGAAGGTCGGCTAGTAAGAAGTAGGCCAATGCCTAGAATACCTACAATCAATAATACAGTAAATTTATACATTTTCACAAAAAGTAATTGTCCTTATTAGATTTCAGCTTCAGTTATGGGTGCTCGTTTAACGTGTGAAGCGTGGATCCAGGCTTTCTTTCCTTGGACTTTAACAGCTGCCTGGGTGGTCAATAACACTTGATAAGGTCCCTCCCACTTGGCACCCAAAGGTTCTTTATGCAACTTTTTCACATACACCCAGACTCCCGGGATGATGTCGTGTCCCCCTTCGGGTGGATTACCCCAAGTTGCCGATACCTGTTGGGAAACAGAACTAAAGCATTAGTTAAGTTCTGACAGTATGATAACAAAGTGTCACTCATTAAGTGAACATCAGCTTTCCATAAATCGATAGTTCCTGGCAGCGACATGGGTCTTCCCGTTATAATTTCAAATGAGCTTAGACCTGTAGTTCTGTTTGGGGTTGCCCTAATGCTACATAGCACTATTGGTAGTGCCTGGGGCCATGGTGTTCCTTCTTGGTGATATTTGGCAAGCCGTTGTTTCAGAGTTCGATTCATTCGTTCTACTTGTCCTGATGATTGTGGATGATAAGGACAGTGTAAATCCCACGTAATGTTCAGTAACCTACAGACTTCTTGGCAGACAGCACCTGTGAAGTGTGTTCCCTGATCTGAGTCAATGCTACTCTGGACTCCCCATTGGGGAATGTAATCCTTACACAAGACGTTTGCAGTGTGATTGGCTGTGGCTCTTTTAGTTGGGACAGCTTCTACCCATCTAGAGAATCTGTCGACCACGACAAGAATGTTAGTGTATCCTTAGCATGAAGGAAGAGATATATAATCAACCTGCAGATGCTGGAATGGTCCGACAGGAGCAGAGGGCCTCAGTTGGAGCATTACCGTGATGTGTCCAGAATTATTTTTCTGGCAGACCACACAGCGGTCTGCTACTAGCTGGGCATGTTTTTTAAATCCCCGACCCCACCAGCTTTTCTGGAACCGTGCCGTCATCTGTTGTGAGGCCAAGTGTCCCCACAAGTGGATCTGTTGGGCTAAAAAAGGCATAAGCGCTTGTGGCGTGACTGGCTTGTCAGTAACTCTTTGTCTCCAGACACCATCTTCACATAGCTTAATTCCTGCCTCAATCCATGTCCATTTTTCCTCTCGTGAGCACTCGCCTTGCATTGTTTGAAGGTCTCGTGTCAGAGTCCTGAGTGCTTTCAATCTGCACATCTGTGTTGGTTCTTCTGGAGGAACCTTTAGCTGCCTGGTCGGCTAGGGTATTTCCCTGTGTTTCTGTGGTATTTTCCTTGGTATGGGCCTTACACTTCAGGATGGACACTTCCTGAGGTAATTGTATGGCCTCCAGTAAGTCTCGGACTTCTTTTCCATTTCAGATAGGTGTACCAGCAGCAGTGAGGAATCCTCTTTTCCGCCATAACAGACCAAAGTCGTGAGCGACTCCAAAAGCATAACGCGAATCTGTGTAGACATTAGACATTCTGCTATTCGACATGCTTCTGACAGGGCCCGTAACTTGGCCTATTGTGCTGACGTTCCTGAGGGTAAACATCCTTTTGCCACTACCTCATATAAGATTGTAACTGCCCATCCTGCTTTTCTGGTACCATTGTCAACAAAGGAGGAACCATCTGTAAACAGGATGAGGTCTTGGTTGTGTAGAGGCTCCTCTGCTGCTAAGGCTGTTTCTTCTGTTTCTTTTAAAATCTCCACGCAGTCATGCTCTTCACATTCTCCCCCCTCTTGCTCCCTCGATTCTGACATCAGGAGCATAGTTGCGGGATTAACCGGGCTGGCCCGGAAGATATGGAGATTAGGAGCTTCCAAAACTGCTGTCCAGTGGGTCCATCTTGCTGCCGTCACCTGAGACATTCTATTCATAGACAGCAAAGCATGTACGGTGTGGGACACTTGACAATCAGCTTTTGGTCGTGGACTAGATCCGCAGTGGTCATTACCGCTCGACATGTAGCTTCCATGGCCCTTAGGCAACTTCCCCATCCGAGGGCTACCGCATCCAATTTTGCCGAATAATAGCCAATAGGTCTTTGCCGATCCCCATGTTCTTGTGTCAGTATAGCTGTCATATATTCTTCTTTCTCATGGACAAACAGGGTAAATGGCTTACCACTGTCGGGGATTCCCAGAGCCGGTGCTGAACACAAAGCCTTTTTCAAACTCAGGAAGGCCTCTTGCTGTTCCTTAGTGAGGGTGATGGCTTCTTTAGAGGCACGTTTCCCCTTTAAAATATCATTCAGTGGCTGAGCAATCTGTGTGAAGGAGTCAATCCAATTTCTGTTAAAGTTACACAATCCCAAAAAAGACCTTTGTTCCTGAATAGTGGTGGGGTTTTTAGCAGCCCGAATGGCTGCAGTTCTATCCTGGGTAAGTTCTCTCTTTCCTTGTGAAATCTTTTGTCCCAGGTATACAACCTCTTCTTGGGATATTTGTGCTTTGTCGATGCTGGCTTTATGTCCTTTCAGCCGAAGGTGGTCCAGCAAAGCTCGTAAATCTTGTTCATGCTGTTCTTCCGTGTTTGAAGCTAGCAAGATATCGTCTACATATTGGATGACTGTGGATGACAGGGAAGGTAATTCTTGAAATGGCTTTGTAAAGCCATGTGGAATACCGTAGGGCTGTTGTGGAAACCCTGCGGTAACCGGGTCCAAGTATACTGTTGTCCTTGGACCATGAAAGCAAACCACTGTCGAACCTCCGGTGCCAGAGGCACCGACCAAAATCCGTTGGCCATATCTATAACCGAGAAATCTTTATGTTCTGGTTTGAGGGCATTAAAAATGGTGGAGGGATCTGCGACCAAAGGAGCTTTTTGATCAATACACTGGTTAGCTTTCCTATAATCGACGGTCAAACGCCAAGTCTCATTAGATTTCTGTACCGGCCACACAGGGCTATTGGAGGAGCTATGTGTTTTAATAAGCACCCCTTGTTTCTCCAATTGCTGAATAACCGGTAAGATTCCCGCGATGGCAGTTGGACTGATGGGATACTGTTTAGTGTATGGAGGCTTGGTCCCGGTAAATGACGCAGGCTCCATCTGGAGTAGGCCACAATCATTCTTATCTTTAGCCCATATCGGGTGTTCCTTCAATTCTTCTTTCTTCAAAGTTCTAATTGACCATGTCACCCGACCATCCTCGAAATGCAACGATGAATCTATTTGGATTAGAACGTCCATTCCCAAAAGGGGTTGATCTGCTGTACCTATCCAGACAGGCGTGATTAGTTCATGTGGACCCAGTCCTATAAGTATCGGTGTTGTCCTTTTAATTTCCATTTTATGGCCCCCAACCATCCAACGGCAAAGAGTCTCCATATTGTAGGGGTAAGCATGTTAATTCCACCCCTGTGTCTAAAAGACAGTCCACATCCTTATCGCCCACCCTCACAGTTATATATAGCCCATCTCCCCTCTGTTGTATTAGTGCGAGGAGGAGGGCCAGGGTGGGCTCTCACCGTTTTTTGCTATCCCAAGTAACTCCTTCTGTTGTTGTATTGTCAGTCGCTTAAATGCTTCTATGAGGTCATTATCTTGTGACAAGCCTGGTTTGTTGGCTGAATTGTATCCCTGGCTGCGTCCTCTTCCCCAGCCACGACCTTTCTGTTTTGCCCTGCACGTCTTGGCCCAGTGACCTTCTTTCCCACAATAATAACATTTTCCGGGTAATTTTCCTAATGACTGTTTATCAGAATCCTGGGATTTCTATCCCATAGCCTGTACAGCTCGGATTTTAGCTCCCATATCCCGATCTAATTGGTTACATCGATCCACCAATGCTGCAAAGGTAGTTCCTCTACCTTCCCAGTCCAGTAACACTGCCTTAAGCATTTTGGACAGTTCTGGCTTTAGACCTTCCATGAAAGCTGCTTTCAGGGGTCCAAACACTTGTTCATCCATTTCCTCATCCGTATTATTCATACCCGAATGTTCTAGCCACGTGCATCTAAACCGCTCGTCATACTCCAGGACCTCCTCTGTTCCTTTCTGTTGGCAGGCTGCAATTTTTGCCCAGTCTGTCTTAGCTGGACTGAAGGCTTGCAGCCAGTGTTTAATCGCTTCCCATCCTGCGTCTAATTCTTGCTCATCCTGCCCCAAAGCTTCTTCTACCTTGTCGTGCAATTTTCTTCCCTGTGTTTTTGGCACCATTATGGTCAAAATTTGCACTCCGTCCCAGGGATGAAGTCGATATATATTTCTTAAGCGGTCCAATTGGTCCCACGTTTTTACTCCCCCTTTCTTTGGATTGGGCAATTCCTTGGACCATTTATCAATTTTCTCTGGGTCTGCCGGATCATGAAATAAGTATTCTGCACACACCCTTTTCCTCGTTTTTTTGGTTCCGCCCTCATCTGCAGTCTCTTCTGATTTGACTACAACTCGTCTTTTTTTAAAAGGGGCAAAGCGCACCCCTAATTCTTCATCCTCCAACTCTGTATCGTCGGAGGATTCAGAATCCGTATCTATTCCTCGGTCGTGTCTTCGGGTTTGCGCTTTTAATTTATCCAAACATGGCTACCCTGGGAATTGACCGATACATTTTCCTTTTCCTATTACTGTCTCTTGACCTAATGATTTTTTCCATTCTTTAATTTCACCTTTAAGATCTTTAACTTCCGCTTCCAGCTTTTCAAGTTCAAGTTTTTTCTGTCGCAGCTGTGCATAAACTGCTTGCAATTGATCCTTTGTACTGGTCAGTTCTCGATCATGTTGGGAAAGCATTATAATTTCATTCCGGTTTCGGATCTTTCCCATAACCACTAGGGACCATCTAGTTCGCTCTTTATTTTTCATACGGGTCGTTTTTCCCCAGATCTTTTTAATCTCGTCCAAGGACCATTGTCCTTTGGAGGTTCCGTACTTTTGTTCGATCTTAATATAGGTTTTAGATAAGTTGAATTCTTGCTTTATGTATTCTTTCAACTGTTCGAGACTTAAATCTAGCGAAACCTCAGGTGGTGCCTGCCCACCTTTAACAGTTGTAGGCAATTCTTTGCTATTACCTCCTGCTGCCATAATACTGATTTCTTTACTGAGGTCTCGAGTCATAGGCTTTCTAGCCGATCAATAGGTCGGTGATTAATTAACTAACACACCGCCGAAGTTTAGACGTCTATGGGACCTCGAGCCGACTACCAACCGGTGGGTTCGCAAACCGGAGGCTTTCGGAATCGTGTAGAAGGAGAGGCGAATTTAGACTTTTGACTGAGGACTTTTATAAAGAGGAGTCCTTACCTCAGAATGTAGGTCCGATGTCCAAAATTCAGTTTCTTTCCTCAGTGATCGTGTTCGTGACGCCAAAATTGTTAGATCTCTTAATTTCCAATGAAATACGAACTCCGATTGTAGTTTTAATGTAACTTTCTTTCTGGCAGAGAGCAACAAGCTTCTGGCTTTAAGCCAGGTCTTTGTCCTTCTGAGACCACATGGTCAAAATGGCTGTACTTATACCTGGATCAATTTACAGAAAAGAATTCGCCTTCTTTGACCTTATTGGCTCAATTAATAGTCTTTTAACCTTTTAATTGGCTCGCTACCCAAGGATCCTAAAATGTCAAGTTGATTGATGACTTAATGCAACATGCTACCACTCACGCAGTATCTCTGACTTGTTGTCTGTGAATTTTCACAGCCTGTCTAAATGCAGCCTGTTTGAATTCTCTATCAGTCAGGCCGAGAGAGCAGTGCAAACCATCAAGCAGAGCTTGAAGAGGGTAACTGAATGCTCACTGCAGACTTACCTATCCCGACTCCTGTTTAGCTACCGCATGAGACCCCACTCACTCACTGGGATTCCACCTGCTGAATTGCTCATGAAAAGGGCACTTAAGACAAGGCTCTCGTTAGTCCATCCTGATCGACATAAACAGGTAGAGAGCAGGCGGCTTCAACAAAGTACATATCATGATAGCGCAAATGTGTCACGCGAAATTGAAATCAATGATCCTGTATTTGTGTTGAACTATGGACAAGGTCCCAAGTGGCTTCCCGGCACCGTTGTGGCCAAAGAGGGGAGTAGGGTGTTTCGGGTCAAACTTTCAAATGGACTCACCCACTGGAAACACTTGGACCAAATCAAACTCAGATTTATGGACTATCCAGAGCAACCCACATTGGACCCTACCTTCTTTGAGCCCCAATATACACACCAGTGGCAACCGACACCGCGGTTGACCACGAAGCAGAACCCATCAGCCACAGCAGCCCAGCAGGACTAACCACATCAGGCAGCCCAACAAGGCCAGCTGCACAGCAGCCCAGCGAGGGCCCAACAAACGATTCACCAAAACCAACATTTGCACCGAGACGATCAATCAGGGAAAGAAAGGCCCCAGATCTACTCAGCTTGTAAATAGTTACACTATTGACTTTGGGGGGAGAGTGTTGTTATATATGTGTAAACCTGTATATACCTTGTGTAGCCACCAGAGGGCTCATCCAAGGGATCCCACAATTCCTTGGGAGCACTGGTACTTAAGGAGGCCTCGCAGGCTGGAGAGGCACTCTGGAGACTTGCAATAAAAGACTACGGTCACACTTTACTTTGAGCTCACAGTATCTAGTCAGACTCTTTATTCATACATAATAGTCTCAACCTGTGAAAGACTGTAATAAGATCTCAGAGGAGGATATTGTCATGTATGTACATGCTGTTTGTAGCCACCAGATGGTGTCATTGTTGGAGGCCACTGAGCAGCATGCACATGGTGCTGCTCTGGTATAAAAGACCAGCCATTTTGTGAGTCAGGTACTTTGGGCCTAAATAAAGCAGAGCAAGGTTGTACCTTGCTTAGTTAAACAGTACTCAGTTTGAATCTTTATTGCATACATAACATCTTCTTGATATGTTTTAATGTCCTTAATGGTCGGTGTTGGCTTTTGATCTCCAAACCAGTCTAGTTAACTGGCTCATTTCTCTACAGGCAATGGGCCAGCTGTCTCCTGCTATTCACCCGTTGGGAATCTACTTCTCAGGGCATTGTTTCCAAAAGAAGTCTGTTTATACAGCAATCCCCTTTGATCGGTTGGGATTTTCTGTCCATCACAGTTCACCTGGGCCACGCCCATCTTTACAAACAGTCTGTTGAACATTCAGCAGAGATTTGTCCTTATATCCAATAATTGTCATTAAAATCCATGGGAACTGAACGAATGCTACACTCTCTCAGATTCTGTTTCTCTCCCTCTCTCCCTCCTCCAGTTTGTGTTTTTCTCTCTCCCTCCTTCAGTTTGTGACTCTCTCTCTCTCTCTGTCTCAGTTTGTGTTTCTCTCTCTCTCTCTCCCTCTCTCAGTTTGTATTTCTCTTTCTCTCTCTCTCCCAGTTTGTGTTTCACTCTCTCTCTCTCCCCCCCTTCCAGTTGCCCTCGCAGGATT
Source organism: Pristiophorus japonicus (assembly GCF_044704955.1). NCBI lineage: Eukaryota > Metazoa > Chordata > Chondrichthyes > Pristiophoridae > Pristiophorus > Pristiophorus japonicus. The sequence continues at coordinate 204,944,594 of NC_091980.1, forward strand.
CATGTAGTTTCCAGGTGATTTTCATTGGCCCCTAAGCAACTGGCAATGAAGTGATGTTTCTGGATTGCGGGGAGACCAGCAGGGCTCAGACAATGTGGTTTGGATACAAGCCACGACAGCAGGTTACTGAGCATGTGTGAATTGGGCATACAAGGACTGTTTCTCCTGAATCACCAGCAGTAGCACTTGGGATAATAATCGCCCATTCCGGTAGACACCCGTCCAAAGCAGGAGGGTTGGGAACCTCGCTGTCTTCCTTTCCAGTTTACCTCTCCTCTCTATTACCCATCAACTTTCTTTTGCATGAAAAATAGCCTTCCATATGCAAATAATTCTGACGCCAATATTTAGGTTGGACTCAGGTGCAGCAGATTGACAGCCAGCGGTCCCACCTTGTGGTGGAGCAACATTGTACGCATTGTCAGTTTAATGCTAAATTGTAGACAATGTGCGACTGACCTTACCTTTTAGGAATATTGTGCATCCTACCTCCGTCTGTTCTGTCGCACTATAATTCTCTGCATAAAATTCTTTGTCTTGCTACTTTGATGAGGCATTAAACCGAGGCCACCTCTGCCTTCTCAGGTAGACATATAAAATCCCACGGCATTATTTCAAAGGTGAGCAAAGAAGTTCTCCCTGCTGTCCTAGCCAATATTTATCCCTCAACCAACATCACTGAAACAGATTATCTGGTCATTATCACATTGCTGTTTGTGGGACCTTGCTCTGTGCAAATTGGCTGCTGCATTTCCTACATTACAACAGTCACTTCAAAAAGTATTTCATTAGCTGGAAATCGCTTTGGGACGTCCTGACGTTATGAAAGGTGCTATATAAATGAAAATCTTTTTTCTTTCTTTCTTTTTCTCCCAACCTTCAAAAACCTACTCAAAAATGAACTTTTCAGTTCACTTCCCCTAACTTCTATGCTACTCATGCTCCTGATGACCAGTGCGTGTTTGGAAAAAGATTTTTTTTAAATGGAGCTATAAGGAGAGCCGGTGATAAACGACAAAAAAATAGCTGTGGGAATTTTAATAAATATCAAAGTGTCCTTTCCTTCACTATTTTTGTCCATAGAACTCAATATCCAGCTCATACAGTTGAATAAAAGACAGCGGGGGGCCTCAGACACAACTCACAATAAGAAAAGAAATGAATAGCTCGAGTCAGAAGGTTGTAGGTTCAAGTCCCACTCCATAAATCTAGGCTGTCACTCCAGTGCAGTGCTGACGGAGTGCTGCACTGTCGGAGCTTGTTCTGCACAAATTGGCTGCTGCGTTTCCCATATTGCAACAGTGACTATACTACAAAAGTACTTAATTGGCTGTAAAGCGCTTTGAGACGTCCGGTGGTCGTGAAAGGCGCTATATAAATGCAAGTCATTCCTTCTTTTTTTAATTTCAAGCAGAGTTTTTCAAGATCTCTCAGGGGGTGAAATTTCTGCCCAAGACAAATTTCCCCCCTCACATATTGTCTTTGTTCCCTTTAGTTACTTTTCATTAGACTAGCCGGGGCCACCCATGCAGGGCAGTATACTATACTAACACAACTGGCACACCGAAAACATCTCTCAGCACATCTTCCATGTTAGTTCAATAAAGCAGAAAAATAAAATTGACTACTTGCAATGGCAAGAAAGAGGCACAGAGAATGTGCCACTCGCTGATTCAATTCTGCACAACTGAAGTATGTTCAGATCAGTTAATCAATCGGAAAATAATCAATTCATAATCTTCCTCCACTTAAATCGGCATACTGTGACTAATCACAGTTTTAGTAGCTAAATAGTCTTTATATACTGCACACAGAGCCCGCAGAATTAAATGTGAAGTCTCCCCTTTACTGGAACATTAATCATGAACATCATAATACACAATAGAGCCACATTTCTATTTTGGTGCACTGTGTTTGGAATTTCTTGCTAGTTTATTGATACAACCTTCATTTATAAAGCACTGAATTTATTACTTTGGGATTTGCTCTGGAGCGAAGGCATTCTCTACTTCTGAATTCCTTAATGAGGAGGCAAGATAGCACTAAGGTATATTCTGCATATTGTTTTACAAAAGCAATTAAGCAATAGCCTTGGCATTGGAGCCATATCACACCATCTTCAACCCAGTGTCAACTATGGTGAATGGTATTAAATAGAAATTGAGACAAAAAGTGTAATATTATGCAGCAATTGTATAAGGTAGAGCCTTCAAGGTGATGCCGCTGAAATACAAAGGAGAAGGTATGCCTTACGAGGCTTTCAGCCCTGAAGTAGCTGCCTCACATTAAACAATATGCAAAGCTATAGGCACTTTCACCAGAGTATGTATCGGTATATCTGTATGCAACACAACTTGAATTTTCAGATGTTCGCTGATGATACCCAGCTCTACCTCTGCTCAACCTCTCTCAAACCCTCCACCATCTCTATAATATCAGACTGCTTGTGCAACATCTAGCACTGGATAATTAGAAATTACCTCCAATTAAATATCGAGAAGAACAAAACATTGTCTTAGGTTCATGTCACAAACTCCATCCCCTTTACATGGATTCGATTTCTTTCCCTGGAAGCAGTCTAAGGCTGACCCAATCTGTTCGTAACCTTGGTGTTATACTTCATCACGAACTGAGCTTCCTAACTCATATCCGTTCCGTCACTAAGATCGCCCATTTCCACCGTCGTAATATCGCCTTGCTCTGCCCTTACAGCGGAAGGAGCATATGACAACTCATGCACCCCACCCACCCGTCCCTCTAATCACCATCTGTGACAGAGACTGTAGGCCGCACATTGGTCTCATCAGCCACCTGAAAACTCATATTAGTGTGAAAGCAAGTCATCGGCGAATCCAAGTGACTGCCTAAGAAGAAAGATGCATTTAAGGGGAGGCTAGACAATCATATGAGGGAGAAGGGAATAGAGGGTTATCTGATAGATTTAGATGAGGAAAGACGGGAGGAGATTCGAGTGGAGCATAAACGCCGTCATGGATTGGTTGGACCGAATGGCCTGTTTCTGTACCATATATCCTATGTAATCCTATGTATGATGGGCAGTCCAAACGCTGCTTCTAAATTTGCACATCCGACCAGAAATGTGGGCATGCGGAAAAGTTACCTTTAAAACTACTTTGCACCCTAATCGGTAAATTCTCCTGCATGTAGTGGATATTTATCGACAACTTTGCAGGTGAATTATTTCCTATTCCTAAAAGAAATTGACTTCCAGCCTTTCCAGTAGCAACCCAAGGCATCTTATTACAGTGCCGCCTCTTGTTGGTTTTCTGACTAATATGAAAATTAAATTGATCTTTGCTTTGTACCAATTATGAATTCTGTACATACCCAAATGGCTCCTGTCTGCATCCTTTGCTTGTTGGCATTCGGCAGAGCAAACTGAAATAAGATAATTGACAAAAAGAACCATAGGTGACAGGAGGAGAGACACTGTCAGCTGTGTCTCAGTGGGTAGCACTCTCGCCTGAGTCAGAAGGTTGTGGGTTCCAAGTCCCACTCCAGGGACTTGAGCATATAAATCTAGGCTGACACTCCAGTGCAGTGCTGTCGGAGGTGCCGTCTTTCGATGAGACATTAAATCAAGGCTCCGTCTGCTCTCTCAAGTGGAGGTAAAAGATCCCATAGGACTATTTCAAAGACAAGCAGGGGCGTTCTCCCTGCTGTCCTGGCCAATATTTATCCCCCAACCAACATAACAAAAGCAGATTATCTGGTCATTATCACATTGCTGTTTGTGGGAGCTTGCTTGTGCGCAATTTGGCGGCCGCGTTTCCTACATTACAACAATGACGACACTCCAAAAGTACTTCATTGGCTGTAAAGTGCTTTGAGACGTCCAGTAGTTGTGAAAGGCGCTATATAAATCCTAGAGCTAGATTTTACAATTTTGTGCAGATCGCCAAAAAATGGGCAGTATTTCTGGCATGGGCGGTAAAAATGGGTTTTCAGATCACCGGCTTGTCACCCATTCTCAAAGCCCCTAGTTTCCATTTTTGAAATTGGGCATTACTGCGAGTGATATGAAATGGACGTTAAATCTCTCTGACCTTCTGCCGTAAAGTATCACCAGCCTTAGCAATGGCATGGTAATGCTCGATTCCCATGATTCAGGAAACATAGAAACATAGAAACATAGAAAATAGGTGCAGGAGTAGGCCATTCGGCCCTTCGAGCCTGCACCACCATTCAACTGATCATTCCTTCAGTACCCCTTTCCTGCTTTCTCTCCATACCTCTTGATCCCTTTAGTGGTAAGGGCCATATCTAACTCCCTCTTGAATATATCCAATGAACTGGCATCAACAACTCACTGCGGCAGGGAATTCCACAGGTTAACAACTCTCTGAGTGAAGAAGTTTCTCCTCATCTCAGTCCTAAATGGCCTACCCCTTATCCTAAGTCTGTGTCCCCTGGTTCTGGACTTCTCCAACATCGGGAACATTCTTCCCTCATCTAACCAGTCCAGTCCCGTCAGAATCTTATATGTTTCTATGAGATCACCTCTCATCATTCTAAACTCCAGTGTATAAAGGCCCAGTTGATCCAGTTTCTCCTTATATGTCAGTCCAGCCATCCCTGGAATCAGTCTGGTGAACCTTCGCTGCACTTCCTCAATAGCAAGAACGTCCTTCCTGAGATTAGGAGACCAAAACGGAACACAATATTCCAGGTGGGGCCTCACCAAGGTCCTGTACAACTGCAGTAAGACTTCCCTGCTCCTATACTCAAATCCCCTAGCTATGAAGGTCAACATACCATTTGCCTTCTTCACCACCTGCTGTACCTGCATGCCAACTTTCAATGACTGATGAACCATGACACCCAGGTCTCGCTGCACCACCCCTTTTCCTAATCTGCCGCTATTCAGATAATATTTTGCCTTCGTCTTTTTGCCCCCAAAGTGGATAACCTCACATTTATCCACATTATACTGTATCTGCCATGTATTTGCCCACTCGCCTAATCTGTCCAAGTCACCCTGCAGCCTCTTACCGTCCTCCTCACAGCTCACACCGCCACCCAGTTTAGTGTCATCTGCAAACTTGGAAATATTACACTCAATTCCATCATCTAAATCATTAATATACATTGTAAAGAGCTAGGGTCCCAGCACTGAGCCCTGCGGCACTCCACTAGTCACTGCCTGCCATTCTGAAAAGGACCCATTTATCCCGACTCTCTGCTTCCTGTCTGCCAGCCAGTGCTCTATCCACGTTAGTACATTACCCCCAATACCATGTGCTTTGATTTTGCACACCAATCTCTTGTGTGAGACCTAGTCAAAAGCCTTTTGAAAGTCTAAATACACCACATCCACTGGTTCTCCCTTGTCCACTCTACGAGTTACATCCTCAAAAAATTCCAGAAGATTTGTCAAGCATGATTTCCCTTTCATAAATTCATGCTGACTTGGACCGATCCCGACACTGCTTTCCAAATGCGCTGCTATTTCATTCTTAATGATTGATTCCAACATTTTCCCCACTACTGATGTCAGGCTAACCGGTCTATAATTACCTGTTTTCTCTCATCATGACATGTGCAGAAGCGACAGAGAGAGAGGGAGCAGAGTGGGACTGAAAGTTTGTGTGGCTGTGTTGTGGGAGGCACGAGGGAGATTCACCAGCAGCAAAAAGCCCACTAAGCATCAAGAACATAGATGGCACCGAGGTTTTGTCCAACAAATAATATATAACATGGAAGAGATGGAGGAGGCCCTAGAGCTGGTAGCCAGGAACACTGGTGGCAGAGGGCTCCCAGTGATCACAGAGTGCACGCCAAGGTACCGCACCCCCATTGTCAACGACACATGAGAGCCAGGAGCAACATCTTGCTTCTGGCTCGGAGCACGTTCCCACCTGAGGACCGTCCTCTCCCGTATCCGTCCAAGCAGCGGTTCGGCCCCCTCCCCCCCATCCCCAATGAAGCATCGCCTGAGGAGCTCCTCGGCCAGGCGGCTTGGAGTCAGGAGGGGAAGGGGTCGAGGTTGGGAGGAGAAGCGGGGTGGGGGGGGGGAGGGTCGGTTTTTACAGAAATACTTATGTTCAGACAAATGTTCAGGTTAAATGTTTTTTATTTAACAAAACCTTGTTGCGCATTGGCTCAGATAGCTGCACCATTACACGCTGGTGATTCCTTAACATCAAAGGGTATAATTACACTTAACTTCAATCAACTTAAACTTTAACTGTCACCAAGGTGATGCCCGTCATTGATGTATGACCTGCGCACACAGCAGTGTGTCAGCCTTGTAAATACCACCAATGTTCTTTCAGGCAAAGCGCTTATTTATGAGCTCCTGACGTAAGAGTCTTGCAGCTATCATGCCACCATGGGCCCTTTCCTGTGATCTACAGGGGGGTGGTGGCATGGCTTCAGCATCAGCCTAATTGTCTGGGCCAATGTCAGCATCCAATTCCTCGTCCTCCTCTTCCTCTCTCTGCTGAGGTGGACCGTCAGACTCTTCTGGCAATTCTTGTCCCCTCCTGATAGCCAAGTTGTGTAGCATGGAGCACACCACCACGAATTGAGCTACCTGCTCAGGTTGGTATTGGAGCTCGCCTTCTGAGTGGTCCAGGCATCTA